>NC_080565.1:21062500-21384642 GCF_030253575.1 Rhododendron vialii | reverse complement strand
ACTCGTACGGTATTGCACCGTTTTGGTCTGGTTTGGTACCGTATGGATGTACTCGTACGGTATTGTACCGTTTTGGTGAGGTTTGTTACCGTATGGATGTACTCGTACGGTATTGCACCGTTTTGGTGTGGTTTGGTACCGTATGGATGTACTCGTACGGTATTGCACCGTTTTGGTGTGGTTTGGTACCGTAACGAAGTACTCGTACGGTATTGTACCGTTTTGGTGTGGTTTGGTACCGTATGGATGTACTCGTACGGTATTCCACTGTTTTGGTGTGGTTTGGTACCGTATGAATGTACTCGTACGGTATTGCACCGTTTTGGTGTGGTTTGGTACCGTAACGAAGTACTCGTACGGTATTGTACCGTTTTGTTGTGGTTTGGTACCGTATGGATGTACTCGTACGGTATTGCACCGTTTTGGTGTGGTTTGGTACCGTATGGATGTACTCGTACGGTATTGAACCGTTTTTGTGTGGTTTGGTACCGTATGGATGTACTCGTACGGTATTGTACCGTTTTGGTGAGGTTTGTTATCGTATGGATGTACTCGTACGGTATTGCTCCGTTTTGGTGTGGTTTGGTACCGTATGGATGTACTCGTACGGTATTGCACCGTTTTGGTGTGGTTTGGTACCGTATGATGTACTCGTACGGTATTGTACCGTTTTGGTGAGGTTTGTTACCGTATGGATGTACTCGTACGGTATTGTACCGTTTTCGTGTGTTTTGGTACCGTAACGAAGTACTCCTATGTATTGTACCGTTTTCGTGTGGTTTGGTACCGTATGGATGTACTCGTACGGTATTGCACCGTTTTGGTGTGGTTTGGTACCGTATCGATGTACTCGTACGGTATTGCACCGTTTTGGTGTGGTTTGGTACCGTATGGATGTACTCGTACGGTATTGCACCGTTTTGGTCTGGTTTGGTACCGTATGGATGTACTCGTACGGTATTGTACCGTTTTGGTGAGGTTTGTTACCGTATGGATGTACTCGTACGGTATTGCACCGTTTTGGTGTGGTTTGGTACCGTATGGATGTACTCGTACGGTATTGCACCGTTTTGGTGTGGTTTGGTACCGTAACGAAGTACTCGTACGGTATTGTACCGTTTTGGTGTGGTTTGGTACCGTATGGATGTACTCGTACGGTATTCCACTGTTTTGGTGTGGTTTGGTACCGTATGAATGTACTCGTACGGTATTGCACCGTTTTGGTGTGGTTTGGTACCGTAACGAAGTACTCGTACGGTATTGTACCGTTTTGTTGTGGTTTGGTACCGTATGGATGTACTCGTACGGTATTGCACCGTTTTGGTGTGGTTTGGTACCGTATGGATGTACTCGTACGGTATTGAACCGTTTTTGTGTGGTTTGGTACCGTATGGATGTACTCGTACGGTATTGTACCGTTTTGGTGAGGTTTGTTATCGTATGGATGTACTCGTACGGTATTGCTCCGTTTTGGTGTGGTTTGGTACCGTATGGATGTACTCGTACGGTATTGCACCGTTTTGGTGTGGTTTGGTACCGTATGATGTACTCGTACGGTATTGTACCGTTTTGGTGAGGTTTGTTACCGTATGGATGTACTCGTACGGTATTGTACCGTTTTCGTGTGTTTTGGTACCGTAACGAAGTACTCCTATGTATTGTACCGTTTTCGTGTGGTTTGGTACCGTATGGATGTACTCGTACGGTATTGCACCGTTTTGGTGTGGTTTGGTACCGTATGGATGTACTCGTACGGTATTGTACCATTTTGGTGAGGTTTGTTACCGTATGGATGTACTCGTACGGTATTGCACAGCTTTGGTGTGGTTTGGTACCGTATGGATGTTCTCGTACGGTATTGCACCGTTTTGGTGAGGTTTCGTACCGTATGGACGTACTCGAATGGCATTGCACCCTTTTGGTGTGGTTTGGTACCGTATGGATGAACTCGTACGGTATTGCACCGTTTTGGTGTGGTTTGGTACCGTAACGAAGTACTCGTAAGGTATTGTACCGTTTTGTTGTGGTTTGGTACCGTATGGATGTACTCGTACGGTATTGTACAGTTTTGGTGTGGTTTGGTGCCGTATGGATGTACTCGTACGGTATTGCACCGTTTTTGTGTGGTTTGGTACCGTATGGATGTACTCGTACGGTATTGCACCGTTTTGGTGTCGTTTGGTACCGTAACGAAATACTCGTACGGTATTGTACCGTTTTGGTGTGGTTTGGTACTGTATGGATGTACTCGTACGGTAGTGCACCGTTTTGGTGTGGTTTTGTACCGTAACGAAGTACTCGTAAGGTATTGTACCGTTTTAGTGTGGTTTGGTACCGTATGGAAGTACTCGTACGGTATTGCACCATTTTGGTGTGGTTTGGTACCGTAACGAAGTACTCGTACGGTATTGCACCGTTTTGGTGTGGTTTGGTACCGTATGGATGTACTCGTACGGTATTGCACCGTTTTGGTGAGGTTTGGTACCGTAACGAAGTACTCGTAAGGTATTGTACCGTTTTGGTGTGGTTTGGTACCGTATGGTTGTACTCGTACGGTATTGCACCGTTTTGGTGTGGTTTGGTACCGTATGGATTTACTCGTAGGGTATTGTACCGTTTTGGCGAGGTTTGTTACCGTATGGATGTACTCGTACGGTATTGCACCGTTTTGGTGTGGTTTGGTACCGTATGGATGTACTCGTACCCTATTGCACCGTTTTGGTGTGGTTTGGTACCGTATGGATGTACTCGTACGGTATTGTACCATTTTGGTGTGGTTTGGTGCCGTATGGATGTACTCGTACGGTATTCCACTGTTTTGGTGTGGTTTGGTACCGTATGAATGTACTCGTACGGTATTGCACCGTTTTGGTGTGGTTTGGTACCGTAACGAAGTACTCGTACGGTATTGTACCGTTTTGTTGTGGTTTGGTACCGTATGGATGTACTCGTACGGTATTGCACCGTTTTGGTGTGGTTTGGTACCGTATGGATGTACTCGTACGGTATTGCACCGTTTTTGTGTGGTTTGGTACCGTATGGATGTACTCGTACGGTATTGTACCGTTTTGGTGAGGTTTGTTATCGTATGGATGTACTCGTACGGTATTGCTCCGTTTTGGTGTGGTTTGGTACCGTATGGATGTACTCGTACGGTATTGCACCGTTTTGGTGTGGTTTGGTACCGTATGATGTACTCGTACGGTATTGTACCGTTTTGGTGAGGTTTGTTACCGTATGGATGTACTCGTACGGTATTGTACCGTTTTCGTGTGTTTTGGTACCGTAACGAAGTACTCCTATGTATTGTACCGTTTTCGTGTGGTTTGGTACCGTATGGATGTACTCGTACGGTATTGCACCGTTTTGGTGTGGTTTGGTACCGTATGGATGTACTCGTACGGTATTGTACCATTTTGGTGAGGTTTGTTACCGTATGGATGTACTCGTACGGTATTGCACAGCTTTGGTGTGGTTTGGTACCGTATGGATGTTCTCGTACGGTATTGCACCGTTTTGGTGAGGTTTCGTACCGTATGGACGTACTCGAATGGCATTGCACCCTTTTGGTGTGGTTTGGTACCGTATGGATGAACTCGTACGGTATTGCACCGTTTTGGTGTGGTTTGGTACCGTAACGAAGTACTCGTAAGGTATTGTACCGTTTTGTTGTGGTTTGGTACCGTATGGATGTACTCGTACGGTATTGTACAGTTTTGGTGTGGTTTGGTGCCGTATGGATGTACTCGTACGGTATTGCACCGTTTTTGTGTGGTTTGGTACCGTATGGATGTACTCGTACGGTATTGCACCGTTTTGGTGTCGTTTGGTACCGTAACGAAATACTCGTACGGTATTGTACCGTTTTGGTGTGGTTTGGTACTGTATGGATGTACTCGTACGGTAGTGCACCGTTTTGGTGTGGTTTTGTACCGTAACGAAGTACTCGTAAGGTATTGTACCGTTTTAGTGTGGTTTGGTACCGTATGGAAGTACTCGTACGGTATTGCACCATTTTGGTGTGGTTTGGTACCGTAACGAAGTACTCGTACGGTATTGCACCGTTTTGGTGTGGTTTGGTACCGTATGGATGTACTCGTACGGTATTGCACCGTTTTGGTGAGGTTTGGTACCGTAACGAAGTACTCGTAAGGTATTGTACCGTTTTGGTGTGGTTTGGTACCGTATGGTTGTACTCGTACGGTATTGCACCGTTTTGGTGTGGTTTGGTACCGTATGGATTTACTCGTAGGGTATTGTACCGTTTTGGCGAGGTTTGTTACCGTATGGATGTACTCGTACGGTATTGCACCGTTTTGGTGTGGTTTGGTACCGTATGGATGTACTCGTACCCTATTGCACCGTTTTGGTGAGGTTTCGTATCGTATGGATGTACTCGTACGGTATTGCACCATTTTGGTGTGGTTTGGTGCCGTATGGATGTACTCGTACGGTTTTGTACCGTTTTGGTGTGGTTTGGTACCATAACGAAGTACTCGTACGGTATTGTACCGTTTTGGTGTGGTTTGGTACCGTATGGATGAACTTGTACGGTATTGCACCGTTTTGGTGAGGTTTGGTACCGTATGTATGTACTCGTACGGTATTGTTCTGTTTTGGTGTGGTTTGGTACCGTAACGAAGCGCTCGTACCGTATATTACCGTTTTGGTGTGGTTTGGTATCGTAACGAAGTACTCGTACGGTATTGTACCGTTTTGGTGTGGTTTGGTACCGTATGGATGTACTTGTACGGTATTGTACCGTTTTCGTGTGTTTTGGTACCGTAACGAAGTACTCCTATGTATTGTACCGTTTTCGTGTGGTTTGGTACCGTATGGATGTACTCGTACGGTATTGCACCGTTTTGGTGTGGTTTGGTACCGTATGGATGTACTCGTACGGTATTGTACCATTTTGGTGAGGTTTGTTACCGTATGGATGTACTCGTACGGTATTGCACAGCTTTGGTGTGGTTTGGTACCGTATGGATGTTCTCGTACGGTATTGCACCGTTTTGGTGAGGTTTCGTACCGTATGGATTTACTCGAATGGCATTGCACCCTTTTGGTGTGGTTTGGTACCGTATGGATGAACTCGTACGGTATTGCACCGTTTTGGTGTGGTTTGGTACCGTAACGAAGTACTCGTAAGGTATTGTACCGTTTTGTTGTGGTTTGGTACCGTATGGATGTACTCGTACGGTATTGTACAGTTTTGGTGTGGTTTGGTGCCGTATGGATGTACTCGTACGGTATTGCACCGTTTTTGTGTGGTTTGGTACCGTATGGATGTACTCGTACGGTATTGCACCGTTTTGGTGTCGTTTGGTACCGTAACGAAATACTCGTACGGTATTGTACCGTTTTGGTGTGGTTTGGTACTGTATGGATGTACTCGTACGGTAGTGCACCGTTTTGGTGTGGTTTTGTACCGTAACGAAGTACTCGTAAGGTATTGTACCGTTTTAGTGTGGTTTGGTACCGTATGGAAGTACTCGTACGGTATTGCACCGTTTTGGTGTGGTTTGGTACCGTAACGAAGTACTCGTACGGTATTGCACCGTTTTGGTGTGGTTTGGTACCGTATGGATGTACTCGTACGGTATTGCACCGTTTTGGTGAGGTTTGGTACCGTAACGAAGTACTCGTAAGGTATTGTACCGTTTTGGTGTGGTTTGGTACCGTATGGTTGTACTCGTACGGTATTGCACCGTTTTGGTGTGGTTTGGTACCGTATGGATTTACTCGTAGGGTATTGTACGGTTTTGGCGAGGTTTGTTACCGTATGGATGTACTCGTACGGTATTGCACCGTTTTGGTGTGGTTTGGTACCGTATGGATGTACTCGTACCCTATTGCACCGTTTTGGTGAGGTTTCGTATCGTATGGATGTACTCGTACGGTATTGCACCATTTTGGTGTGGTTTGGTGCCGTATGGATGTACTCGTACGGTATTGTACCGTTTTGGTGTGGTTTGGTACCATAACGAAGTACTCGTACGGTATTGTACCGTTTTGGTGTGGTTTGGTACCGTATGGATGAACTTGTACGGTATTGCACCGTTTTGGTGAGGATTGGTACCGTATGTATGTACTCGTACGGTATTGTTCTGTTTTGGTGTGGTTTGGTACCGTAACGAAGCGCTCGTACCGTATATTACCGTTTTGGTGTGGTTTGGTATCGTAACGAAGTACTCGTACGGTATTGTACCGTTTTGGTGTGGTTTGGTACCGTATGGATGTACTTGTACGGTATTGTACCGTTTTCGTGTGTTTTGGTACCGTAACGAAGTACTCCTATGTATTGTACCGTTTTCGTGTGGTTTGGTACCGTATGGATGTACTCGTACGGTATTGCACCGTTTTGGTGTGGTTTGGTACCGTATGGATGTACTCGTACGGTATTGTACCATTTTGGTGAGGTTTGTTACCGTATGGATGTACTCGTACGGTATTGCACAGCTTTGGTGTGGTTTGGTACCGTATGGATGTTCTCGTACGGTATTGCACCGTTTTGGTGAGGTTTCGTACCGTATGGATGTACTCGAATGGCATTGCACCCTTTTGGTGTGGTTTGGTACCGTATGGATGAACTCGTACGGTATTGCACCGTTTTGGTGTGGTTTGGTACCGTAACGAAGTACTCGTACGGTATTGTACCGTTTTGGGGTGGTTTGGTACCGTATGGATGTACTCGTACGGTATTGCACCGTTTTGGTGAGGTTTCGTACCGTATGGATGTACTAGAACGGTATTGCACCCTTTTGGTGTGGTTTGGGACCGTATGGACGTATTCGTACGGTATTGCACCGTTTTGGTGTGATTTGGTACCGTACCGAAGTACTCGTACTATATTGTACCGTTTTGGGGTGGTTTGGTACCGTATGGATGTACTCGTACGGTATTGCACCGTTTGGTGTGGTTTGGTACCGTATGGATGTACTCGTACGGTATTGCACCGTTTTTGAGAGGTTTCGTACCGTATGGATGTACTCGTACGTATTGCACCCTTTTGGTGTGGTTTGGTACCGTTTTGGTGTGGTTTGGTACCGTAACGAAGTTCTCGTACGGTATTGTACCGTTTTGGTGTGGTTTGGTACCGAATGGATGTACTCGTACGGTATTGCACCGTTTTGGTGTGGTTTGGTACCGTATGGATGTACTGATACGGTATTGCACCGTTTTTGTGTGGTTTGGTACCGCAACGAAGTACTCGTAAGGTATTGTACCGTTTCGGTGTGGTTTGGTACCGTATGGATGTACTCGTACGGTATTGCACCGTTTTGGTGTGGTTTGGTACCGTATGGATGTACTCGTACGGTATTGCACCGTTTTGGTGAGGTTTCGTACCATATGGATGTACTCGTACGGTATTGCACCATTTTGGGGTGGTTTGGTGCCGTATGGATGTACTCGTACGGTATTGTTCCGTTTTGGTGTGGTTTGGTTCCGTAACGAAGTACACGTACGGTATTGTACCATTTTCGTGTGGTTTGGTACCGTATGGATGTACTCGTACGGTATTGCACCGTTTTGGTGAGGTTTGGTACCGTATGGATGTACTCGTACCGTATTGTACTGTTTTGGTGTGGTTTGGTACCGTAACGAAGCGCTCGTACGGTATATTACCGTTTTGGTGTGGTTTGGTACCGCATGGATGTACTCGTACTATATTGTACCATTTCGGTGAGGTTTGTTACCGTATGGATGTACTCGTACGGTATTGCACCGTTTTGGTGTGGTTTGGTACCGTATGGATGTACTCGTACGGTATTGTAACATTTTGGTGAGGTTTGTTACCGTATTGATGTACTCGTACGATATTGCACCGTTTTGGTGTGGTTTGGTACCGTATCGATGTACTCGTACGGTATTGTACCGTTTTGGTGAGGTTTGTTACCGTATGGATGTACTCGTAAGGTATTGTACCATTTTAGTGTGGTTTGGTACCGTATGGATGAACTTGTACGGTATTGCACCGTTTTGGTGAGGTTTGGTACCGTATGTATGTACTCGTACGGTATTGTTCTGTTTTGGTGTGGTTTGGTACCGTAACGAAGCGCTCGTACCGTATATTACCGTTTTGGTGTGGTTTGGTACCGTAACGAAGTACTCGTACGGTATTGTACCGTTTTGGTGTGGTTTGGTACCGTATGGATGTACTTGTACGGTATTGTACCGTTTTCGTGTGTTTTGGTACCGTAACGAAGTACTCCTATGTATTGTACCGTTTTCGTGAGGTTTGGTACCGTATGGATGTACTCGTACGGTATTGCACCGTTTTGGTGTGGTTTGGTACCGTATGGATGTACTCGTACGGTATTGTACCGTTTTGGTGAGGTTTGTTACCGTATGGATGTACTCGTACGGTATTGCACCGTTTTGGTGTGGTTTGGTACCGTATGGATGTACTCGTACGGTATTTCACCGTTTTGGTGTGGTTTGGTACCGTATGGATGTACTCGTACGGTATTGTACCGTTTTGGTGAGGTTTGTTACCGTATGGATGTACTCGTACGGTATTGCACCGTTTTGGTGTGGTTTAGTACCGTATGGATGTACTCGTACGGTATTGCACCGTTTTGGTGAGGTTTCGTACCGTATGGATGTACTCGTACGGTATTGCACCATTTTGGTGTGATTTGGTGCCGTATGGATGTACTCGTACGCTATTATACCGTTTTGGTGAGGTTTGTTACCGTATGGATGTACTCGTACGGTATTGCACCGTTTTGGTGTGGTTTGGTACCGTATGGATGTACTCGTACGGTATTCCACTGTTTTGGTGTGGTTTGGTACCGTATGAATGTACTCGTACGGTATTGCACCGTTTTGGTGTGGTTTGGTACCGTAACGAAGTACTCGTACGGTATTGTACCGTTTTGTTGTGGTTTGGTACCGTATGGATGTACTCGTACGGTATTGCACCGTTTTGGTGTGGTTTGGTACCGTATGGATGTACTCGTACGGTATTGCACCGTTTTTGTGTGGTTTGGTACCGTATGGATGTACTCGTACGGTATTGTACCGTTTTGGTGAGGTTTGTTATCGTATGGATGTACTCGTACGGTATTGCTCCGTTTTGGTGTGGTTTGGTACCGTATGGATGTACTCGTACGGTATTGCACCGTTTTGGTGTGGTTTGGTACCGTATGATGTACTCGTACGGTATTGTACCGTTTTGGTGAGGTTTGTTACCGTATGGATGTACTCGTACGGTATTGTACCGTTTTCGTGTGTTTTGGTACCGTAACGAAGTACTCCTATGTATTGTACCGTTTTCGTGTGGTTTGGTACCGTATGGATGTACTCGTACGGTATTGCACCGTTTTGGTGTGGTTTGGTACCGTATGGATGTACTCGTACGGTATTGTACCATTTTGGTGAGGTTTGTTACCGTATGGATGTACTCGTACGGTATTGCACAGCTTTGGTGTGGTTTGGTACCGTATGGATGTTCTCGTACGGTATTGCACCGTTTTGGTGAGGTTTCGTACCGTATGGACGTACTCGAATGGCATTGCACCCTTTTGGTGTGGTTTGGTACCGTATGGATGAACTCGTACGGTATTGCACCGTTTTGGTGTGGTTTGGTACCGTAACGAAGTACTCGTAAGGTATTGTACCGTTTTGTTGTGGTTTGGTACCGTATGGATGTACTCGTACGGTATTGTACAGTTTTGGTGTGGTTTGGTGCCGTATGGATGTACTCGTACGGTATTGCACCGTTTTTGTGTGGTTTGGTACCGTATGGATGTACTCGTACGGTATTGCACCGTTTTGGTGTCGTTTGGTACCGTAACGAAATACTCGTACGGTATTGTACCGTTTTGGTGTGGTTTGGTACTGTATGGATGTACTCGTACGGTAGTGCACCGTTTTGGTGTGGTTTTGTACCGTAACGAAGTACTCGTAAGGTATTGTACCGTTTTAGTGTGGTTTGGTACCGTATGGAAGTACTCGTACGGTATTGCACCGTTTTGGTGTGGTTTGGTACCGTAACGAAGTACTCGTACGGTATTGCACCGTTTTGGTGTGGTTTGGTACCGTATGGATGTACTCGTACGGTATTGCACCGTTTTGGTGAGGTTTGGTACCGTAACGAAGTACTCGTAAGGTATTGTACCGTTTTGGTGTGGTTTGGTACCGTATGGTTGTACTCGTACGGTATTGCACCGTTTTGGTGTGGTTTGGTACCGTATGGATTTACTCGTAGGGTATTGTACGGTTTTGGCGAGGTTTGTTACCGTATGGATGTACTCGTACGGTATTGCACCGTTTTGGTGTGGTTTGGTACCGTATGGATGTACTCGTACCCTATTGCACCGTTTTGGTGAGGTTTCGTATCGTATGGATGTACTCGTACGGTATTGCACCATTTTGGTGTGGTTTGGTGCCGTATGGATGTACTCGTACGGTATTGTACCGTTTTGGTGTGGTTTGGTACCATAACGAAGTACTCGTACGGTATTGTACCGTTTTGGTGTGGTTTGGTACCGTATGGATGAACTTGTACGGTATTGCACCGTTTTGGTGAGGATTGGTACCGTATGTATGTACTCGTACGGTATTGTTCTGTTTTGGTGTGGTTTGGTACCGTAACGAAGCGCTCGTACCGTATATTACCGTTTTGGTGTGGTTTGGTATCGTAACGAAGTACTCGTACGGTATTGTACCGTTTTGGTGTGGTTTGGTACCGTATGGATGTACTTGTACGGTATTGTACCGTTTTCGTGTGTTTTGGTACCGTAACGAAGTACTCCTATGTATTGTACCGTTTTCGTGTGGTTTGGTACCGTATGGATGTACTCGTACGGTATTGCACCGTTTTGGTGTGGTTTGGTACCGTATGGATGTACTCGTACGGTATTGTACCATTTTGGTGAGGTTTGTTACCGTATGGATGTACTCGTACGGTATTGCACAGCTTTGGTGTGGTTTGGTACCGTATGGATGTTCTCGTACGGTATTGCACCGTTTTGGTGAGGTTTCGTACCGTATGGATGTACTCGAATGGCATTGCACCCTTTTGGTGTGGTTTGGTACCGTATGGATGAACTCGTACGGTATTGCACCGTTTTGGTGTGGTTTGGTACCGTAACGAAGTACTCGTACGGTATTGTACCGTTTTGGGGTGGTTTGGTACCGTATGGATGTACTCGTACGGTATTGCACCGTTTTGGTGAGGTTTCGTACCGTATGGATGTACTAGAACGGTATTGCACCCTTTTGGTGTGGTTTGGTACCGTATGGACGTATTCGTACGGTATTGCACCGTTTTGGTGTGATTTGGTACCGTACCGAAGTACTCGTACTATATTGTACCGTTTTGGGGTGGTTTGGTACCGTATGGATGTACTCGTACGGTATTGCACCGTTTGGTGTGGTTTGGTACCGTATGGATGTACTCGTACGGTATTGCACCGTTTTTGAGAGGTTTCGTACCGTATGGATGTACTCGTACGTATTGCACCCTTTTGGTGTGGTTTGGTACCGTTTTGGTGTGGTTTGGTACCGTAACGAAGTTCTCGTACGGTATTGTACCGTTTTGGTGTGGTTTGGTACCGAATGGATGTACTCGTACGGTATTGCACCGTTTTGGTGTGGTTTGGTACCGTATGGATGTACTGATACGGTATTGCACCGTTTTTGTGTGGTTTGGTACCGCAACGAAGTACTCGTAAGGTATTGTACCGTTTCGGTGTGGTTTGGTACCGTATGGATGTACTCGTACGGTATTGCACCGTTTTGGTGTGGTTTGGTACCGTATGGATGTACTCGTACGGTATTGCACCGTTTTGGTGAGGTTTCGTACCATATGGATGTACTCGTACGGTATTGCACCATTTTGGGGTGGTTTGGTGCCGTATGGATGTACTCGTACGGTATTGTTCCGTTTTGGTGTGGTTTGGTTCCGTAACGAAGTACACGTACGGTATTGTACCATTTTCGTGTGGTTTGGTACCGTATGGATGTACTCGTACGGTATTGCACCGTTTTGGTGAGGTTTGGTACCGTATGGATGTACTCGTACCGTATTGTACTGTTTTGGTGTGGTTTGGTACCGTAACGAAGCGCTCGTACGGTATATTACCGTTTTGGTGTGGTTTGGTACCGCATGGATGTACTCGTACTATATTGTACCATTTCGGTGAGGTTTGTTACCGTATGGATGTACTCGTACGGTATTGCACCGTTTTGGTGTGGTTTGGTACCGTATGGATGTACTCGTACGGTATTGTAACATTTTGGTGAGGTTTGTTACCGTATTGATGTACTCGTACGATATTGCACCGTTTTGGTGTGGTTTGGTACCGTATCGATGTACTCGTACGGTATTGTACCGTTTTGGTGAGGTTTGTTACCGTATGGATGTACTCGTAAGGTATTGTACCATTTTAGTGTGGTTTGGTACCGTATGGATGAACTTGTACGGTATTGCACCGTTTTGGTGAGGTTTGGTACCGTATGTATGTACTCGTACGGTATTGTTCTGTTTTGGTGTGGTTTGGTACCGTAACGAAGCGCTCGTACCGTATATTACCGTTTTTGTGTGGTTTGGTACCGTAACGAAGTACTCGTACGGTATTGTACCGTTTTGGTGTGGTTTGGTACCGTATGGATGTACTTGTACGGTATTGTACCGTTTTCGTGTGTTTTGGTACCGTAACGAAGTACTCCTATGTATTGTACCGTTTTCGTGAGGTTTGGTACCGTATGGATGTACTCGTACGGTATTGCACCGTTTTGGTGTGGTTTGGTACCGTATGGATGTACTCGTACGGTATTGTACCGTTTTGGTGAGGTTTGTTACCGTATGGATGTACTCGTACGGTATTGCACCGTTTTGGTGTGGTTTGGTACCGTATGGATGTACTCGTACGGTATTTCACCGTTTTGGTGTGGTTTGGTACCGTATGGATGTACTCGTACGGTATTGTACCGTTTTGGTGAGGTTTGTTACCGTATGGATGTACTCGTACGGTATTGCACCGTTTTGGTGTGGTTTAGTACCGTATGGATGTACTCGTACGGTATTGCACCGTTTTGGTGAGGTTTCGTACCGTATGGATGTACTCGTACGGTATTGCACCATTTTGGTGTGATTTGGTGCCGTATGGATGTACTCGTACGCTATTATACCGTTTTGGTGAGGTTTGTTACCGTATGGATGTACTCGTACGGTATTGCACCGTTTTGGTGTGGTTTTGTTACCGTATGGATGTACTCGTACGGTATTGCACCGTTTTGGTGTGGTTTGGTACCGTATGGATGTACTCGTACGGTATTGCACCGTTTTGGTGAGGTTTCGTACCGTATGGATGTACTCGTACAGTATTGCACCCTTTTGCTGTGGTTTGGTACCGTATGGATGTACTCGTACGGTATTGCACCGTTTTGGTGTGGTTTGGTGCCGTATGGATGTACTCGTACGGTATTGTACCGTTTTGGTGTTGTTTGGTACCGTAACGAAGTACTCGTACGGTATTGTACCGTTTTGGTGTGGTTTGGTACCGTATGGATGTACTCGTACGGTATTGCACCGTTTTGGTGAGTTTTGGTACCGTATGGATGTACTCGTACGGTATTGTACTGTTTTGGTGTGGTTTGGTACCGTAACGAAGCGCTCGTGCGGTATATTACCGTTTTGGTGTGGTTTGGTACCGTATGAATGTACTCGTACGGTATTGCACCGTTTTGGTGTGGTTTGGTACCGTATGGATGTACTCGTACGGTATTGCACCGTTTTGGTGAGGTTTGGTACCGTAACGAAGTACTCGTAAGGTATTGTACCGTTTTGGTGTGGTTTGGTACCGTATGGTTGTACTCGTACGGTATTGCACCGTTTTGGTGTGTTTTGGTACCGTAACGAAGTACTCCTACGGTATTGTACAGTTTTGGTGTGGTTTGGTGCCGTATGGATGTACTCGTACGGTATTGCACCGTTTTTGTGTGGTTTGGTACCGTATGGATTTACTCGTACGGTATTGCACCGTTTTGGTGTCGTTTGGTACCGTAACGAAATACTCGTACGGTATTGTACCGTTTTGGTGTGGTTTGGTACTGTATGGATGTACTCGTACGGTAGTGCACCGTTTTGGTGTGGTTTGGTACCGTAACGAAGTACTCGTAAGGTATTGTACCGTTTTAGTGTGGTTTGGTACCGTATGGAAGTACTCGTACGGTATTGCACCGTTTTGGTGTGGTTTGGTACCGTAACGAAGTACTCGTACGGTATTGCACCGTTTTGGTGTGGTTTGGTACCGTATGGATGTACTCGTACGGTATTGCACCGTTTTGGTGAGGTTTGGTACCGTAACGAAGTACTCGTAAGGTATTGTACCGTTTTGGTGTGGTTTGGTACCGTATGGTTGTACTCGTACGGTATTGCACCGTTTTGGTGTGGTTTGGTACCGTATGGATTTACTCGTAGGGTATTGTACCGTTTTGGCGAGGTTTGTTACCGTATGGATGTACTCGTACGGTATTGCACCGTTTTGGTGTGGTTTGGTACCGTATGGATGTACTCGTACCCTATTGCACCGTTTTGGTGAGGTTTCGTATCGTATGGATGTACTCGTACGGTATTGCACCATTTTGGTGTGGTTTGGTGCCGTATGGATGTACTCGTACGGTATTGTACCGTTTTGGTGTGGTTTGGTACCATAACGAAGTACTCGTACGGTATTGTACCGTTTTGGTGTGGTTTGGTACTGTGTGGATGAACTTGTACGGTATTGCACCGTTTTGGTGAGGTTTGGTACCGTATGTATGTACTCGTACGGTATTGTTCTGTTTTGGTGTGGTTTGGTACCGTAACGAAGCGCTCGTACCGTATATTACCGTTTTGGTGTGGTTTGGTACCGTAACGAAGTACTCGTACGGTATTGTACCGTTTTGGTGTGGTTTGGTACCGTATGGATGTACTTGTACGGTATTGTACCGTTTTCGTGTGTTTTGGTACCGTAACGAAGTACTCCTATGTATTGTACCGTTTTCGTGTGGTTTGGTACCGTATGGATGTACTCGTACGGTATTGCACCGTTTTGGTTTGGTTTGGTACCGTATGGATGTACTCGTACGGTATTGTACCATTTTGGTGAGGTTTGTTACCGTATGGATGTACTCGTACGGTATTGCACAGCTTTGGTGTGGTTTGGTACCATATGGATGTTCTCGTACGGTATTGCACCGTTTTGGTGAGGTTTCGTACCGTATGGATGTACTCGAATGGCATTGCACCCTTTTGGTGTGGTTTGGTACCGTATGGATGAACTCGTACGGTATTGCACCGTTTTGGTGTGGTTTGGTACCGTAACTAAGTACTCGTACGGTATTGTACCGTTTTGGGGTGGTTTGGTACCGTATGGATGTACTCGTACGGTATTGCACCGTTTTTGTGAGGTTTCGTACCGTATGGATGTACTAGAACGGTATTGCACCCTTTTGGTGTGGTTTGGTACCGTATGGACGTATTCGTACGGTATTGCACCGTTTTGGTGTGATTTGGTACCGTACCGAAGTACTCGTACTATATTGTACCGTTTTGGGGTGGTTTGGTACCGTATGGATGTACTCGTACGGTATTGCACCGTTTGGTGTGGTTTGGTACCGTATGGATGTACTCGTACGGTATTGCACCGTTTTGGTGAGGTTTCGTACCGTATGGATGTACTCGTACGTATTGCACCCTTTTGGTGTGGTTTGGTACCGTTTTGGTGTGGTTTGGTACCGTAACGAAGTTCTCGTACGGTATTGTACCGTTTTGGTGTGGTTTGGTACCGTATGGATGTACTCGTACGGTATTGCACCGTTTTGGTGTGGTTTGGTACCGTATGGATGTACTGATACGGTATTGCACCGTTTTTGTGTGGTTTGGTACCGCAACGAAGTACTCGTAAGGTATTGTACCGTTTCGGTGTGGTTTGGTACCGTATGGATGTACTCGTACGGTATTGCACCGTTTTGGTGTGGTTTGGTACCGTATGGATGTACTCGTACGGTATTGCACCGTTTTGGTGAGGTTTCGTACCATATGGATGTACTCGTACGGTATTGCACCATTTTGGGGTGGTTTGGTGCCGTATGGATGTACTCGTACGGTATTGTTCCGTTTTGGTGTGCTTTGGTTCCGTAACGAAGTACACGTACGGTATTGTACCATTTTCGTGTGATTTGGTACCGTATGGATGTACTCGTACGGTATTGCACCGTTTTGGTGAGGTTTGGTACCGTATGGATGTACTCGTACCGTATTGTACTGTTTTGGTGTGGTTTGGTACCGTAACGAAGCGCTCGTACGGTATATTACCGTTTTGGTGTGGTTTGGTACCGCATGGATGTACTCGTACTATATTGTACCATTTCGGTGAGGTTTGTTACCGTATGGATGTACTCGTACGGTATTGCACCGTTTTGGTGTGGTTTGGTACCGTATGGATGTACTCGTACGGTATTGTAACATTTTGGTGAGGTTTGTTACCGTATTGATGTACTCGTACGATATTGCACCGTTTTGGTGTGGTTTGGTACCGTATCGATGTACTCGTACGGTATTGTACCGTTTTGGTGAGGTTTGTTACCGTATGGATGTACTCGTAAGGTATTGTACCATTTTAGTGTGGTTTGGTACCGTATGGATGAACTTGTACGGTATTGCACCGTTTTGGTGAGGTTTGGTACCGTATGTATGTACTCGTACGGTATTGTTCTGTTTTGGTGTGGTTTGGTACCGTAACGAAGCGCTCGTACCGTATATTACCGTTTTGGTGTGGTTTGGTACCGTAACGAAGTACTCGTACGGTATTTTACCGTTTTGGTGTGGTTTGGTACCGTATGGATGTACTTGTACGGTATTGTACCGTTTTCGTGTGTTTTGGTACCATAACGAAGTACTCCTATGTATTGTACCGTTTTCGTGAGGTTTGGTACCGTATGGATGTACTCGTACGGTATTGCACCGTTTTGGTGTGGTTTGGTACCGTATGGATGTACTCGTACGGTATTGTACCATTTTGGTGAGGTTTGTTACCGTATGGATGTACTCGTACGGTATTGCACAGCTTTGGTGTGGTTTGGTACCGTATGGATGTTCTCGTACGGTATTGCACCGTTTTGGTGAGGTTTCGTACCGTATGGATGTACTCGAATGGCATTGCACCCTTTTGGTGTGGTTTGGTACCGTATGGATGAACTCGTACGGTATTGCACCGTTTTGGTGTGGTTTGGTACCGTAACGAAGTACTCGTACGGTATTGTACCGTTTTGGGGTGGTTTGGTACCGTATGGATGTACTCGTACGGTATTGCACCGTTTTGGTGAGGTTTCGTACCGTATGGATGTACTAGAACGGTATTGCACCCTTTTGGTGTGGTTTGGTACCGTATGGACGTATTCGTACGGTATTGCACCGTTTTGGTGTGATTTGGTACCGTACCGAAGTACTCGTGCGATATTGTACCGTTTTGGGGTGGTTTGGTACCGTATGGATGTACTCGTACGGTATTGCACCGTTTTGGTGTGGTTTGGTACCGTATGGATGTACTCGTACGGTATTGCACCGTTTTGGTGAGGTTTCGTACCGTATGGATGTACTCGTACGTATTGCACCCTTTTAGTGTGGTCTGGTACCGTTTTGTTGTGGTTTGGTACCGTAACGAAGTTCTCGTACGGTATTGTACCGTTTTGGTGTGGTTTGGTACCGTATGGATGTACTCGTACGGTATTGCACCGTTTTGGTGTGGTTTGGTACCGTATGGATGTACTGATACGGTATTGCACCGTTTTTGTGTGGTTTGGTACCGCAACGAAGTACTCGTAAGGTATTGTACCGTTTCGGTGTGGTTTGGTACCGTATGGATGTACTCGTACGGTATTGCACCGTTTTGGTGTGGTTTGGTACCGTATGGATGTACTCGTACGGTATTGCACCGTTTTGGTGAGGTTTCGTACCATATGGATGTACTCGTACGGTATTGCACCATTTTGGGGTGGTTTGGTGCCGTATGGATGTACTCGTACGGTATTGTTCCGTTTTGGTGTGGTTTGGTTCCGTAACGAAGTACACGTACGGTATTGTACCATTTTCGTGTGGTTTGGTACCGTATGGATGTACTCGTACGGTATTGCACCGTTTTGGTGAGGTTTGGTACCGTATGGATGTACTCGTACCGTATTGTACTGTTTTGGTGTGGTTTGGTACCGTAACGAAGCGCTCGTACGGTATATTACCGTTTTGGTGTGGTTTGGTACCGCATGGATGTACTCGTACTATATTGTACCATTTCGGTGAGGTTTGTTACCGTATGGATGTACTCGTACGGTATTGCACCGTTTTGGTGTGGTTTGGTGCCGTATGGATGTACTCGTACGGTATTGTAACATTTTGGTGAGGTTTGTTACCGTATTGATGTACTCGTACGGTATTGCACCGTTTTGGTGTGGGTTGGTACCGTATCGATGTACTCGTACGATATTGTACCGTTTTGGTGAGGTTTGTTACCGTATGGATGTACTCGTAAGGTATTGTACCGTTTTAGTGTGGTTTGGTACCGTATGGATGTACTCGTACGGTATTGCACCGTTTTGGTGTGGTTTGGTACCGTAACGAAGTACTCGTACGGTAATGTACCGTTTTGGTGTGGTTTGGTACCGTATGGATGTACTCATACGGTATTGCACCGTTTTGGTGTGGTTTGGTTCCGTATGGATGTAGTCGTACGGTATTGCACCGTTTTGGTGTGGTTTGGTACCGTAGCGAAGTACTCGTACGGTATTGTACCTTTTTGGTGTGGTTTGGTACCGTATGGATGTACTCGTACGGTATTGCACCGTTTTGGTGAGGTTTCGTACCGTATGGATGTACTCGTACGGTATTGCACCCTTTTGGTGTGGTTTGGTACCGTATGGATGTACTCGTACGGTTTTGCACCCTTTTGGTGTGGTTTGGTACCGTATGGATGTACTCGTACGGTATTGCACCGTTTTGGTGTGGTTTGGTGCCGTATGGATGTACTCGTACGGTATTGTACCGTTTTTGTGAGGTTTGTTACCGTATGGATGTACTCGTACGGTATTGCACCATTTTGGTGTGGTTTGGTTCCGTATGGATGTACTCGTACGGTATTGCACCGTTTTGGTGTGGTTTGGTACCGTATGATGTACTCGTACGGTATTGTACGGTTTTGGTGAGGTTTGTTATCGTATGGATGTACTCGTACGGTATTGCACCGTTTTGGTGTGGTTTGGTACCGTATGGATGTACTCGTACGGTATTGCACCGTTTTGGTGTGGTTTGGTACCGTATGATGTACTCGTACGGTATTGCACCGTTTTGGTGTGGTTTGGTTCCGTATGGATGTACTCGTACGGTATTGCACCGTTTTGGTGTGCTTTGGTACCGTAGCGAAGTACTCGTACGGTATTGTACCTTTTTGGTGTGGTTTGGTACCGTAGGGATGTACTCGTACGGTATTGCACCGTTTTGGTGTGGTTTTGTACCGTAGCGAAGTACTCGTACGGTATTTGTACCTTTTTGGTGTGGTTTGGTACCGTACGGATGTACTCGTACGGTATTGCACCGTTTTGGTGAGGTTTCGTACCGTATGGATGTACTCGTACGGTATTGCACCCTTTTTGTGTGGTTTGGTACCGTATGGATGTACTCGTACGGTATTGCACCGTTTTGGTGTGGTTTGGTACCGTATGGATGTACTCGTACGGTATTGTACCGTTTTGGTGAGGTTTGCTACCGTATGAATGTACTCGTAAGGTATTGTACCGTTTTAGTGTGGTTTGGTACCGTATGGATGTACTCGTACGGTATTGCACCGTTTTGGTGTGGTTTGGTACCGTAACGAAGTACTCGTACGGTATTGTACCGTTTTGGTGTGGTTTGGTACCGTATGGATGTACTCCTACGGTATTGCACCGTTTTGGTGTGGTTTGGTACCGTATGGATGTACTCGTACGGTATTGCACCGTTTTGATGTGGTTTGGTGCAGTATGGATGTACTCGTATGGTATTGCACCGTTTTGGTGTGGTTTGGTGCCGTATGGATGTACTCGTACGGTATTCTATCGTTTTGGTGTGGTTTGGTACCGTAACGAAGTACTCGTACGGTACTGTACCGTTTTGGTGTGGTTCGGTACCGTATGGATGTACTCGTACGGTATTGCACCGTTTTGGTGTGGTTTGGTACCGTATGGATGTACTCGTACGGTATTGTACCATTTTGGTGAGGTTTGTTACCGTATGGATGTACTCGTACGGTATTGCACAGCTTTGGTGTGGTTTGGTACCGTATGGATGTTCTCGTACGGTATTGCACCGTTTTGGTGAGGTTTCGTACCGTATGGATGTACTCGAATGGCATTGCACCCTTTTGGTGTGGTTTGGTACCGTATGGATGAACTCGTATGGTATTGCACCGTTTTGGTGTGGTTTGGTACCGTAACGAAGTACTCGTACGGTATTGTACCGTTTTGCGGTGGTTTGGTACCGTATGGATGTACTCGTACGGTATTGCACCGTTTTGGTGAGGTTTCGTACCGTATGGATGTACTAGAACGGTATTGCACCCTTTTGGTGTGGTTTGGTACCGTATGGACGTATTCGTACGGTATTGCACCGTTTTGGTGTGATTTGGTACCGTACCGAAGTACTCGTACGATATTGTACCGTTTGGGGGTGGTTTGGTACCGTATGGATGTACTCGTACGGTATTGCACCGTTTTGGTGTGGTTTGGTACCGTATGGATGTACTCGTACGGTATTGCACCGTTTTGGTGAGGTTTCGTACCGTATGGATGTACTCGTACGTATTGCACCCTTTTGGTGTGGTTTGGTACCGTTTTGGTGTGGTTTGGTACCGTAACGAAGTTCTCGTACGGTATTGTACCGTTTTGGTGTGGTTTGGTACCGTATGGATGTACTCGTACGGTATTGCACCGTTTTGGTGTGGTTTGGTACCGTATGGATGTACTGATACGGTATTGCACCGTTTTTGTGTGGTTTGGTACCGCAACGAAGTACTCGTAAGGTATTGTACCGTTTCGGTGTGGTTTGGTACCGAATGGATGTACTCGTACGGTATTGCACCGTTTTGGTGTGGTTTGGTACCGTATGGATGTACTCGTATGGTGTTGCACCGTTTTGGTGAGGTTTCGTACCATATGGATGTACTCGTACGGTATTGCACCATTTTGGGGTGGTTTGGTGCCGTATGGATGTACTCGTACGGTATTGTTCCGTTTTGGTGTGGTTTGGTTCCGTAACGAAGTACACGTACGGTATTGTACCATTTTCGTGTGGTTTGGTACCGTATGGATGTACTCGTACGGTATTGTTCTGTTTTGGTGTGGTTTGGTACCGTAACGAAGCGCTCGTACCGTATATTACCGTATTGGTGTGGTTTGGTACCGTAACGAAGTACTCGTACGGTATTGTACCGTTTTGGTGTGGTTTGGTACCGTATGGATGTACTTGTACGGTATTGTACCGTTTTCGTGTGTTTTGGTACCGTAACGAAGTACTCCTATGTATTGTACCGCTTTCGTGAGGTTTGGTACCGTATGGATGTACTCGTACGGTATTGCACCGTTTTGGTGTGGTTTGGTACCGTATGGATGTACTCGTACGGTATTGTACCATTTTGGTGAGGTTTGTTACCGTATGGATGTACTCGTACGGTATTGCACAGCTTTGGTGTGGTTTGGTACCGTATGGATGTTCTCGTACGGTATTGCACCGTTTTGGTGAGGTTTCGTACCGTATGGATGTACTCGAATGGCATTGCACCCTTTTGGTGTGGTTTGGTACCGTATGGATGAACTCGTACGGTATTGCACCGTTTTGGTGTGGTTTGGTACCGTAACGAAGTACTCGTACGGTATTGTACCGTTTTGGGGTGGTTTGGTACCGTATGGATGTACTCGTACGGTATTGCACCGTTTTGGTGAGGTTTCGTACCGTATGGATGTACTAGAACGGTATTGCACCCTTTTGGTGTGGTTTGCTACCGTATGGACGTATTCGTACGGTATTGCACCGTTTTGGTAAAATTTGGTACCGTACCGAAGTACTCGTGCGATATTGTACCATTTTGGGGTGGTTTGGTACCGTATGGATGTACTCGTACGGTATTGCACAGTTTTGGTGTGGTTTGGTACCGTATGGATGTACTCGTAATGTATTGCACCGTTTTGGTGAGGTTTCGTACCGTATGGATGTACTCGTACGTATTGCACCCTTTTGGTGTGGTCTGGTATCGTTTTGGTGTGGTTTGGTACCGTAACGAAGTTCTCGTACGGTATTGTACCGTTTTGGTGTGGTTTGGTACCGTATGGATGTACTCGTACGGTATTGCACCGTTTTGGTGTGGTTTGGTAACGTATGGATGTACTGATACGGTATTGCACCGTTTTTGTGTGGTTTTGTACCGCAACGAAGTACTCGTAAGGTATTGTACCGTTTCGGTGTGGTTTGGTACCGTATGGATGTACTCGTACGGTATTGCACCGTTTTGGTGTGGTTTGGTACCGTATGGATGTACTCGTACGGTATTGCACCGTTTTGGTGAGGTTTCGTACCATATGGATGTACTCGTACGGTATTGCACTATTTTGGGGTGGTTTGGTGCCGTATGGATGTACTCGTACGGTATTGTTCCGTTTTGGTGTGGTTTGGTTCCGTAACGAAGTACACGTACGGTATTGTACCATTTTCGTGTGGTTTGGTACCGTATGGATGTACTCGTACGGTATTGCACCGTTTTGGTGAGGTTTGGTACCGTATGGATGTACTCGTACCGTATTGTACTGTTTTGGTGTGGTTTGGTACCGTAACGAAGCGCTCGTACGGTATATTACCGTTTTGGTGTGGTTTGGTACCGCATGGATGTACTCGTACTATATTGTACCATTTCGGTGAGGTTTGTTACCGTATGGATGTACTCGTACGGTATTGCACCGTTTTGGTGTGGTTTGGTACCGTATGGATGTACTCGTACGGTATTGTAACATTTTGGTGAGGTTTGTTACCGTATTGATGTACTCGTACGGTATTGCACCGTTTTGGTGTGGTTTGGTACCGTAGCGAAGTACTCGTACGGTATTGTACCTTTTTGGTGTGGTTTGGTACCGTATGGATGTACTCGTACGGTATTGCACCGTTTTGGTGAGGTTTCGTACCGTATGGATGTACTCGTACGGCATTGCACCCTTTTGGTGTGGTTTGGTACCGTATGGATGTACTCGTACGGTTTTGCACCCTTTTGGTGTGGTTTGGTACCGTATGGATGTACTCGTACGGTATTGCACCGTTTTGGTGTGGTTTGGTGCCGTATGGATGTACTCGTACGGTATTGTACCGTTTTGGTGAGGTTTGTTACCGTATGGATGTACTCGTACGGTATTGCACCATTTTGGTGTGGTTTGGTTCCGTATGGATGTACTCGTACGGTATTGCACCGTTTTGGTGTGGTTTTGTACCGTATGATGTACTCGTACGGTATTGTACCGTTTTGGTGAGGTTTGTTACCGTATGGATGTACTCGTACGGTATTGCACCGTTTTGGTGTGGTTTGGTTCCGTATGGATGTACTCGTACGGTATTTCACCGTTTTGGTGTGGTTTGGTACCGTATGGATGTACTCGTACGATATTGTACCGTTTTGGTGAGGTTTGTTACCGTATGGATGTACTCGTACGGTATTGCACCATTTTGGTGTGGTTTGGTTCCGTATGGATGTACTCGTACGGTATTGCACCGTTTTGGTGTGGTTTGGTACCGTATGATGTACTCGTACGGTATTGTACGGTTTTGGTGAGGTTTGTTATCGTATGGATGTACTCGTACGGTATTGCACCGTTTTGGTGTGGTTTGGTACCGTATGGATGTACTCGTACGGTATTGCACCGTTTTGGTGTGGTTTGGTACCGTATGATGTACTCGTACGGTATTGTACCGTTTTGGTGAGGTTTGTTACCGTATGGATGTACTCGTACGGTATTGCACCGTTTTGGTGTGTTTTGGTTCCGTATGGATGTACTCGTACGGTATTGCACCGTTTTGGTGTGCTTTGGTACCGTAGCGAAGTACTCGTACGGTATGGTACCTTTTTGGTGTGGTTTAATACCGTATGGATGTACTCGTACGGTATTGCACCGTTTTGGTGTGGTTTTGTACCGTAGCGAAGTACTCGTACGGTATTTGTACCTTTTTGGTGTGGTTTGGTACCGTACGGATGTACTCGTACGGTATTGCACCGTTTTGGTGAGGTTTCGTACCGTATGGATGTACTCGTACGGTATTGCACCCTTTTCGTGTGGTTTGGTACCGTATGGATGTACTCGTACGGTATTGCACCGTTTTGGTGTGGTTTGGTACCGTATGGATGTACTCGTACGGTATTGTACCGTTTTGGTGAGGTTTGTTACCGTATGAATGTACTCGTAAGGTATTGTACCGTTTTAGTGTGGTTTGGTACCGTATGGATGTACTCGTACGGTATTGCACCGTTTTGGTGTGGTTTGGTACCGTAACGAAGTACTCGTACGGTATTGTACCGTTTTGGTGTGGTTTGGTACCGTATGGATGTACTCATACGGTATTGCACCGTTTTGGTGTGGTTTGGTACCGTATGGATGTACTCGTACGGTATTGCACCGTTTTGGTGTGGTTTGGTACCGTATGGATGTACTCGTACGGTATTGCACCGTTTTGATGTGGTTTGGTGCAGTATGGATGTACTCGTATTGTATTGCACCGTTTTGGTGTGGTTTGGTGCCGTATGGATGTACTCGCACGGTATTCTACCGTTTTGGTGTGGTTTGGTACCGTAACGAAGTACTCGTACGGTACTGTACCGTTTTGGTGTGGTTCGGTACCGTATGGATGTACTCGTACGGTATTGCACCGTTTTGGTGTGGTTTAGTACCGTATGGATGTACTCGTACGGTATTGCACCGTTTTGGTGTGGTTTAGTACCGTATGGATGTACTCTTACGGTATTGTACCGTTTTGGTGTTGTTTGGTATCGTAACGAAGTACTCGTACGGTATTGTACCGTTTTGGTGTGGTTTGGTACTGTATGGATGTACTCGTACGGTATTGCACCTTTTGGGTGAAGTTTGGTACCGTATGGATGTACTCGTACGGTATTGTACTGTTTTGGTGTGGTTTGGTACCGTAACGAAGCGCTCGTACGGTATATTACCGTTTTGGTGTGCTTTGGTACCGTATGGATGTACTCGTACGCTATTGCACCGTTTTGGTGTGGTTTTGTACCGTATGGTGTACTCGTACGGTATTGTACCGTTTTGGTGTGTTTTGGTACCGTAACGAAGTACTCCTACGGTATTGTACCGTTTTGGTGTGGTTTGGTACCGTATGGATGTTCTCGTACGGTATTGCACCGTTTTGGTGTGGTTTGGTACCGTATGGATGTACTCATACGGTATTGTACCGTGTTGGTGAGGTTTGTTATCGTATGGATGTACTCGTACGGTATTGCACCGTTTTGGTGTGGTTTGGTATCGTATGGATGTACTCATACGGTATTGCACCGTTTTGGTGTGGTTTGGTACCGTATGATGTACTCGTACGGTATTGTACCGTTTTGGTGAGGTTTGTTACCGTATGGATGTACTCGTACGGTATTGCACCGTTTTGGTGTGGTTTGGTTCCGTATGGACGTACTCGTACGGTATTGCACCGTTTTGGTGTGGTTTGGTACTGTAGCGAAGTACTCGTACGGTATTGTACCTTTTTGGTGTGGTTTGCTACCGTATGGATGTACTCGTACGGTATTGCACCGTTTTGGTGTGGTTTTGTACCGTAGCGAAGTACTCGTACGGTATTTGTACCTTTTTGGTGTGGTTTGGTACTGTATGGATGTACTCGTACGGTATTGCACCGTTTTGGTGAGGTTTCGTACCGTATGGATGTACTCGTACGGTATTGCACCCTTTTGGCGTGGTTTGGTACCGTATGGATGTACTCGTACGGTATTGCACCGTTTTGGTGTGGTTTGGTACCGTATGGATGTACTCGTATGGTATTGCACCGTTTTGGTGTGGTTTGGTACTGTAACGAAGTACTCGTAAGGTATTGTACCGTTTTGGTGAGGTTTGGTACCGTCTGGATGTACTCGTAAGGTATTGTATCGTTTTCGTGTGGTTTGGTACCGTATGGATGTACTCGTACGGTATTGCACCGTATTGGTGTGGTTTGGTACCGTATGGATGTACTCGTACGGTATTGTACCGTTTTGGTGAGGTTTGTTACCGTATGAATGAACTTGTAAGGTATTGTACCGTTTTAGTGTGGTTTGGTACCGTATGGATGTACTCGTACGGTATTGCACCGTTTTGGTGTGGTTTGGTACCGTAACAAAGTACTCGTACGGTATTGTACCGTTTTGGTGTGGTTTGGTACCGTATGGATGTACTCATACGGTATTGCACCGTTTTGGTGTGGTTTGGTACCGTATGGATGTACTCGTACGGTATTGCACCGTTTTGGTGTGGTTTGGTACCGTATGGATGTACTCGTACGATATTGTACCGTTTTGGTGAGGTTTGTTACCGTATGGATGTACTCGTACGATATTGCACCGTTTTGGTGTGGTTTGGTACCGTATGGATGTACTCGTACGGTATTGCACCGTTTTGGTGTGGTTTTGTACCGTAGCGAAGTACTCGTACGGTATTTGTAACTTTTTGGTGTTGTTTGGTACCGTACGGATGTACTCGTACGGTATTGCACCGTTTTGGTGAGGTTTCGTACCGTATGGATGTACTCGTACGGTATTGCACCCTTTTGGTGTGGTTTGGTACCGTATGGATGTACTCGTACGGTATTGCACCGTTTTGGTGTGGTTTGGTACCGTATGGATGTACTCGTACGGTATTGTACCGTTTTGGTGTGGTTTGGTACCGTACGGATGTACTCATACGGTATTGCACCGTTTTGGTGTGGTTTGGTACCGTATGGATGTACGCGTACGGTATTGCACCGTTTTGGTGTGGTTTGGTACCGTATGGATGTACTCGTACGGTATTGCACCGTTTTGGTGTGGTTTGGTGCCGTATGGATGTACTCGTATGGTATTGTACCGTTTTGGTGTGGTTTGGTACCGTACGGATGTACTCATACGGTATTGCACCGTTTTGGTGTGGTTTGGTACCGTATGGATGTACTCGTACGGTATTGCACCGTTTTGGTGTGGTTTGGTACCGTATGGATGTACTCGTACGGTATTGCACCGTTTTGATGTGGTTTGGTGCCGTATGGATGTACTCGTACGGTATTCTACCGTTTTGGTGTGGTTTGGTACCGTAACGAAGTACTCGTACGGTACTGTACCGTTTTGGTGTGGTTCGGTACCGTATGGATGTACTCGTACGGTATTGCACCATTTTGGTGTGGTTTGGTTCCGTATGGATGTACTCGTACGGTATTGCACCGTTTTGGTGTGGTTTTGTACCGTATGATGTACTCGTACGGTATTGTACCGTTTTGGTGAGGTTTGTTACCGTATGGATGTACTCGTACGGTATTGCACCGTTTTGGTGTGGTTTGGTTCCGTATGGATGTACTCGTACGGTATTTCACCGTTTTGGTGTGGTTTGGTACCGTATGGATGTACTCGTACGATATTGTACCGTTTTGGTGAGGTTTGTTACCGTATGGATGTACTCGTACGGTATTGCACCATTTTGGTGTGGTTTGGTTCCGTATGGATGTACTCGTACGGTATTGCACCGTTTTGGTGTGGTTTGGTACCGTATGATGTACTCGTACGGTATTGTACGGTTTTGGTGAGGTTTGTTATCGTATGGATGTACTCGTACGGTATTGCACCGTTTTGGTGTTGTTTGGTACCGTATGGATGTACTCGTACGGTATTGCACCGTTTTGGTGTGGTTTGGTACCGTATGATGTACTCGTACGGTATTGTACCGTTTTGGTGAGGTTTGTTACCGTATGGATGTACTCGTACGGTATTGCACCGTTTTGGTGTGTTTTGGTTCCGTATGGATGTACTCGTACGGTATTGCACCGTTTTGGTGTGCTTTGGTACCGTAGCGAAGTACTCGTACGGTATGGTACCTTTTTGGTGTGGTTTAATACCGTATGGATGTACTCGTACGGTATTGCACCGTTTTGGTGTGGTTTTGTACCGTAGCGAAGTACTCGTACGGTATTTGTACCTTTTTGGTGTGGTTTGGTACCGTACGGATGTACTCGTACGGTATTGCACCGTTTTGGTGAGGTTTCGTACCGTATGGATGTACTCGTACGGTATTGCACCCTTTTCGTGTGGTTTGGTACCGTATGGATGTACTCGTACGGTATTGCACCGTTTTGGTGTGGTTTGGTACCGTATGGATGTACTCGTACGGTATTGTACCGTTTTGGTGAGGTTTGTTACCGTATGAATGTACTCGTAAGGTATTGTACCGTTTTAGTGTGGTTTTGTACCGTATGGATGTACTCGTACGGTATTGCACCGTTTTGGTGTGGTTTGGTACCGTAACGAAGTACTCGTACGGTATTGTACCGTTTTGGTGTGGTTTGGTACCGTATGGATGTACTCATACGGTATTGCACCGTTTTGGTGTGGTTTGGTACCGTATGGATGTACTCGTACGGTATTGCACCGTTTTGGTGTGGTTTGGTACCGTATGGATGTACTCGTACGGTATTGCACCGTTTTGATGTGGTTTGGTGCAGTATGGATGTACTCGTATGGTATTGCACCGTTTTGGTGTGGTTTGGTGCCGTATGGATGTACTCGCACGGTATTCTACCGTTTTGGTGTGGTTTGGTACCGTAACGAAGTACTCGTACGGTACTGTACCGTTTTGGTGTGGTTCGGTACCGTATGGATGTACTCGTACGGTATTGCACCGTTTTGGTGTGGTTTAGTACCGTATGGATGTACTCGTACGGTATTGCACCGTTTTGGTGTGGTTTAGTACCGTATGGATGTACTCGTACGGTATTGTACCGTTTT
This sequence comes from Rhododendron vialii, assembly GCF_030253575.1. Classification (NCBI taxonomy): domain Eukaryota; kingdom Viridiplantae; phylum Streptophyta; class Magnoliopsida; order Ericales; family Ericaceae; genus Rhododendron; species Rhododendron vialii. Next base: position 21,355,621 of record NC_080565.1, on the reverse strand, counting down.
GGTGTTGTTTGGTATCGTAACGAAGTACTCGTACGGTATTGTACCGTTTTGGTGTGGTTTGGTACTGTATGGATGTACTCGTACGGTATTGCACCTTTTGGGTGAAGTTTGGTACCGTATGGATGTACTCGTACGGTATTGTACTGTTTTGGTGTGGTTTGGTACCGTAACGAAGCGCTCGTACGGTATATTACCGTTTTGGTGTGGTTTGGTACCGTATGGATGTACTCGTACGCTATTGCACCGTTTTGGTGTGGTTTTGTACCGTATGGTGTACTCGTACGGTATTGTACCGTTTTGGTGTGTTTTGGTACCGTAACGAAGTACTCCTACGGTATTGTACCGTTTTGGTGTGGTTTGGTACCGTATGGATGTTCTCGTACGGTATTGCACCGTTTTGGTGTGGTTTGGTACCGTATGGATGTACTCATACGGTATTGTACCGTGTTGGTGAGGTTTGTTATCGTATGGATGTACTCGTACGGTATTGCACCGTTTTGGTGTGGTTTGGTATCGTATGGATGTACTCATACGGTATTGCACCGTTTTGGTGTGGTTTGGTACCGTATGATGTACTCGTACGGTATTGTACCGTTTTGGTGAGGTTTGTTACCGTATGGATGTACTCGTACGGTATTGCACCGTTTTGGTGTGGTTTGGTTCCGTATGGACGTACTCGTACGGTATTGCACCGTTTTGGTGTGGTTTGGTACTGTAGCGAAGTACTCGTACGGTATTGTACCTTTTTGGTGTGGTTTGCTACCGTATGGATGTACTCGTACGGTATTGCACCGTTTTGGTGTGGTTTTGTACCGTAGCGAAGTACTCGTACGGTATTTGTACCTTTTTGGTGTGGTTTGGTACTGTATGGATGTACTCGTACGGTATTGCACCGTTTTGGTGAGGTTTCGTACCGTATGGATGTACTCGTACGGTATTGCACCCTTTTGGCGTGGTTTGGTACCGTATGGATGTACTCGTACGGTATTGCACCGTTTTGGTGTGGTTTGGTACCGTATGGATGTACTCGTATGGTATTGCACCGTTTTGGTGTGGTTTGGTACTGTAACGAAGTACTCGTAAGGTATTGTACCGTTTTGGTGAGGTTTGGTACCGTCTGGATGTACTCGTAAGGTATTGTATCGTTTTCGTGTGGTTTGGTACCGTATGGATGTACTCGCACGGTATTGCACCGTATTGGTGTGGTTTGGTACCGTATGGATGTACTCGTACGGTATTGTACCGTTTTGGTGAGGTTTGTTACCGTATGAATGTACTCGTAAGGTATTGTACCGTTTTAGTGTGGTTTTGTACCGTATGGATGTACTCGTACGGTATTGCACCGTTTTGGTGTGGTTTGGTACCGTAACGAAGTACTCGTACGGTATTGTACCGTTTTGGTGTGGTTTGGTACCGTATGGATGTACTCATACGGTATTGCACCGTTTTGGTGTGGTTTGGTACCGTATGGATGTACTCGTACGGTATTGCACCGTTTTGGTGTGGTTTGGTACCGTATGGATGTACTCGTACGGTATTGCACCGTTTTGATGTGGTTTGGTGCAGTATGGATGTACTCGTATGGTATTGCACCGTTTTGGTGTGGTTTGGTGCCGTATGGATGTACTCGCACGGTATTCTACCGTTTTGGTGTGGTTTGGTACCGTAACGAAGTACTCGTACGGTACTGTACCGTTTTGGTGTGGTTCGGTACCGTATGGATGTACTCGTACGGTATTGCACCGTTTTGGTGTGGTTTGGTACCGTATGGATGTACTCATACGGTATTGTACCGTGTTGGTGAGGTTTGTTATCGTATGGATGTACTCGTACGGTATTGCACCGTTTTGGTGTGGTTTGGTATCGTATGGATGTACTCATACGGTATTGCACCGTTTTGGTGTGGTTTGGTACCGTATGATGTACTCGTACGGTATTGTACCGTTTTGGTGAGGTTTGTTACCGTATGGATGTACTCGTACGGTATTGCACCGTTTTGGTGTGGTTTGGTTCCGTATGGACGTACTCGTACGGTATTGCACCGTTTTGGTGTGGTTTGGTACTGTAGCGAAGTACTCGTACGGTATTGTACCTTTTTGGTGTGGTTTGCTACCGTATGGATGTACTCGTACGGTATTGCACCGTTTTGGTGTGGTTTTGTACCGTAGCGAAGTACTCGTACGGTATTTGTACCTTTTTGGTGTGGTTTGGTACTGTATGGATGTACTCGTACGGTATTGCACCGTTTTGGTGAGGTTTCGTACCGTATGGATGTACTCGTACGGTATTGCACCCTTTTGGCGTGGTTTGGTACCGTATGGATGTACTCGTACGGTATTGCACCGTTTTGGTGTGGTTTGGTACCGTATGGATGTACTCGTATGGTATTGCACCGTTTTGGTGTGGTTTGGTACTGTAACGAAGTACTCGTAAGGTATTGTACCGTTTTGGTGAGGTTTGGTACCGTCTGGATGTACTCGTAAGGTATTGTATCGTTTTCGTGTGGTTTGGTACCGTATGGATGTACTCGCACGGTATTGCACCGTATTGGTGTGGTTTGGTACCGTATGGATGTACTCGTACGGTATTGTACCGTTTTGGTGAGGTTTGTTACCGTATGAATGTACTTGTAAGGTATTGTACCGTTTTAGTGTGGTTTGGTACCGTATGGATGTACTCGTACGGTATTGCACCGTTTTGGTGTGGTTTGGTACCGTAACAAAGTACTCGTACGGTATTGTACCGTTTTGGTGTGGTTTGGTACCGTATGGATGTACTCATACGGTATTGCACCGTTTTGGTGTGGTTTGGTACCGTATGGATGTACTCGTACGGTATTGCACCGTTTTGGTGTGGTTTGGTACCGTATGGATGTACTCGTACGATATTGTACCGTTTTGGTGAGGTTTGTTACCGTATGGATGTACTCGTACGGTATTGCACCGTTTTGGTGTGGTTTGGTACCGTATGGATGTACTCGTACGGTATTGCACCGTTTTGGTGTGGTTTTGTACCGTAGCGAAGTACTCGTACGGTATTTGTAACTTTTTGGTGTGGTTTGGTACCGTACGGATGTACTCGTACGGTATTGCACCATTTTGGTGAGGTTTCGTACCGTATGGATGTACTCGTACGGTATTGCACCCTTTTGGTGTGGTTTGGTACCGTACGGATGTACTCGTACGGTATTGCACCGTTTTGGTGTGGTTTGGTACCGTATGGATGTACTCGTACGGTATTGTACCGTTTTGGTGTGGTTTGGTACCGTACGGATGTACTCATACGGTATTGCACCGTTTTGGTGTGGTTTGGTACCGTATGGATGTACTCGTACGGTATTGCACCGTTTTGGTGTGGTTTGGTACCGTATGGATGTACTCGTACGGTATTGCACCGTTTTGGTGTGGTTTGGTGCCGTATGGATGTACTCGTATGGTATTGTACCGTTTTGGTGTGGTTTGGTACCGTACGGATGTACTCATACGGTATTGCACCGTTTTGGTGTGGTTTGGTACCGTATGGATGTACTCGTACGGTATTGCACCGTTTTGGTGTGGTTTGGTACCGTATGGATGTACTCGTACGGTATTGTACCGTTTTGGTGAGGTTTGTTACCGTATGAATGTACTCGTACGGTATTGCACCGTTTTGGTGTGGTTTGGTACCGTATGGATGTACTCGTACGGTATTGCACCGTTTTGATGTGGTTTGGTGCAGTATGGATGTACTCGTATGGTATTGCACCGTTTTGGTGTGGTTTGGTGCCGTATGGATGTACTCGCACGGTATTCTACCGTTTTGGTGTGGTTTGGTACCGTAACGAAGTACTCGTACGGTACTGTACCGTTTTGGTGTGGTTCGGTACCGTATGGATGTACTCGTAAGGTATTGTACCGTTTCGGTGCGGTTTTGTACCGTATGGATGTACTCGTACGGTATTGCACCGTTTTGGTGTGGTTTGGTACCGTATGGATGTACTCGTACGGTATTGTACCGTTTTGGTGAGGTTTGTTACCGTATGAATGTACTCGTAAGGTATTGTACCGTTTTAGTGTGGTTTGGTACCGTATGGATGTACTCGTACGGTATTGCACCGTTTTGGTGTGGTTTGGTACCGTAACAAAGTACTCGTACGGTATTGTACCGTTTTGGTGTGGTTTGGTACCGTATGGATGTACTCATACGGTATTGCACCGTTTTGGTGTGGTTTGGTACCGTATGGATGTACTCGTACGGTATTGTACCGTTTTGGTGAGGTTTGTTACCGTATGGATGTACTCGTACGGTATTGCACCATTTTGGTGTGGTTTGGTTCCGTATGGATGTACTCGTACGGTATTTCACCGTTTTGGTGTGGTTTGGTTCCGTATGGATGTACTCGTACGGTATTGCACCGTTTAGGTGTGGTTTGGTGCCGTATGGATGTACTCGTACGGTATTCTACCGTTTTGGTGTGGTTTGGTACCATAACGAAGTACTCGTACGGTAATGTACCGTTTTGGTGTGGTTCGGTACCGTATGGATGTACTCATACGGTATTGCACCGTTTTGGTGTGGTTTTTTACCGTATGGATGTACTCGTACGGTATTGCACCGTTTTGGTGTGGTTTGGTACCGTATGGATGTACTCGTACGATATTGCACCGTTTTGGTGAGGTTTCGTACCGTATGGATGTACTCGTACGGTATTGCACATTTTGGTGTGGTTTGATGCCGTATGGATGTACTCGTACGGTATTGTACCGTTTTGGTGTTGTTTGGTACCGTAACGAAGTACTTGTACGGTATTGTACCGTTTTGGTGTGGTTTGGTACCGTATGGATGTACTCGTACGGTATTGCACCGTTTTGGTGTGGTTTGGTACCGTATGGATGTACTCGTACGGTATTGGACCATTTTGGTGAGGTTTGTTACCGTATGGATGTATTCGTACGGTATTGCACCGTTTTGGTGTGGTTTGGTACCGTATGGATGTTCTCGTACGGTATTGCACCGTTTTGGTGAGGTTTCGTACCGTATGGATTTACTCGTACGGTATTGCACCCTTTTGGTGTGGTTTGGTACCGTATGGATGTACTCGTACGGTATTGCACCGTTTTGGTGTGGTTTGGTGCCGTATGGATGTACTCGTACGGTATTGTACCGTGTTGGTGTGGTTTGGTACCGTAACGAAGTACTCGTACGGTATTGTACCGTTTTGGTGTGGTTTGGTACCGTATGGATGTACTCGTACGGTATTGCACTGTTTTGGTGAGGTTTGGTACCGTATGGTTGTACTCGTACGGTATTGCACCGTTTTGGTGTGGTTTGGTACCGTATGGATGTACTCGTACGCTATTGCACCGTTTTGGTGTGGTTTTGTACCGTATGGTGTACTCGTACTGTATTGTACCGTTTTGGTGTGTTTTGGTACCGTAACGAAGTACTCCTACGTATTGCACCGTTTTCGTGTGGTTTGGTACCGTATGGATGTACTCGTACGGTATTGCACCGTTTTGGTGTGGGTTGGTACCGTATGGATGTACTCGTACAGTATTGCACCGTTTTGGTGTGGTTTGGTACCGTAACGAAGTACTCGTAAGGTATTGTACCTTTTTGGTGTGGTTTGGTATCGTATGGATGTACTCGTAAGGTATTGTACCGTTTCGGTGTGGTTTGGTACCGTATGGATGTACTCGTACGGTATTGCACCGTTTTGGTGTGGTTTGGTACCGTAACGAAGTACTCGTAAGGTATTGTACCGTTTTGGTGTGGTTTGGTACCGTATGGATGTACTCGTAAGGTATTGTACCGTTTCGGTGCGGTTTGGTACCGTATGGATGTACTCGTACGGTATTGCACCGTTTTGGTGTGGTTTGGTACCGTATGGATGTACTCGTACGGTATTGTATCGTTTTGGTGAGGTTTGTTACCGTATGGATGTACTCGTACGGTATTGCACCATTTTGGTGTGGTTTAGTGCCGTATGGATGTACTCGTACGGTATTGTACCATTTTGGTGTGGTTTGGTACCGTATGGATGTACTCGTACGGTATTGCACCGTTTGGGTGAGGTTTGGTACCGTATGCATGTACTCGTACGGTATTGCACTGTTTTGGTGTGGTTTGGTACCGTAACGAAGCGCTCGTACGGTATATTACCGTTTTGGTGTGGTTTGGTACCGTATGGATGTACTCGTACGGTATTGCACCGTTTTGGTGTGGTTTGGTACCGTATGGATGTACTCGTACGCTATTGCACCCTTTTGGTGTGGTATGGTACCGTTTTGGTGTGGTTTGGTACCGTAACGAAGTTCTCGTACGGTATTGTACCGTTTTGGTGTGGTTTGGTACCGTATGGATGTGCTCGTACGGTATTGCACCCTTTTGGTGTGGTTTGGTACCGTATGGATGTACTCGTATGGTATTGCACCGTTTTGGTGTGGTTTGGTACCGTATGGATGTTCTCGTACGGTATTGTACCGTTTTGGTGAGGTTTGTTACCGTATGGATGTACTCGTACGGTATTGCACCGTTTTGGTGTGGTTTGGTACCGTATGGATGTACTCGTACGGTATTGCACCGTTTTTGTGACGTTTCGTACCGTATGGATGTACTCGTACGGTATTGCACCATTTTGGTGTGGTTTGGTGCCGTATGGATGTACTTGTACGGTATTGTACCGTTTTGGTGTGGTTTGGTACCGTAACGAAGTACTCGTACGGTATTGTACCGTTTTTGTGTGGTTTGGTACCGTAACGAAGTACTCGTACAGTATTGTACCATTTTGGTGTGGTTTGGTACCGTATGGATGTACTCGTACGGTATTGCATCGTTTTGGTGAGGTTTGGTACCGTATGGATGTACTCGTACGGTATTGTACTGTTTTGGTGTGGTTTAGTACCGTAACGAAGCACTCGTACGGTATATTACCGTTTTGGTGTGGTTTGGTACCGTATGGATGTACTCGTACAGTATTGCACCGTTTTGGTGTGGTTTGGTACCGCAACGAAGTACTCGTAAGGTATTGTACTGTTTTGGTGAGGTTTGTTACCGTATGGATGTACTCGTACGGTATTGCACCATTTTGGTGTGCTTTGGTGCCGTATGGATGTACTCGTACGTTATTGTACCGTTTTGGTGTGGTTTGGTACCGTAACGAAATACTCGCACGGTATTGTACCGTTTTGGTGTGGTTTGGTACCGTATGGATGTACTCGTAAGGTATTGTACCGTTTCGGTGCGGTTTGGTACCGTATGGATGTACTCGTACGGTATTGCACCGTTTTGGTGTGGTTTGGTACCGTATGGATGTACTCGTACGGTATTGTACCGTTTTGGTGAGGTTTGTTACCGTATGGATGTACTCGTACGGTATTGCACCGTTTTGGTGTGGTTTAGTACCGTATGGATGTACTCGTATGGTATTGCACCGTTTTGGTGAGGTTTCGTACCGTATGGATGTACTCGTACGGTATTGCACCGTTTTGGTGTGGTTTCGTGCCGTATGGATGTACTTGTACGGTATTGTACCGTTTTGGTGTGGTTTGGTACCGCATGGATGTACTCGTACGGTATTGCACCGTTTTGCGGTGGTTTGGTACCGTATGGATGAACTCGTACGGAATTGCCCCGTTTTGGTGAGGTTTCGTACCGTATAGATGTACTAGAACGGTATTGCACCCTTTTGGTGTGGTTTGGTACCGTATGGATGTACTCGTACGGTATTGCACCGTTTAGGTGTGGTTTGGTACCGTACCGAAGTACTGGTACGGTACTGTACCGTTTTGGGGTGGTTTGGTACCGTATGGATTTACTCGTACGGTATTGCACCGTTTTGGTGTGGTTTGGTACCGTATGGATGTATTCGTACGGTATTGCACCGTTTTGGTGAGGTTTCGTACCATATGGATGTACTCGTACGTATTGCACCCTTTTGGTGTGGTATGGTACCGTTTTGGTGTGGTTTGGTACCGTAACGAAGTTCTCGTACGGTATTGTACCGTTTTGGTGTGGTTTGGTACCGTACGGATGTACTCATACGGTATTGCACCGTTTTGGTGTGGTTTGGTACCGTATGGATGTACTCGTACGGTATTGCACCGTTTTGGTGTGGTTTGGTGCCGTATGGATGTACTCGTACGGTATTGCACCGTTTTGGTGTGGTTTGGTGCCGTATGGATGTACTCGTATGGTATTGTACCGTTTTGGTGTGGTTTGGTACCGTACGGATGTACTCATACGGTATTGCACCGTTTTGGTGTGGTTTGGTACCATATGGATGTACTCGTACGGTATTGCACCGTTTTGGTGTGGTTTGGTACCGTATGGATGTACTCGTACGGTATTGCACCGTTTTGATGTGGTTTGGTGCCGTATGGATGTACTCGTACGGTATTCTACCGTTTTGGTGTGGTTTGGTACCGTAACGAAGTACTCGTACGGTACTGTACCGTTTTGGTGTGGTTCGGTACCGTATGGATGTACTCGTACGGTATTGCACCGTTTTGGTGTGGTTTGGTACCGTATGGATGTACTCGTACGGTATTGTACCGTTTTGGTGAGGTTTGTTACCGTATGAATGTACTCGTAAGGTATTGTACCGTTTTAGTGTGGTTTGGTACCGTATGGATGTACTCGTACGGTATTGCACCGTTTTGGTGTGGTTTGGTACCGTAACAAAGTACTCGTACGGTATTGTACCGTTTTGGTGTGGTTTGGTACCGTATGGATGTACTCATACGGTATTGCACCGTTTTGGTGTGGTTTGGTACCGTATGGATGTACTCGTACGGTATTGTACCGTTTTGGTGAGTTTTGTTACCGTATGGATGTACTCGTACGGTATTGCACCATTTTGGTGTGGTTTGGTTCCGTATGGATGTACTCGTACGGTATTTCACCGTTTTGGTGTGGTTTGGTTCCGTATGGATGTACTCGTACGGTATTGCACCGTTTAGGTGTGGTTTGGTGCCGTATGGATGTACTCGTACGGTATTCTACCGTTTTGGTGTGGTTTGGTACCATAACGAAGTACTCGTACGGTAATGTACCGTTTTGGTGTGGTTCGGTACCGTATGGATGTACTCATACGGTATTGCACCGTTTTGGTGTGGTTTTGTACCGTATGGATGTACTCGTACGGTATTGCACCGTTTTGGTGTGGTTTGGTACCGTATGGATGTACTCGTACGATATTGCACCGTTTTGGTGAGGTTTCGTACCGTATGGATGTACTCGTACGGTATTGCACATTTTGGTGTGGTTTGATGCCGTATGGATGTACTCGTACGGTATTGTACCGTTTTGGTGTTGTTTGGTACCGTAACGAAGTACTTGTACGGTATTGTACCGTTTTGGTGTGGTTTGGTACCGTATGGATGTACTCGTACGGTATTGCACCGTTTTGGTGTGGTTTGGTACCGTATGGATGTACTCGTACGGTATTGGACCATTTTGTTGAGGTTTGTTACCGTATGGATGTATTCGTACGGTATTGCACCGTTTTGGTGTGGTTTGGTACCGTATGGATGTTCTCGTACGGTATTGCACCGTTTTGGTGAGGTTTCGTACCGTATGGATGTACTCGTACGGTATTGCACCCTTTTGGTGTGGTTTGGTACCGTATGGATGTACTCGTACGGTATTGCACCGTTTTGGTGTGGTTTGGTGCCGTATGGATGTACTCGTACGGTATTGTACCGTGTTGGTGTGGTTTGGTACCGTAACGAAGTACTCGTACGGTATTGTACCGTTTTGGTGTGGTTTGGTACCGTATGGATGTACTCGTACAGTATTGCACTGTTTTGGTGAGGTTTGGTACCGTATGGTTGTACTCGTACGGTATTGCACCGTTTTGGTGTGGTTTGGTACCGTATGGATGTACTCGTACGCTATTGCACCGTTTTGGTGTGGTTTTGTACCGTATGGTGTACTCGTACGGTATTGTACCGTTTTGGTGTGTTTTGGTACCGTAACGAAGTACTCCTACGTATTGCACCGTTTTCGTGTGGTTTGGTACCGTATGGATGTACTCGTACGGTATTGCACCGTTTTGGTGTGGGTTGGTACCGTATGGATGTACTCGTACAGTATTGCACCGTTTTGGTGTGGTTTGGTACCGTAACGAAGTACTCGTAAGGTATTGTACCTTTTTGGTGTGGTTTGGTATCGTATGGATGTACTCGTAAGGTATTGTACCGTTTCGGTGTGGTTTGGTACCGTATGGATGTACTCGTACGGTATTGCACCGTTTTGGTGTGGTTTGGTACCGTAACGAAGTACTCGTAAGGTATTGTACCGTTTTGGAGTGGTTTGGTACCGTATGGATGTACTCGTAAGGTATTGTACCGTTTCGGTGCGGTTTGGTACCGTATGGATGTACTCGTACGGTATTGCACCGTTTTGGTGTGGTTTGGTACCGTATGGATGTAGTCGTACGGTATTGTATCGTTTTGGTGAGGTTTGTTACCGTATGGATGTACTCGTACGGTATTGCACCATTTTGGTGTGGTTTAGTGCCGTATGGATGTACTCGTACGGTATTGTACCATTTTGGTGTGGTTTGGTACCGTATGGATGTACTCGTACGGTGTTGCACCGTTTGGGTGAGGTTTGGTACCGTATGCATGTACTCGTACGGTATTGCACTGTTTTGGTGTGGTTTGGTACCGTAACGAAGCGCTCGTACGGTATATTACTGTTTTGGTGTGGTTTGGTACCGTATGGATGTACTCGTACGGTATTGCACCGTTTTGGTGTGGTTTGGTACCGTATGGATGTACTCGTACGCTATTGCACCGTTTTGGTGTGGTTTTGTACCGTATGGTGTACTCGTACGGTATTGTACTGTTTTGGTGTGTTTTGGTACCGTAACGAAGTACTCCTACGTATTGTACCGTTTTCGTGTGGTTTGGTACCGTATGGATGTACTCGTACGGTATTGCACCGTTTTGGGGTGGGTTGGTACCGTATGGATGTACTCGTACGGTATTGCACCGTTTTGGTGTGGTTTGGTACCGTAACGAAGTACTCGTAAGGTATTGTACCGTTTTGGTGTGGTTTGGTACCGTATGGATGTACTCGTAAGGTATTGTACCGTTTCGGTGCGGTTTGGTACCGTATGGATGTACTCGTACGGTATTGCACCGTTTTGGTGTGGTTTGGTACCGTATGGATGTACTCGTACGGTATTGTACCGTTTTGGTGAGGTTTGTTACCGTATGGATGTACTCGTACGGTATTGCACCGTTTTGGTGTGGTTTAGTACCGTATGGATGTACTCGTACGGTATTGCACCGTTTTGGTGAGGTTTCGTACCGTATGGATGTACTCGTACGGTATTGCACCGTTTTGGTGTGGTTTCGTGCCGTATGGATGTACTTGTACGGTATTGTACCGTTTTGGTGTGGTTTGGTACCGCATGGATGTACTCGTACGGTATTGCACCGTTTTGCGGTGGTTTGGTACCGTATGGATGAACTCGTACGGAATTGCCCCGTTTTGGTGAGGTTTCGTACCGTATAGATGTACTAGAACGGTATTGCACCCTTTTGGTGTGGTTTGGTACCGTATGGATGTACTCGTACGGTATTGCACCGTTTAGGTGTGGTTTGGTACCGTACCGAAGTACTGGTACGGTACTGTACCGTTTTGGGGTGGTTTGGTACCGTATGGATTTACTCGTACGGTATTGCACCGTTTTGGTGTGGTTTGGTACCGTATGGATGTACTCGTACGGTATTGCACCGTTTTGGTGAGGTTTCGTACCATATGGATGTACTCGTACGTATTGCACCCTTTTGGTGTGGTATGGTACCGTTTTGGTGTGGTTTGGTACCGTAACGAAGTTCTCGTACGGTATTGTACCGTTTTGGTGTGGTTTGGTACCGTATGGATGTGCTCGTACGGTATTGCACCCTTTTGGTGTGGTTTGGTACCGTATGGATGTACTCGTATGGTATTGCACCGTTTTGGTGTGGTTTTGTACCGTATGGATGTTCTCGTACGGTATTGTACCGTTTTGGTGAGGTTTGTTACCGTATGGATGTACTCGTACGGTATTGCACCGTTTTGGTGTGGTTTGGTACCGTATGGATGTACTCGTACGGTATTGCACCGTTTTTGTGACGTTTCGTACCGTATGGATGTACTCGTACGGTATTGCACCATTTTGGTGTGGTTTGGTGCCGTATGGATGTACTTGTACGGTATTGTACCGTTTTGGTGTGGTTTGGTACCGTAACGAAGCACTCGTACGGTATTGTACCGTTTTTGTGTGGTTTCGTACCGTAACGAAGTACTCGTACAGTATTGTACCATTTTGGTGTGGTTTGGTACCGTATGGATGTACTCGTACGGTATTGCATCGTTTTGGTGAGGTTTGGTACCGTATGGATGTACTCGTACGGTATTGTACTGTTTTGGTGTGGTTTAGTACCGTAACGAAGCACTCGTACGGTATATTACCGTTTTGGTGTGGTTTGGTACCGTATGGATGTACTCGTACAGTATTGCACCGTTTTGGTGTGGTTTTGTACCGCAACGAAGTACTCGTAAGGTATTGTACTGTTTTGGTGAGGTTTGTTACCGTATGGATGTACTCGTACGGTATTGCACCATTTTGGTGTGGTTTAGTACCGTATGGATGTACTCGTACGGTATTGCACCGTTTTGGTGAGGTTTCGTACCGTATGGATGTACTCGTACGGTATTGCACCATTTTAGTGTGCTTTGGTGCCGTATGGATGTACTCGTACGTTATTGTACCGTTTTGGTGTGGTTTGGTACCGTAACGAAATACTCGCACGGTATTGTACCGTTTTGGTGTGGTTTGGTACCGTATGGATGTACTCGTACGGTATTGCACCGTTTGGGTGAGGTTTGGTACCGTATGTATGTACTCGTACGGTATTGTACTGTTTTGGTGTGGTTTGGTACCGTAACGAAGCGCTCGTACGGTATATTACCGTTTTGGTGTGGTTTGGTACCGTATGAATGTACTCGTACGGTATTGCACCGTTTTGGTGTGGTTTGGGGCCGTATGGATGTACTCGTACGGTATTGCACAGTTTTGGTGTGGTTTGGTACCGTATGGATGTACTCGTACGGTATTGGACCATTTTGGTGAGGTTTGTTACCGTATGGATGTACTCGTACGGTATTGCACAGTTTTGGTGTGGTTTGGTACCGTATGGATGTACTCGTACGGTATTGGACCATTTTGGTGAGGTTTGTTACCGTATGGATGTACTCGTACGGTATTGCACCGTTTTGGTGTGGTTTGGTACCGTATGGATGTACTCGTACGGTATTGTACTATTTTGGTGTGGTTTGGAACCGTAACGAAGCGCTCGTACGGTATATTACCGTTTTGGTGTGGTTTGGTACCGCATGGATGTACTCGTACGGTATTGCACCGTTTTTGTGTGGTTTGGTACCGTGTGGATGTACTCGTACGCTATTGCACCGTTTTGGTGTGGTTTTGTACCGTATGGTGTACTCGTACGGTATTGTACCGTTTTGGTGTGTTTTGGTACCGTAACGAAGTACTCCTACGTATTGTACCGTTTTCGTGTGGTTTGGTACCGTATGGATGTACTCGTACGGTATTGCACCGTTTTGGTGTGGGTTGGTACCGTATGGATGTACTCGTACGGTATTTCACCGTTTTGGTGTGGTTTGGTACCGTAACGAAGTACTCGTAAGGTATTGTACCGTTTTGGTGTGGTTTGGTACCGTATGGATGTACTCGTAAGGTATTGTACCGTTTTGGTGTGGTTTGGTACCGTATGGATGTACTCGTACGGTATTGCACCGTTTTGGTGTGGTTTGGATGTACTCGTACGGTATTGCACCGTTTTGGTGTGGTTTGGTACCGTATGGATGTACTCGTACGGTATTGCACCGTTTTGGTGTGGTTTGGTACCGTAGTGAAGTTCTCGTACGGTATTGTACCTTTTTGGTGTGGTTTGGTACCGTATGGATGTACTCGTACAGTATTGCACCGTTTTGGTGTGGTTTGGTACTGTAGCGAAGTACTCGTACGGTATTGGACCTTTTGGTGTGCTTTGGTACCGTAAGGATGTACTCGTACGGTATTGCACCGTTTTGGTGAGGTTTCGTACCGTATGGATGTACTCGTACGGTATTGCACCCTTTTGGTGTGGTTTGATACCGTATGGATGTACTGGTACGGTATTGCACCGTTTTGGTGTGGTTTAGTACCGTAACGAATTACTAGTACGGTATCGTACCGTTTTGGTTTGGTTTGGTACCGTAACGAAGCACTCGTACGGTATTGTACCGTTTTTATGTGGTTTGGTACCGTATGGATGTACTCGTACGGTATTGCACCGTTTTGGTGTGGTTTGGTACCGTAACGAAGTACTCGTATGGTATTGCACCGTTTTGGTGAGGTTACGTACCGTATGGATGTACTCGTACGGTATTGCACCCTTTTGGTGTGGTTTGATACCGTATGGATGTACTGGTACGGTATTGCACCGTTTTGGTGTGGTTTAGTACCGTAACGAATTACTAGTACGGTATCGTACCGTTTTGGTTTGGTTTGGTACCGTAACGAAGCACTCGTACGGTATTGTACCGTTTTTATGTGGTTTGGTACCGTATGGATGTACTCGTACGGTATTGCACCGTTTTGGAGTGGTTTTGTACCGTAACGAAGTACTCGTAAGGTATTGCACCGTTTTAGTGTGGTTTGGTACCGTATGGATGTACTCGTACGGTATTGCACCATTTTGGTGTGGTTTGGTACCGTAACGAAGTGCTCATACGGTATTGTACCGTTTTGGTGTGGTTTGGTACCGTATGGATGTACTCGTACGGTATTGCACCGTTTTGGTGTAGTTTGGTACCGTATGGATGTACTCGTACGGTATTGCACCGTTTTGGTGTGGTTTGGTACCGTAACGAAGTACTCGTAAGGAATTGTACCGTTTTGGTGTGGTTTGGTACCGTATGGTTGTACTCGTACGGAATTGCCCCGTTTTGGTGAGGTTTCGTACCGTATGGATGTACTAGAACGGTATTGCACCCTTTTGGTGTGGTTTGGTACCGTATGGATATACTCGTACGGTATTGCACCGTTTTGGTGAGGTTTCGTACCATATGGATGTACTCGTACGTATTGCACCCTTTTGGTGTGGTATGGTACCGTTTTGGTGTGGTTTGGTACCGTAACGAAGTTCTCGTACGGTATTGTACCGTTTTGGTGTGGTTTGGTACCGTATGGATGTACTCGTACGGTATTGCACCGTTTTGGTGTGGTTTGGTACCGTATGGATGTACTGGTACGGTATTGCACCGTTTTTGTGTGGTTTGGTACCGCAACGAAGTACTCGTAAGGTATTGTACCGTTTCGGTGTGGTTTGGTACCGTATGGATGTACTCGTACGGTATTGCACCGTTTTGGTGTGGTTTGGTACCGTAGCGAAGTTCTCGTACGGTATTGTACCTTTTTAGTGTGGTTTGGTACCGTATGGATGTACTCGTACGGTATTGCACCGTTTTGGTGTCGTTTGGTACCGTAGCGAAGTACTCGTACGGTATTGGACCTTTTTGGTGTGGTTTGGTACCGTATGGATGTACTCGTACGGTATTGCACCGTTTTGGTGAGGTTTCCTACTGTATGGATGTACTCGTACGGTATTGCACCCTTTTGGTGTGGTTTGGTACCGTATGCATGTACTCGTACGGTATTGCACCGTTTTGGTGTGGTTTGGTACCGTAACGAATTACTCGTACGGTATTGTACCGTTTTGGTTTGGTTTGGTACCGTAACGAAGCACTCGTACGGTATTGTACCATTTTTATGTGGTTTGGTACCGTATGGATGTACTCGTACGATATTGCACTGTTTTGGTGTGGTTTGGTACCGTAACGAAGTACTCGTACGGTATTGTACCGTTTTGGTGTGGTTTGGTACCGTATGGATGTACTTGTACGGTATTGCACCGTTTTGGTGAGGTTTGGTACCGTATGGATGTACTCGTACGATATTGTACTGTTTTGGTGTGGTTTGGTACCGTAACGAAGCGCTTGTACGGTATATTACCGTTTTGGTGTGGTTTGGTACCGCATGGATGTACTCGTACGGTATTGCATCGTTTTGGTGTGGTTTGGTACCGTATGGATGAACTCGTACGGTATTGCACCGTTTTGGTGTGGTTTGGTCCCGTAACGAAGTACTCGTACGGTATTGCACCGTTTTGGGGTGGTTTGGTACCGTATGGATGTACTCGTACGGAATTGCCCCGTTTTGGTGAGGTTTCGTACCGTATGGATGTACTAGAACGGTATTGCACCCTTTTGGTGTGGTTTGGTACCGTATGGATGTACTCGTACGGTATTGCACCGTTTTGGTGAGGTTTCGTACCATATGGATGTACTCGTACGTATTGCACCCTTTTGGTGTGGTATGGTACCGTTTTGGTGTGGTTTGGTACCGTAACGAAGTTCTCGTACGGTATTGTACCGTTTTGGTGTGGTTTGGTACCGTATGGATGTACTCGTACGGTATTGCACCGTTTTGGTGTGGTTTGGTACCGTATGGATGTACTGGTACGGTATTGCACCGTTTTTGTGTGGTTTGGTACCGCAACGAAGTACTCGTAAGGTATTGTACCGTTTCGGTGTGGTTTGGTACCGTATGGATGTACTCGTACGGTATTGCACCGTTTTGGTGTGGTTTGGTACCGTAGCGAAGTTCTCGTACGGTATTGTACCTTTTTGGTGTGGTTTGGTACCGTATGGATGTACTCGTACGGTATTGCACCGTTTTGGTGTCGTTTGGTACCGTAGCGAAGTACTCGTACGGTATTGGACCTTTTTGGTGTGGTTTGGTACCGTATGGATGTACTCGTACGGTATTGCACCGTTTTGGTGAGGTTTCCTACCGTATGGATGTACTCGTACGGTATTGCACCCTTTTGGTGTGGTTTGGTACCGTATGGATGTACTCGTACGGTATTGCACCGTTTTGGTGTGGTTTGGTACCGTAACGAATTACTCGTACGGTATTGTACCGTTTTGGTTTGGTTTGGTACCGTAACGAAGCACTCGTACGGTATTGTACCATTTTTATGTGGTTTGGTACCGTATGGATGTACTCGTACGGTATTGCACTGTTTTGGTGTGGTTTGGTACCGTAACGAAGTACTCGTACGGTATTGTACCGTTTTGGTGTGGTTTGGTACCGTATGGATGTACTTGTACGGTATTGCACCGTTTTGGTGAGGTTTGGTACCGTATGGATGTACTCGTACGGTATTGTACTGTTTTGGTGTGGTTTGGTACCGTAACGAAGCGCTTGTACGGTATATTACCGTTTTGGTGTGGTTTGGTACCGCATGGATGTACTCGTACGGTATTGCACCGTTTTGGTGTGGTTTGGTACCGTATGGAAGTACTCGTACGCTATTGCACCGTTTTGGTGTGGTTTTGTACCGTATGGTGTACTTGTACGGTATTGTACCGTTTTGGTGTGTTTTGGTACCGTAACGAAGTACTCCTACGTATTGTACCGTTTTGGTGTGGTTTGGTACCGCATGGATGTACTCGTACGGTATTGCACCGTTTTGGTGTGGTTTGGTACCGTATGGAAGTACTCGTACGCTATTGCACCGTTTTGGTGTGGTTTTGTACCGTATGGTGTACTTGTACGGTATTGTACCGTTTTGGTGTGTTTTGGTACCGTAACGAAGTACTCCTACGTATTGTACCGTTTTCGTGTGGTTTGGTACCGTATGGATGTACTCGTACGGTATTGCACCGTTTTTGTGTGGTTTGGTACCGTATGGATGTACTCGTACGGTATTGTACCATTTTGGTGAGGTTTGTTACCGTATGGATGTACTCGTACGGTATTGCACCGTTTTGGTGTGGTTTGGTACCGTATGGATGTACTTGTACGGTATTGCACCGTTTGGGTGAGGTTTGGTACCGTATGGATGTACTCGTACGGTATTGCACCGTTTTTGTGTGGTTTGGAACCGTATGGATGTACTCGTACGGTATTGTACCGTCTTGGAGAGGTTTGTTACCGTATGGATGTACTCGTACGGTATTGCACCGTTTTGGTGTGGTTTGGTACCGTATGGATGTACTCGTACGGTATTGCACCGTTTTGGTGTGGTTTCGTACCGTATGGATGTACTCGTACGGTATTGCACCATTTTGGTGTGGTTTGGTGCCGTATGGATGTACTCGTACGGTATTGTACCGTTTTGGTGTGGTTTGGTACCGTAGCGAAGTACTCGTACGGTATTGTACGGTTTTGGTGTGGTTTGGTACCGTATGGATGTACTCGTACGGTATTGCACCGTTTTGGTGTGGTTTGGTGCCGTATGGATGTACTCGTACGGTATTTTACCGTTTTGGTGTGGTTTGGTACCGTAATGAAGTACTCGTACGGTATTGTACCGTTTTGGTGTGGTTTGGTACCGTATGGATGTACTCGTACGGTATTGCACCGTTTTGGTGAGGTTTGGTACTGTATGGATGTACTCGTACGGTATTGTACTATTTTGGTGTGGTTTGGAACCGTAACGAAGCGCTCGTACGGTATATTATCGTTTTGGTGTGGTTTGGTACCGCATGGATGTACTCGTACGGTATTGCACCGTTTTGGTGTGGTTTGGTACCGTGTGGATGTACTCGTACGCCATTGCACCGTTTTGGTGTGGTTTTGTACCGTATGGTGTACTCGTACGGTATTGTACCGTTTTGGTGTGTTTTGGTACCGTAACGAAGTACTCCTACGTATTGTACCGTTTTCGTGTGGTTTGGTACCGTATGGATGTACTCGTACGGTATTGCACCGTTTTGGTGTGGGTTGGTACCGTATGGATGTACTCGTACGGTATTTCACCGTTTTGGTGTGGTTTGGTACCGTAACGAAGTACTCGTAAGGTATTGTACCGTTTTGGTGTGGTTTGGTACCGTATGGATGTACTCGTAAGGTATTGTACCGTTTTGGTGTGGTTTGGTACCGTATGGATGTACTCGTACGGTATTGCACCGTTTTGGTGTGGTTTGGATGTACTCGTACGGTATTGCACCGTTTTGGTGTGGTTTGGTACCGTATGGATGTACTCATACGGTATTGCACCGTTTTGGTGTGGTTTGGTACCATAGTGAATTTCTCGTACGGTATTGTACCTTTTTGGTGTGGTTTGGTACCGTATGGATGTACTCGTACGGTATTGCACCGTTTTGGTGTGATTTGGTACTGTAGCGAAGTACTCGTACGGTATTGGACCTTTTGGTGTGGTTTGGTACCGTATGGATGTACTCGTACGGTATTGCACCGTTTTGGTGAGGTTTCGTACCGTATGGATGTACTCGTACGGTATTGCACCCTTTTGGTGTGGTTTGATACCGTATGGATGTACTGGTACGGTATTGCACCGTTTTGGTGTGGTTTAGTACCGTAACGAATTACTAGTACGGTATTGTACCGTTTTGGTTTGGTTTGGTACCGTAACGAAGCACTCGTACGGTATTGTACCGTTTTTATGTGGTTTGGTACCGTATGGATGTACTCGTACGGTATTGACCCGTTTTGGTGTGGTTTGGTACCGTAACGAAGTACTCGTATGGTATTGTACCGTTTTGGTGTGGTTTGGTACCGTATGGATGTACTCGTACGGTATTGCACCGTTTTGGAGTGGTTTGGTACCGTAACGAAGTACTCGTAAGGTATTGTACCGTTTTAGTGTGGTTTGGTACCGTATGGATGTACTCGTACGGTATTGCACCATTTTGGTGTGGTTTGGTACCGTAACGAAGTGCTCATACGGTATTGTACCGTTTTGGTGTGGTTTGGTACCGTATGGATGTACTCGTACGGTATTGCACCGTTTTGGTGTGGTTTGGTACCGTATGGATGTACTCGTACGGTATTGCACCGTTTTGGTGTGGTTTGGTACCGTAACGAAGTACTCGTAAGGTATTGTACCGTTTTGGTGTGGTTTGGTACCGTATGGTTGTACTCGGACGGTATTGCACCGTTTTGGTGTGGTTTGGTACCGTATGGATGTACTCGTACGGTATTGTACCGTTTTGGTGAGGTTTGTTACCGTATGGATGTACTCATACGGTATTGCACCGTTTTGGTGTGGTTTGGTACCGTATGGATGTACTCGTACGCTATTGCACCGTTTTGGTGAGGTTTCGTATCGTATGGATGTACTCGTACGGTATTGCATCATTTTGGTGTGGTTTGGTGCCGTATGGATGTACTCGTACGGTATTGTACCGTTTTTGTGTGGTTTGGTACCGTAACGAAGTACTCGTACGGTATTGTACCGTTTTGGTGTGGTTTGGTACCGTATGGATGTACTTGTACGGTATTGCACCGTTTTGGTGAGGTTTGGTACCGTATGGATGTACTCGTTAGGTATTGTAATATTTTGGTGTGGTTTGGTACCGTAACGAAGCGCTCGTACAGTATATTACCGTTTTGGTGTGGTTTGGTACCGTAACGAAGTACTCGTACGGTATTGTACCGTTTTGGTGTGGTTTGGTACCGTATGGATGTACTTGTACGGTATTGCACCGTTTGGGTGAGGTTTGGTACCGTATGGATGTACTCGTACGGTATTGCACCGTTTTGGTCTGGTTTGCTACCGTATGGATGTACTCGTACGCTATTGCACCGTTTTGGTGTGGTTTGTACCGTATGGTGTACTCGTACGGTATTGTACCGTTTGGGTGTGTTTTGGTACCGTAACGAAGTACTCCTACGTATTGTACCGTTTTCGTGTGGTTTGGTACCGTATGGATGTAGTCGTACGGTATTGCTCCGTTTTGGTGTGGTTTGGTACCGTATGGATGTACTCGTACGGTATTGCACCGTTTTGGTGAGGTTTCGTACCGTATGGATGTACTCGAACGATATTGCACCCTTTTGGTGTGGTTTGGTACCGTATGGATGTACTCGTACGGTATTGCACCGTTTTGGTGTGGTTTGGTACCGTACCGAAGTACTCGTACGGTATTGTACCGTTTTGGGGTGGTTTGGTACCGTATGGATTTACTCGTACGGTATTGCACCGTTTTGGTGTGGTTTGGTACCGTACTCGTACAGTATTGCACCGTTTTGGTGAGGTTTCGTACCGTATGGGTGTACTTGTACGTATTGCACCCTTTTGGTGTGGTATGGTACCGTTTTGGTGTGGTTTTGTACCGTAACGAAGTTCTCGTACGGTATTGTACCGTTTTGGTGTGGTTTGGTACCGTATGGATGTACTCGTACGGTATTGCACCGTTTTGGTGTGGTTTGGTACCGTATGGATGTACTGGCACGGTATTGCACCGTTTTTGTGTGGTTTGGTACCGCAACGAAGTACTCGTAAGGTATTGTACCGTTTCGGTGTGGTTTGGTACCGTATGGATGTACTCGTACGGTATTGCACCGTTTTGGTGTGGTTTGGTACCGTAGCGAAGTTCTCGTACGGTTTTGTACCTTTTTGGTGTGGTTTGGTACCGTATGGATGTACTCGTACGGTATTGCACCGTTTTGGTGTCGTTTGGTATCGTAGCGAAGTACTCGTACGGTATTGGACCTTTTTGGTGTGGTTTGGTACCGTATGGATGTACTCGTACGGTATTGCACCGTTTTGGTGAGGTTTCCTACCGTATGGATGTACTCGTACGGTATTGCACCCTTTTGGTGTGGTTTGGTACCGTATGGATGTACTCGTACGGTATTGCACCGTTTTGGTGTGGTTTGGTACCGTAACGAATTACTCGTACGGTATTGTACCGTTTTGGTTTGGTTTGGTACCGTAACGAAGCACTCGTACGGTATTGTACCATTTTTATGTGGTTTGGTACCGTATGGATGTACTCGTACGGTATTGCACTGTTTTGGTGTGGTTTGGTACCGTAACGAAGTACTCGTACGGTATTGTACAGTTTTGGTGTGGTTTGGTACCGTATGGATGTACTCGTACGGTATTGCACCGTTTTGGCGTGGTTTGGTACCGTAACGAATTACTCGTACGGTATTGTACCGTTTTGGTTTGGTTTGGTACCGTAACGAAGCACTCGTACGGTATTGTACCGTTTTTATGTGGTTTGGTACCGTATGGATGTACTCGTACGATATTGCACTGTTTTGGTTTGGTTTGGAACCGTAACGAAGCGCTCGCACGGTATATTACCGTTTTGGTTTGGTTTGGTACCGCATGGATGTACTCGTACGGTATTGCACCGTTTTGGTGTGGTTTGGTACCGTATGGATGTACTCGTACGCTATTGCACCGTTTTGGTGTGGTTTTGTACCGTATGGTGTACTCGTACGGTATTGTACCGTTTTGGTGTGTTTTGGTACCGTAACGAAGTACTCCTACGTATTGTACCGTTTTCGTGTGGTTTGGTACCGTATGGATGTACTCGTACGGTATTGCACCGTTTTGGTGTGGGTTGGTACCGTATGGATGTACTCGTACGGTGTTGCACCGTTTTGGTGTGGTTTGCTACCGTAACGATGTACTCGTAAGGTATTGTACCGTTTTGGTGTGGTTTGGTACCGTATGGATGTACTCGTAAGGTATTGTACCGTTTCGGTGTGGTTTGGTACCGTATGGATGTACTCGTACGGTATTGCACCGTTTTGGTGTGGTTTGGTACCGTATGGATGTACTCGTACGGTATTGTACCGTTTTGGTGAGGTTTGTTACCGTATGGATGTACTCGTACGGTATTGCACCGTTTTGGTGTGGTTTAGTACCGTTTGGATGTACTCGTACGGTATTGCACCGTTTTGGTGAGGTTTCGTACCGTATGGATGTACTCGTACGGTATTGCACCATTTTGGTGTGGTTTGGTGCCGTATGGATGTACTCATACGGTATTGTACCGTTTTGGTGTGGTTTGGTACCGTAACGAAGTACTCGTACGGTATTGTACCATTTTTGTGTGGTTTGGTACCGTATGGATGTACTCGTACGGTATTGCACCGTTTGGGTGAGGTTTGGTACCGTATGCATGTACTCGTACGGTATTGCACTGTTTTGGTGTGGTTTGGTACCGTAACGAAGTACTCCTACGTATTGTCCCGTTTTGGTGTGGTTTGGTACCGTATGGATGTACTTGTACGGTATTGCACAGTTTGGGTGAGGTTTGGTACCGTATGGATGTACTCGTACGGTATTGCACCGTTTTGGTGTGGTTTGGTACCGTATGGATGTACTTGTACGGTATTGCACAGTTTGGGTGAGGTTTGTTACCGTATGGATGTACTCGTACGGTATTGCACCGTTTTGGTGTGGTTTGGTACCGTATGGATGTACTCGTACAGTATTGCACCGTTTTGGTGTGGTTTGGTACCGCAACGAAGTACTCGTAAGGTATTGTACTGTTTTGGTGAGGTTTGTTACCGTATGGATGTACTCGTACGGTATTGCACCATTTTGGTGTGATTTAGTACCGTATGGATGTACTCGTACGATACTGCACCATTTTGGTGTGCTTTGGTGCCGTATGGATGTACTCGTACGGTATTGTACCGTTTTGGTGTGGTTTGGTACCGTAACGAAGTACTCGTACGGTATTGTACCGTTTTGGTGTGGTTTGGTACCGTATGGATGTACTCGTACGGTATTGCACCGTTTGGGTGAGGTTTGGTACCGTATGGATGTACTCGTACGGTATTGTACTGTTTTGGTGTGGTTTGGTACCGTAACGAAGCGCTCGTACGGTATATTACCGTTTTGGTGTGGTTTGGTACCGTATGAATGTACTCGTACGGTATTGAACCGTTTTGGTGTGGTTTGGTACCGTATGGATGTACTCGTACGCTATTGCACCGTTTTGGTGTGGTTTTGTACCGTATGATGTACTCCTACGGTATTGTACCGTTTTAGTGTGTTTTGGTACCGTAACGAAGTACTCCTACGGTATTGTACAGTTTTGGTGTGGTTTGGGGCCGTATGGATGTACTCGTACGGTATTGCACCGTTTTGGTGTGGTTTGGTGCCGTATGGATGTACTCGTACGGTATTGCACCGTTTTGGTGTGGTTTGGTACCGTATGGATGTACTCGTACAGTATTGGACCATTTTGGTGAGGTTTGTTACCGTATGGATGTACTCGTACGGTATTGCACCGTTTTGGTGTGGTTTGGTACCGTATGGATGTACTCGTACGGTATTGCACCGTTTTGGTGTGGTTTGGTACCATATGGATGTACTCGTACGGTATTGCACCCTTTTGGTGTGGTTTGGTACCGTATGGATGTACTCGTACGGTATTGCACCGTTTTGGCGTGGTTTGGTGCCGTATGGATGTACTCGTACGGTATTGTGCCGTTTTGGTGTGGTTTGGTACCATAACGAAGTACTCGTACGGTATTGTACCGTTTTGGTGTGGTTTGGTACCGTATGGATGTACTCATACGGTATTGCACCGTTTTGATGAGGTTTGGTACCGTATGGATGTACTCGTACGGTATTGTACTGTTTTGGTGTGGTTTGGTACCGTAACGAAGCGCTCGTACGGTATATTACCGTTTTGGTGTGGTTTGGAACCGTATGAATGTACTCATACGGTATTGCACCGTTTGGTGTGGTTTGGTACCGTATGGATGTACTCGTACGCTATTACACCGTTTTGGTGTGGTTTTGTACCGTATGGTGTACTCGTACGGTATTTGTACCGTTTTGGTGTGTTTTGGTACCGTAACGAAGTACTCCTACGGTATTGTACCGTTTTGGTGTGGTTTGGTACCGTATGGATGTACTCGTACGGTATTGGACCATTTTGGTGAGGTTTGTTACCGTATGGATGTACTCGTACGGTATTGCACCGTTTTGGTGTGGTTTGGTACCGTATGGATAAAGTCGTACGGTATTGCACCGTTTTGGTGAGGTTTCGTACCGTATGGATGTACTCGTACGGTATTGCACCCTTTTGGTGTGGTTTGGTACCGTATGGATGTACTCGTACGGTATTACACCGTTTTGGTGTGGTTTGGTGCCGTATGGAGGTACTCGTACGGTATTGTACCGTTTTGGTGTGCTTTGGTACCGTAACGAAGTACTCGTACGGTATTGTACCGTTTTGGTGTGGTTTGGTACCGTATGAATGTACTCGTACGGTATTGCACCGTTTGGGTGAGGTTTGGTACCGTATGGATGTACTCGTACGGTATTGTGCTGTTTTGGTGTGGTTTGGAACCGTAACGAAGCGCTCGTACGGTATATAACCGTTTTGGTGTGGTTTGGTACCGCATGGATGTACTCGTACGGTATTGCACCGTTTTGGTGTGGTTTGGTACCGTATGGATGTACTCGTACGCTATTGCACCGTTTTGGTGTGGTTTTGTACCGTATGGTGTACTCGTACGGTATTGTACCGTTTTGGTGTGTTTTGGTTCCGTAACGAAGTACTCCTACGTATTGTACCGTTTTCGTGTGGTTTGGTACCGTATGGATGTACTCGTACGGTGTTGCACCGTTTTGGTGTGGGTTGGTACCGTATGGATGTACTCGTACGGTATTGCACCGTTTTGGTGAGGTTTCGTACCGTATGGATGTACTCGTACGGTATTGCACCATTTTGGTGTGGTTTGGTGCCGTATGGATGTACTCGTACGGTATTGTACCGTTTTGGTGTGGTTTGGTACCGTAGCGAAGTACTCGTACGGTATTGTACTGTTTTGGTGTGGTTTGGTACCGTAACGAAGTACTCGTACGGTATTGTACCATTTTGGTGTGGTTTTGTACCGTATAGATGTACTCGTACGGTATTGCACCGTTTTGGTGAGGTTTGGTACCGTATGGATGTACTCGTACGGTATTGTACTATTTTGGAGTGGTTTAGTACCGTAACGAAGCGCTCGTACGGTATATTACCGTTTTGGTGTGGTTTGGTACTGTATGGATGTACTCGTACAGTATTGCACCGTTTTGGTGTGGTTTGGTACCGCAACGAAGTACTCGTAAGGTATTGTACTGTTTTGGTGAGGTTTGTTACCGTATGGATGTACTCGTACGGTATTGCACCATTTTGGTGTGATTTAGTACCGTATGGATGTACTCGTACGGTATTGCACCGTTTTGGTGAGGTTTCGTACCGTATGGATGTACTCGTACGATATTGCACCATTTTGGTGTGCTTTGGTGCCGTATGGATGTACTCGTACGGTATTGTACCGTTTTGGTGTGGTTTGGTACCGTAACGAAGTACTCGTACGGTATTGTACCGTTTTGGTGTGGTTTGGTACCGTATGGATGTACTCGTACGGTATTGCACCGTTTGGGTGAGGTTTGGTACCGTATGGATGTACTCGTACGGTATTGTACTGTTTTGGTGTGGTTTGGTACCGTAACGAAGCGCTCGTACGGTATATTACCGTTTTGGTGTGGTTTGGTACCGTATGAATGTACTCGTACGGTATTGAACCGTTTTGGTGTGGTTTGGTACCGTATGGATGTACTCGTACGCTATTGCACCGTTTTGGTGTGGTTTTGTACCGTATGATGTACTCCTACGGTATTGTACCGTTTTGGTGTGTTTTGGTACCGTAACGAAGTACTCCTACGGTATTGTACAGTTTTGGTGTGGTTTGGTGCCGTATGGATGTACTCGTACGATATTGCACCGTTTTGGTGTGATTTGGTGCCGTATGGATGTACTCGTACGGTATTGCACCGTTTTGGTGTGGTTTGGTACCGTATGGATGTACTCGTACGGTATTGCACCCTTTTGGTGTGGTTTGATACCGTATGGATGTACTCGTACGGTATTGCACCGTTTTGGTGTGGTTTGGTACCGTATGGATGTACTCGTACGGTATTGCACCGTTTTGGTGTGGTTTGGTGCCGTATGGATGTACTCGTACGGTATTGTACCGTTTTGGTGTGGTTTGGTACCGTAACGAAGTACTCGTACGGTATTGTACCATTTTGGTGTGGTTTGGTACCGTATGGATGTACTCGTACGGTATTGCACCATTTTGGTCTGGTTTGGTACCGTATTGATGTACTCGTACGGTATTGTACCATTTTGGTGAGGTTTGTTACCGTATTGATGTACTCGTACGGTATTGCACCGTTTGGGTGAGGTTTGGTACCGTATGGATGTACTCGTACGGTATTGTGCTGTTTTGGTGTGGTTTGGAACCGTAACGAAGCCCTCGTACGGTATATTACCGTTTTGGTGTGGTTTGGTACCGCATGGATATACTCGTACGTTATTGCACTGTTTTGGTGTGGTTTGGTACCGTATGGATGTACTCGTACGGTATTGCACCGTTTTGGTGTGGTTTGGTACCGTAACGAAGTACTCGTAAGGTATTGTACCGTTTTGGTGTGGTTTGGTACCGTATGGATGTACTCGTAAGGTATTGTACCGTTTTGGTGTGGTTTGGTACCGTATGGATGTACTCGTACGGTATTGCACCGTTTTGGTGTGGTTTGGATGTACTCGTACGGTGTTGCACCGTTTTGGTGTGGTTTGGTACCGTATGGATGTACTCGTACGGTATTGCACCGTTTTGGTGTCGTTTGGCACCGTAGTGAAGTTCTCGTACGGTATTGTACCTTTTTGGTGTGGTTTGGTACCGTATGGATGTACTCGTACGGTATTGCACCGTTTTGGTGTGGTTTGGTACAGTATGGATGTACTCGTACGGTGTTGCACCGTTTTGGTGAGGTTTCGTACCGTATGGATGTACTTGTACAGTATTGCACCCTTTTGGTGTGGTTTGGTACCGTATGGATGTACTCGTACGGTATTGTACCATTTTGGTGTGGTTTGGTACCGTATGGATGTACTCGTACGGTATTGCACCATTTTGGTGTGGTTTAGTACCGTATGGATGTACTCGTACGGTATTGCACCGTTTTGGTGAGGTTTCGTACCGTATGGATGTACTCGTACGGTATTGCACCATTTTGGTGTGCTTTGGTGCCGTATGGATGTACTCGTACGGTATTGTACCGTTTTGGTGTGGTTTGGTACCGTAACACAGTACTCGTACGGTATTGTACCGTTTTGGTGTGGTTTGGTACCGTATGGATGTACTCGTACGGTATTGCACCGTTTGGGTGAGGTTTGGTACCGTTTGGATGTACTCGTACGAAATTGTACTGTTTTGGTGTGGTTTGGTACCGTAACGAAGCGCTCATACGGTACATTACCGTTTTGGTGTGGTTTGTTACCGTATGGATGTACTCGTACAGTATTGCACCGTTTTGGTGTGGTTTGGTACCGCAACGAAGTACTCGTACGGTAATGTACCGTTTTGGTGTGGTTTGGTACCGTATGGATGTACTCGTACGGTATTGCACCGTTTGGGTGAGGTTTGGTACCGTATGGATGTACTCGTACGGTATTGCACCGTTTTGGTGTGGTTTGGTACCGTATGGATGTACTCGTACGGTGTTGCACCGTTTTGGTGAGGTTTCGTACCGTATGCATGTACTTGTACGGTATTGCACCCTTTTGGTGTGGTTTGGTTCCGTATGGATGTACTCGTACGGTATTGCACCGTTTTGGTGTGGTTTGATGCCGTATGGATGTACTCGTACGGTATTGTACCGTTTTGGTGAGGTTTGGTACCGTATGGATGTACTCGTACGGGATTGTACTGTTTTTGTGTGGTTTGGAACCGTAACGAAGCGCTCGTATGGTATATTACCGTTTTGGTGTGGTTTGGTACCGTGTGGATGTACTCGTACGCTATTGCACCATTTTGGTGTGGTTTTGTACCGTATGGTGTACTCGTACGGTATTGTACCGTTTTGGTGTGTTTTGGTACCGTAACGAAGTACTCCTACGTATTGTACCGTTTTCGTGTGGTTTGGTACCGTATGGATGTACTCGTACGGTATTGGACCGTTTTGGTGTGGGTTTGTACCGTATGGATGTACTCGTACGGTATTGCACCGTTTTGGTGTGGTTTGGATGTACTCGTACGGTATTGCACCGTTTTGGTGTGGTTTGGTACCGTATGGATGTACTCGTACGGTATTGCACCGTTTTGGTGTGGTTTGGTACCGTAGTGAAGTTCTCGTATGGTATTGTACCTTTTTGGAGTGGTTTGGTACCGTATGGATGTACTCGTACGGTATTGCACCGTTTTGGTGTGGTTTGGTACTGTAGCGAAGTACTCGTACGGTATTGGACCTTTTTTGTGTGGTTTGGTACCGTATGGATGTACTCGTACGGTATTGCACCGTTTTGGTGAGGATTCGTACCGTATGGATGTACTCGTACGGTATTGCACCCTTTTGGTGTGGTTTGATACCGTATGGGTGTACTCGTACGGTATTGCACCGTTTTGGTGTGGTTTAGTACCGTAACGAATTACTAGTACGGTATTATACCGTTTTGGTTTGGTTTGGTACCGTAACGAAGCACTCGTACGGTATTGTACCGTTTTTATGTGGTTTGGTACCGTATGGATGTACTCGTACGGTATTGCACCGTTTTGGTGTGGATTGGTACCGTAACGAAGTACTCGTATGGTATTGTACCGTTTTGGTGTGGTTTGGTACCGTATGGATGTACTCGTACGGTATTGCACCGTTTTGGTGTGGTTTGGTACCGTAACGAAGTACTCGTAAGGTATTGTACTGTTTTAGTGTGGTTTGGTACCGTATGGATGTACTCGTACGGTATTGCACCATTTTGGTGTGGTTTGGTACCGTAACGAAGTACTCATACGGTATTGTACCGTTTTGGTGTGGTTTGGTACCGTATGGATGTACTCGTACGGTATTGCACCGTTTTGGTGTGGTTTGGATGTACTCGTACGGTATTGCACCGTTTTGGTGTGGTTTGGTACCTTATGGATGTACTCGTACGGTATTGCACCGTTTTGGTGTGGTTTGGTACCGTAGTGAAGTTCTCGTACGGTATTGTACCTTTTTGCTGTGGTTTGGTACCGTATGGATGTACTCGTACGGTATTGCACCGTTTTGGTGTGGTTTGGTACTGTAGCGAAGTACTCGTACGGTATTGGACCTTTTTTGTGTGGTTTGGTACCGTATGGATGTACTCGTACGGTATTGCACCGTTTTGGTGAGGATTCGTACCGTATGGATGTACTCGTACGGTATTGCACCCTTTTGGTGTGGTTTGATACCGTATGGATGTACTCGTACGGTATTGCACCGTTTTGGTGTGGTTTAGTACCGTAACGAATTACTAGTACGGTATTATACCGTTTTGGTTTGGTTTGGTACCGTAACGAAGCACTCGTACGGTATTGTACCGTTTTTATGTGGTTTGGTACCGTATGGATGTACTCGTATGGTATTGCACCGTTTTGGTGTGGTTTGGTACCGTAACGAAGTACTCGTATGGTATTGTACCGTTTTGGTGTGGTTTGGTACCGTATGGATGTACTCGTACGGTATTGCACCGTTTTGGTGTGGTTTGGATGTACTCGTACGGTATTGCACCGTTTTGGTGTGGTTTGGTACCGTAACGAAGTACTCATACGGTATTGTACCGTTTTGGTGTGGTTTGGTACCGTATGGATGTACTCGTACGGTATTGC
This sequence comes from Rhododendron vialii, assembly GCF_030253575.1. NCBI lineage: Eukaryota > Viridiplantae > Streptophyta > Magnoliopsida > Ericales > Ericaceae > Rhododendron > Rhododendron vialii. The sequence continues at coordinate 21,325,107 of NC_080565.1, read as the reverse complement.
ACCGTTTTGGTGTGGTTTGGATGTACTCGGACGGTATTGCACCCTTTTGGTGTGGTTTGGTACCGTATGGATGTACTCGTACGGTATTGCACCGTTTCGGTGTGGTTTGGTACCGTAGTGAAGTTCTCGTATGGTATTGGACCTTTTTGGAGTGGTTTCGTACCGTATGGATGTACTCGTACGGTATTGCACCGTTTTGGTGTGGTTTGGTATTGTAGCGAAGTACTCGTACGGTATTTGACCTTTTTTGTGTGGTTTGGTACCGTATGGATGTACTCGTACGGTATTGCACCGTTTTGGTGTGGTTTGTTATTGTAGCGAAGTACTCGTACAGTACTGGACCTTTTTTGTGTGGTTTGGTACCGTATGGATGTACTCGTACGGTATTGCACCGTTTTGGTGAGGGTTCGTACCGTATGGATGTACTCGTACGGTATTGCACCCTTTTGGTGTGGTTTGATACCGTATGGATGTACTCGTACGGTATTGCACCGTTTTGGTGTGATTTAGTACCGTAACGAATTACTAGTACGGTATTATACCGTTTTGGTTTGGTTTAGTACCGTAACGAACCACTCGTACGGTATTGTACCGTTTTTATGTGGTTTGGTACCGTATGGATGTACTCGTACGGTATTGCACCGTTTTGGTGTGGTTTGGTACCGTAACGAAGTACTCGTATGATATTGTACCGTTTTGGTGTGGTTTGGTACCGTATGGATGTACTCGTACGGTATTGCACCGTTTTGGTGTGGTTTGGTACCGTAACGAAGTACTCGTAAGGTATTGTACTGTTTTAGTGTGGTTTGGTACCGTATGGATGTACTCGTACGGTATTGCACCATTTTGGTGTGGTTTGGTACCGTAACGAAGTACTCATACGGTATTGTACCGTTTTTGTGTGGTTTGGTACCGTATGGATGTACTCGTACGGTATTGCACCGTTTTGATGTGGTTTGGTTCTGTAGCGAAGTACTCGTACGGTATTGGACCTTTTTGGTGTGGTTTGGTACCGTATGGATGTACTCGTACGGTATTGCACCGTTTTGGGGAGGTTTCGTACCGTATGGATGTACTCGTACGGTATTGCACCATTTTGGTGTGGTTTGGTGCCGTATGGATGTACTCGTACGGTATTGTACCGTTTTGGTGTGGTTTGGTACCGTAACGAAGTACTCGTACGGTATTGTACCGTTTTGGTGTGGTTTGGTACCGTAACGAAGTACTCGTACGGTATTGTACCATTTTGGTGTGGTTTGGTACCGTATGGATGTACTCGTACGGTATCGCACCGTTTTGGTGAGGTTTGGTACCGTATGGATGTACTCGTAGGGTATTGCACCGTTTTGGTGAGGTTTGGAACCGTAACGAAGCGCTCGTACGGTATATTACCGTTTTGGTGTGGTTTGGTACCGCATGGATGTACTAGTACGGTATTGCACCGTTTTGGTGTGGTTTGGTACCGTATGGATGTACTCGTACGCTATTGCACTGTTTTGGTGTGGTTTTGTACCGTATGGTGTACTCGTACGGTATTGTACCGTTTTGGTGTGTTTTGGTACCGTAACGAAGTACTCCTACGTATTGTACCGTTTTCGTGTGGTTTGGTACCGTATGGATGTACTCGTACGGTATTGGACCGTTTTGGTGTGGGTTGGTACCGTATAGATATACTCGTACGGTATTGCACCGTTTTGGTGTGGTTTGGTACCATAACGAAGTACTCGTAAGGTATTGTACCGTTTTGGTGTGGTTTGGTACCGTATGGATGTACTTGTACGGTATTGCACCGTTTTGGTGTGGTTTGGTACCGTAGTGAAGTTCTCGTACGGTATTGTACCTTTTTGCTGTGGTTCGGTACCGTATGGATGTACTCATACGGTATTGCACCGTTTTGGTGTGGTTTGGTACGGTAGCGAAGTACTCGTACGGTATTGGACCTTTTTTGTGTGGTTTGGTACCGTATGGATGTACTCGTACGGTATTGCACCCTTTTGGTGTGGTTTGATACCGTATGGATGTACTCGTACGGTATTGCACCGTTTTGGTGTGGTTTAGTACCGTAACGAATTACTAGTACGGTATTGTACCGTTTTGGTTTGGTTTGGTACCGTAACGAAGCACTCGTACGGTATTGTACCGTTTTTATGTGGTTTGGTACCGTATGGATGTACTCGTACGGTATTGCACCGTTTTGGTGTGGTTTGGTACCGTAACGAAAAACTCGTATGGTATTGTACCGTTTTGGTGTGGTTTGGTACCGTATGGATGTACTCGTACGGTATTGCACCGTTTTGGTGTGGTTTGGTACCGTAACGAAGTACTCGTAAGGTATTGTACTGTTTTAGTGTGGTTTGGTACCGTATGGATGTACTCGTACGGTATTGCACCATTTTGGTGTGGTTTGGTACCGTAACGAAGTACTCATACGGTATTGTACCGTTTTGGTGTGGTTTGGTACCGTATGGATGTACTCGTACGGTATTGCACCGTTTTGGTGTGGTTTGGTACCGTATGGATGTACTCGTACGGTATTGCACCGTTTTGGTGTGGTTTGGTACCGTAGCGAAGTACTCGTACGGTATTGGTCCTTTTTGGTGTGGTTTGGTACCGTATGGATGTACTCGTACGGTATTGCACCGTTTTGGTGACGTTTCGTACCGTATGGATGTACTCGTACGGTATTGCACCATTTTGGTGTGGTTTGGTGCCGTATGGATGTACTCGTACGGTATTGTACCGTTTTGGTGTGGTTTGGTACCCTAACGAAGTACTCGTACGGTATTGTACCGTTTTGGTGTGGTTTGGTATCGTAACGAAGTACTCGTACGGAATTGTACCATTTTGGTGTGGTTTGGTACCGTATGGATGTACTCGTACGGTATCGCACCGTTTTGGTGAGGTTTGGTACCGTATGTATGTACTCGTTCGGTATTGCACCGTTTTGGTGAGGTTTGGTACCGTATGTATGTACTCGTACGGTATTGTACTGTTTTGGTGTGGTTTATTACCGTAACGAAGCGCTCGTACGGTATATTACCGTTTTGGTGTGGTTTGGTACCGTATGGATGTACTCGTACAGTATTGCACCGTTTTGGTGTGGTTTGGTACCGCAACGAAGTACTCGTAAGGTATTGTACTGTTTTGGTGAGGTTTGTTACCGTATGGATGTACTCGTACGGTATTGCACCATTTTGGTGTGGTTTCGTACCGTATGGATGTACTCGTACGGTATTGCACCGTTTTGGTGAGGTTTCGTACCGTATGGATGTACTCGTACGGTATTGCACCATTTTGGTGTGCCTTGGTGCCGTATGGATGTACTCGTACGGTATTGTACCGTTTTGGTGTGGTTTGGTACCGTAACGAAGTACTCGTACGGTATTGTACCGTTTTGGTGTGGTTTGGTACCTTAACGAAGTACTCGTACGGTATTGTACCATTTTGGTGTGGTTTGGAACCGTATGGATGTACTCGTACGGTATTGCACCATTTTGGTGAGGTTTGGTACCGTATGGATGTACTCGTACGGTATTGCACCATTTTGGTGAGGTTTGGTACCGTATGGATGTACTCGTACGGTATTGTACTGTTTTGGTGTGGTTTAGTACCGTAACGAAGCGCTCGTACGGTATATTACCGTTTTGGTGTGGTTTGGTACCGTATGGATGTACTCGTACAGTATTGCACCGTTTTGGTGTGGTTTGGAACCCCAACGAAGTACTCGTAAGGTATTGTACTGTTTTTGTGAGGTTTGTTACCGTATGGATGTACTCGTACGGTATTGCACCATTTTGGTGTGGTTTAGTACCGTGTGGATGTACTCTTACGGTATTGCACCGTTTTGGTGAGGTTTCGTACCGTATGGATGTACTCGTACGGTATTGCACCATTTTGGTGTGCTTTGGTGCCGTATGGATGTACTCGTACGGTATTGTACCGTCATGGTGTGGTTTGGTACCGTAACGAAGTACTCGTACGGTATTGTACCGTTTTGGTGTGGTTTGGTACCGTATGGATGTACTCGTACGGTATTATACTGTTTTGGTGAGGTTTGGTACCGTAACGAAGCGCTCGTACGGTATATTACCGTTTTGGTGTGGTTTGGTACCGTATCAATGTACTCGTACGGTATTGCACCGTTTTCGTGTGGTTGGGTACCATATGGATGTACTCGTACGGTATTGTACCATTTCGGTGTGGTTTAGTACTGTAACGAAGTACTCGTATGGCTTTCTACCGTTTTGGTGTCGTTTGGTACCGTATGGATGTACTCGTACGCTATTGCACCGTTTTGGTGTGGTTTTGTACCGTATGGTGTACTCGTACGGTATTGTACCGTTTTGGTGTGGTTTGGTGCCGTATGGATGTACTCGTACGGTATTGCACCGTTTTGGTGTGGTTTGGTGCCGTATGGATGTACTCGTACGGTATTGCACCGTTTTGGTGTGGTTTGGTGCCGTATGGATGTACTCGTACGGTATTGCACCGTTTTGGTGTGGTTTGGTACCGTATGGATGTACTCGTACGGTATTGGACCATTTTGGTGAGGTTTGTTACTGTATGGATGTACTCGTACGGTATTGCACCGTTTTGGTGTGGTTTGGTACCGTATGGATGTACTCGTACGGTGTTGCACCGTTTTGGTGAGGTTTCGTACCGTATGGATGTACTCGTACGGTATTGCACCCTTTTGGTGTGGTTTGGTACCGTATGGATGTACTCGTACGGTCTTGCACCGTTTTGGTGTGGTTTGGTGCCGTATGGATGTACTCGTACGGTATTGTACCGTTTTGGTGTGGTTTGGTACCGTAACGAAGTACTCGTACGGTATTGTACCGTTTTGGTGTGGTTTGGTACCGTATGGATGTACTCGTACGGTATTGCACCGTTTTGGTGAGGTTTGGTACCGTATGGATGTACTCGTACGGTATTGTACTGTTTTGGTGTGGTTTGGAACCGTAACGAAGCGCTCGTACGGTATACTACCGTTTTGGTGTGGTTTGGTACCGCATGGATGTACTCGTACGGTATTTCACCGTTTTGGTGTGGTTTGGTACCTATGGATGTACTCGTACGGTATTGTACTATTTTGGTGTGGTTTGGTACCGTAACGAAGCGCTCGTACGGTATATTACCGTCTTGGTGTGGTTTGGTACCGTATGAATGTACTCGTACGGTATTGCACCGTTTTCGTGTGGTTTGGTACCGTATGGATGTACTCGTACGCTATTGCACCGTTTTGGTGTGGTTTTGTACCGTATGGTGTACTCGTACGGTATTGCACCGTTTTGGTGTGTTTTGGTACCGTAACGAAGTACTCCTACGGTATTGTACAGTTTTGGTGTGGTTTGGTGCCGTATGGATGTACTCGTACGGTATTGCACCGTTTTGGTGTGGTTTGGTGCCGTATGGATGTACTCGTACGGTATTGCACCGTTTTGGTTTGGTTTGGTACCGTATGGATGTAATCGTACGGTATTGGACCATTTTGGTGAGGTTTGTTACCGTATGGATGTACTCGTACGGTATTGCACCGTTTTGGTGTGGTTTGGTACCGTATGGATGTACTCGTAGGGTATTGTACCGTTTTGGTGAGGTTTGTTACCGTATGGATGTACTCGTACGGTATTGCACCGTTTTGGTGTGGTTTGGTACCGTATGGATGTACTCGTACGGTATTGTACCGTTTTGGTGAGGTTTGTTACCGTATGGATGTACTCGTACGGTATTGCACCGTTTTGGTGTGGTTTGGTACCGTATGGATGTACTCGTACGCTATTGCATTGTTTTGGTGAGGTTTCGTATCGTATGGATGTACTCGTACGGTATTGCACCATTTTGGTGTGGTTTGGTGCCGTATGGATGTACTCGTACGGTATTGTACCGTTTTGGTGTGGTTTGGTACCGTAACGAAGTACTCGTACGGTATTGTACCGTTTTCGTGTGGTTTGGTACCGTATGGTTGTACTTGTATGGTATTTCACCATTTTGGTGAGGTTTGGTACCGTATGGATGTACTCGTACGGTGTTGTACTATTTTGGATTGGTTTGGTACCGTAACGAAGCGCTCGTACGGTATATTAACGTTTTGGTGTGGTTTGGTACCGTAACGAAGTACTCGTACGGTATTGTACCGTTTTGGTGTGGTTTGGTACCGTATGGATGTACTTGTACGGTATTGCACCGTTTGGGTGAGGTTTGGTACCGTATGGATGTACTCGTACGGTATTGCACCGTTTTGGTGTGGTTTGCTACCGTATGGATGTACTCGTACGCTATTGCACCGTTTTGGTGTGGTTTGTACCGTATGGTGTACTCGTACGGTATTGTACCGTTTTGGTGTGTTTTGGTACCGTAACGAAGTACTCCAACGTATTGTACCGTTTTGGTGTGGTTTGGTACCGTATGGATGTACTTGTACGGTACTGCACCGTTTGGGTGAGGTTTGGTACCGTATGGATGTACTCGTACGGTATTGCACCGTTTTGGTGTGGTTTGGTACCGTATGGATGTACTCGTAGGGTATTGTACCGTTTTGGTGAGGTTTGTTACCGTATGCATGTACTCGTACGGTATTGCACCGTTTTGGTGTGGTTTGGTACCGTATGGATGTACTCGTACGGTATTGCACCGTTTTGGTGAGGTTTCGTACCGTATGGATGTACTCGTACGGTATTGCACCATTTTGGTGTGGTTTGGTGCCGTATGGATGTACTCGTACGGTATTGTACCGTTTTGGTGTGGTTTGGTACCGTAACGAAGTACTCGTACGGTATCGTACCGTTTTGGTGTGGTTTGGTACCGTAACGAAGTACTCGTAAGGTATTGTACCGTTTTGGTGTGGTTTGGTACCGTATGGTTCTACTCGTACGATATTGCACCGTTTTGGAGTGGTTTGGTACCGTATGGATGTACTCGTACGGTATTGTACCGTTTTGGTGAGGTTTGTTACCGTATGGATGTACTCGTACGATATTGCACCGTTTTGGTGTGGTTTGGTACCGTATGGATGTACTCGTACGCTATTGCATTGTTTTGGTGAGGTTTCGTATCGTATGGATGTACTCGTACGGTATTGCACCATTTTGGTGTGGTTTGGTGCCGTATGGATGTACTCGTACGGTATTGTACCGTTTTGGTGTGGTTTGGTACCGTAACGAAGTACTCGTACGGTATTGTACCGTTTTAGTGTGGTTTGGAACCGTATGGATGTACTTGTACGGTATTGCACCATTTTGGTGAGGTTTGGTACCGTATGGATGTACTCGTACGGTGTTGTACTATTTTGGATTGGTTTGGTACCGTAACGAAGCGCTCGTACGGTATATTAACGTTTTGGTGTGGTTTGGTACCGTAACGAAGTACTCGTACGGTATTGTACCGTTTTGGTGTGGTTTGGTACCGTATGGATGTACTTGTACGGTATTGCACCGTTTGGGTGAGGTTTGGTACCGTATGGATGTACTCGTACGGTATTGCACCGTTTTGGTGTGGTTTGCTACCGTATGGATGTACTCGTACGCTATTGCACCGTTTTGGTGTGGTTTGTACCGTATGGTGTACTCGTACGGTATTGTACCGTTTTTGTGTGTTTTGGTACCGTAACGAAGTACTCCAACGTATTGTACCGTTTTGGTGTGGTTTGGTACCGTATGGATGTACTTGTACGGTACTGCACCGTTTGGGTGAGGTTTGGTACCGTATGGATGTACTCGTACGGTATTGCACCGTTTTGGTGTGGTTTGGTACCGTATGGATGTACTCGTAGGGTATTGTACCGTTTTGGTGAGGTTTGTTACCGTATGGATGTACTCGTACGGTATTGCACCGTTTTGGTGTGGTTTGGTACCGTATGGATGTACTCGTACGGTATTGCACCGTTTTGGTGAGGTTTCGTACCGTATGGATGTACTCGTACGGTATTACACCATTTTGGTGTGGTTTGGTGCCGTATGGATGTACTCGTACGGTATCGTACCGTTTTGGTGTGGTTTGGTACCGTAACGAAGTACTCGTATGGTATCGTACCATTTTGGTGTGGTTTGGTACCGTATGGATGTACTCGTACGGTATTGCACCATTTTGGTGAGGTTTGGTACCGTATGGATGAACTCGTACGGTATTGTACTGTTTTGGTGTGGTTTAGTACCGTAATGAAGCGCTCGTACGGTATATTACCGTTTTGGTGTGCTTTGGTACCGTATGGATGTACTCGTACAGTATTGCACCGTTTTGGTGTGGTTTGGTACCGCAACGAAGTACTCGTAAGGTATTGTACTGTTTTGGTGAGGTTTGTTACCGTATGGATGTACTCGTACGGTATTGCACCATTTTGGTGTGGTTTAGTACCGTATGGATGTACTCGTACGGTATTGCACCGTTTTGGTGAGGTTTGGTACCGTATGGATGTACCCGTACGGTATTGCACCGTTTTGGTGTGGTTTGCTACCGTATGGATGCACTCGTACGCTATTGCACCGTTTTGGTGTGGTTTGTACCGTATGGTGTACTCGTACGGTATTGTACCGTTTTTGTGTGTTTTGGTACCGTAACGAAATACTCCAACGTATTGTACCGTTTTGGTGTGGTTTGGTACCGTATGGATGTACTTGTACGGTACTGCACCGTTTGGGTGAGGTTTGGTACCGTATGGATGTACTCGTACGGTATTGCACCGTTTTGGTGTGGTTTGGTACCGTATGGATGTACTCGTAGGGTATTGTACCGTTTTGGTGAGGTTTGTTACCGTATGGATGTACTCGTACGGTATTGCACCGTTTTGGTGTGGTTTGGTACCGTATGGATGTACTCGTACGGTATTGCACCGTTTTGGTGAGGTTTCGTACCGTATGGATGTACTCGTACGGTATTGCACCATTTTGGTGTGGTTTGGTGCCGTATGGATGTACTCGTACGGTATTGTACCGTTTTGGTGTGGTTTGGTACCGTAACGAAATACTCGTACGGTATCGTACCGTTTTGGTGTGGTTTGGTACCATAACGAAGTACTCGTACGGTATCGTACCATTTTGGTGTGGTTTGGTACCGTATGGATGTACTCGTACGGTATTGCACCATTTTGGTGAGGTTTGGTACCGTGTGGATGAACTCGTACGGTATTGTACTGTTTTGGTGTGGTTTCGTACCGTAACGAAGCGCTCGTACGGTATATTACCGTTTTGGTGTGCTTTGGTACCGTATGGATGTACTCGTACAGTATTGCACCGTTTTGGTGTGGTTTGGTACCGCAACGAAGTACTCGTAAGGTATTGTACTGTTTTGGTGAGGTTTGTTACCGTATGGATGTACTCGTACGGTATTGCACCATTTTGGTGTGGTTTAGTACTGTATGGATGTTCTCGTACGGTATTGCACCGTTTTGGTGAGGTTTCGTACCGTATGGATGTACTCGTACGGTTTTGCACCATTTTGGTGTGCTTTGGTGCCGTATGGATGTACTCGTACGGTATTGTACCGTTTTGGTGTGGTTTGGTACCGTAACGAAGTACTCGTACGGTATTGTACCGTTTTGGTGTGGTTTGGTACCGTATGGATGTACTCGTACGGTATTGCACCGTTTGGGTGAGGTTTGGTACCGTATGGATGTACTCGTACGGTATTGTACTGTTTTGGTGTGGTTTGGTACCGTAACGAAGCGCTCGTACGGTATATTACCGTTTTGGTGTGGTTTGGTACCGTATGAATGTACTCGTACGGTATTGCACCGTTTTGGTGTGGTTTGGTACCGTATGGATGTACTCGTACGCTATTGCACCGTTTTGGTGTGGTTTTGTACCGTATGGTGTACTCGTACGGTATTGTACCGTTTTGGTGTGTTTTGGTACCGTAACGAAGAACTCCTACGGTATTGTACAGTTTTTGTGTGGTTTGGTGCCGTATGGATGTACTCGTACGGTATTGCACCGTTTTGGTGTGGTTTGGTGCCGTATGGATGTACTCGTACGGTATTGCACCGTTTTGGTGTGGTTTGGTACCGTATGGATGTACTCGTACGGTATTGGACCATTTTGGTGAGGTTTGTTACTGTATGGATGTACTCGTACGGTATTGCACCGTTTTGGTGTGGTTTGGTACCGTATGGATGTACTCGTACGGTGTTGCACCGTTTTGGTGAGGTTTCGTACCGTATGGATGTACTCGTACGGTATTGCACCCTTTTGGTGTGGTTTGGTACCGTATGGATGTACTCGTACGGTCTTGCACCGTTTTGGTGTGGTTTGGTGCCGTATGGATGTACTCGTACGGTATTGTACCGTTTTGGTGTGGTTTGGTACCGTAACGAAGTACTCGTACGGTATTGTACCGTTTTGGTGTGGTTTGGTACCGTATGGATGTACTCGTACGGTATTGCACCGTTTTGGTGAGGTTTGGTACCGTATGGATGTACTCGTACGGTATTGTACTGTTTTGGTGTGGTTTGGAACCGTAACGAAGCGCTCGTACGGTATATTACCGTTTTGGTGTGGTTTGGTACCGCATGGATGTACTCGTACGGTATTGCACCGTTTTGGTGTGGTTTGGTACCGTATGGATGTACTCGTACGCTATTGCACCGTTTTGGTGTGGTTTTGTACCGTATGGTGTACTCGTACGGTATTGTACCGTTTTGGTGTGTTTTGGTACCGTAACGAAGTACTCCTACGTATTGTACCGTTTTCGTGTGGTTTGGTACCGTATGGATGTACTCGTACGGTATTGGACCGTTTTGGTGTGGGTTGGTACCGTATGGATGTACTCGTACGGTATTGCACCGTTTTGGTGTGGTTTGGTACCGTAACGAAGTACTCGTAAGGTATTGTACCGTTTTGGTGTGGTTTGGTACCGTATGGATGTACTCGTAAGGTATTGGACCGTTTTGGTGTGGTTTGGTACCGTATGGATGTACTCGTACGGTATTCCACCGTTTTGGTGTGGTTTGGATGTACTCGTACGGTATTGCACCGTTTTGGTGTGGTTTGGTACCGTATGGATGTACTCGTACGGTATTGCACCGTTTTGGTGTGGTTTGGTACCGTAGTGAAGTTCTCGTACGGTATTGTACCTTTTTGGTGTGGTTTGGTACCGTATGGATGTACTCGTACGGTATTGCACCGTTTTGGTGTGGTTTGGTACTATAGCGAAGTACTCGTACGGTATTGGACCTTTTTGGTGTGGTTTGGTACCGTATGGATGTACTCATACGGTATTGCACCGTTTTGGTGAGGTTTCGTACCGTATGGATGTACTCGTACGGTATTGCACCGTTTTGGTGTGGTTTAGTACCGTAACGAATTACTGGTACGGTGTTGTACCGTTTTGGTTTGGTTTGGTACCGTAACGAAGCACTCGTACGGTATTGTACCGTTTTTATGTGGTTTGGTACCGTATGGATGTACTCGTACGGTATTGAACCGTTTTGGTGTGGTTTGGTACCGTAACGAAGTACTCATACGGTATTGTACCATTTTGGTGTAGTTTGGTACCGTATGGATGTACTCGTACGGTATTGCACCGTTTTGGTGTGGTTTGGTACCGTACCGAAGTACTCGTACGGTATTGGACCTTTTTGGTGTGGTTTGGTACCGTATGGATGTACTCGTACGATATTGCACCGTTTTGGTGAGGTTTCGTACTATATGGATGTACTCGTGCGGTATTGCACCATTTTGGTGTGGTTTGGTGCCGTATGGATGTACTCGTACGGTATTGTACCGTTTTGGTGTGGTTTGGTACCGTAACGAAGTACTCGTACGGTATTGTACCGTTTTGGTGTGGTTTGGTACCTTAACGAAGTACTCGTACGGTATTGTACCATTTTGGTGTGGTTTGGAACCGTATGGATGTACTCGTACGGTATTGCACCATTTTTGGTGAGGTTTGGTACCGTATGGATGTACTCGTACGGTATTGTACTGTTTTGGTGTGGGTTAGTACCGTAACGAAGCGCTCGTACGGTATATTACCGTTTTGGTGTGGTTTGGTACCGTATGGATGTACTCGTACGGTATTGGACCATTTTGGTGAGGTTTGTTACTGTATGGATGTACTCGTACGGTATTGCACCGTTTTGGTGTGGTTTGGTACCGTATGGATGTACTCGTACGGTGTTGCACCGTTTTGGTGAGGTTTCGTACCGTATGGATGTACTCGTACGGTATTGCACCCTTTTGGTGTGGTTTGGTACCGTATGGATGTACTCGTACGGTCTTGCACCGTTTTGGTGTGGTTTGGTGCCGTATGGATGTACTCGTACGGTATTGTACCGTTTTGGTGTGGTTTGGTACCGTAACGAAGTACTCGTACGGTATTGTACCGTTTTGGTGTGGTTTGGTACCGTATGGATGTACTCGTACGGTATTGCACCGTTTTGGTGAGGTTTGGTACCGTATGGATGTACTCGTACGGTATTGTACTGTTTTGGTGTGGTTTGGAACCGTAACGAAGCGCTCGTACGGTATATTACCGTTTTGGTGTGGTTTGGTACCGCATGGATGTACTCGTACGGTATTGCACCGTTTTGGTGTGGTTTGGTACCGTATGGATGTACTCGTACGCTATTGCACCGTTTGTTGTGTTGTTTTGTACCGTATGGTGTACTCGTACGGTATTGTACCGTTTTGGTGTGTTTTGGTACCGTAACGAAGTACTCCTACGTATTGTACCGTTTTCGTGTGGTTTGGTACCGTATGGATGTACTCGTACGGTATTGGACCGTTTTGGTGTGGGTTGGTACCGTATGGATGTACTCGTACGGTATTGCACCGTTTTGGTGTGGTTTGGTACCGTAACGAAGTACTCGTAAGGTATTGTACCGTTTTGGTGTGGTTTGGTACCGTATGGATGTACTCGTAAGGTATTGGACCGTTTTGGTGTGGTTTGGTACCGTATGGATGTACTCGTACGGTATTCCACCGTTTTGGTGTGGTTTGGATGTACTCGTACGGTATTGCACCGTTTTGGTGTGGTTTGGTACCGTATGGATGTACTCGTACGGTATTGCACCGTTTTGGTGTGGTTTGGTACCGTAGTGAAGTTCTCGTACGGTATTGTACCTTTTTGGTGTGGTTTGGTACCGTATGGATGTACTCGTACGGTATTGCACCGTTTTGGTGTGGTTTGGTACTATAGCGAAGTACTCGTACGGTATTGGACCTTTTTGGTGTGGTTTGGTACCGTATGGATGTACTCATACGGTATTGCACCGTTTTGGTGAGGTTTCGTACCGTATGGATGTACTCGTACGGTATTGCACCGTTTTGGTGTGGTTTAGTACCGTAACGAATTACTGGTACGGTGTTGTACCGTTTTGGTTTGGTTTGGTACCGTAACGAAGCACTCGTACGGTATTGTACCGTTTTTATGTGGTTTGGTACCGTATGGATGTACTCGTACGGTATTGAACCGTTTTGGTGTGGTTTGGTACCGTAACGAAGTACTCATACGGTATTGTACCATTTTGGTGTAGTTTGGTACCGTATGGATGTACTCGTACGGTATTGCACCGTTTTGGTGTGGTTTGGTACCGTACCGAAGTACTCGTACGGTATTGGACCTTTTTGGTGTGGTTTGGTACCGTATGGATGTACTCGTACGATATTGCACCGTTTTGGTGAGGTTTCGTACTATATGGATGTACTCGTGCGGTATTGCACCATTTTGGTGTGGTTTGGTGCCGTATGGATGTACTCGTACGGTATTGTACCGTTTTGGTGTGGTTTGGTACCGTAACGAAGTACTCGTACGGTATTGTACCGTTTTGGTGTGGTTTGGTACCTTAACGAAGTACTCGTACGGTATTGTACCATTTTGGTGTGGTTTGGAACCGTATGGATGTACTCGTACGGTATTGCACCATTTTTGGTGAGGTTTGGTACCGTATGGATGTACTCGTACGGTATTGTACTGTTTTGGTGTGGTTTAGTACCGTAACGAAGCGCTCGTACGGTATATTACCGTTTTGGTGTGGTTTGGTACCGTATGGATGTACTCGTACAGTATTGCACCGTTTTGGTGTGGTTTGGAACCCCAACGAAGTACTCGTAAGGTATTGTACTGTTTTTGTGAGGTTTGTTACCGTATGGATGTACTCGTACGGTATTGCACCATTTTGGTGTGGTTTAGTACCGTGTGGATGTACTCTTACGGTATTGCACCGTTTTGGTGAGGTTTCGTACCGTATGGATGTACTCGTACGGTATTGCACCATTTTGGTGTGCTTTGGTGCCGTATGGATGTACTCGTACGGTATTGTACCGTCATGGTGTGGTTTGGTACCGTAACGAAGTACTCGTACGGTATTGTACCGTTTTGGTGTGGTTTGGTACCGTATGGATGTACTCGTACGGTATTGCACCGTTTGGGTGAGGTTTGGTACCGTATGGATGTACTCGTACGGTATTATACTGTTTTGGTTTGGTTTGGTTTGGTACCGTAACGAAGCGCTCGTACGGTATATTACCGTTTCGGTGTGGTTTGGTACCGTATCAATGTACTCGTACGGTATTGCACCGTTTTCGTGTGGTTGGGTACCGTATGGATGTACTCGTACGGTATTGTACCATTTCGGTGTGGTTTAGTACTGTAACGAAGTACTCGTATGGCTTTCTACCGTTTTGGTGTCGTTTGGTACCGTATGGATGTACTCGTACGCTATTGCACCGTTTTGGTGTGGTTTTGTACCGTATGGTGTACTCGTACGGTATTGTACCGTTTTGGTGTGGTTTGGTGCCGTATGGATGTACTCGTACGGTATTGCACCGTTTTGGTGTGGTTTGGTGCCGTATGGATGTACTCGTACGGTATTGCACCGTTTTGGTGTGGTTTGGTGCCGTATGGATGTACTCGTACGGTATTGCACCGTTTTGGTGTGGTTTGGTACCGTATGGATGTACTCGTACGGTATTGGACCATTTTGGTGAGGTTTGTTACTGTATGGATGTACTCGTACGGTATTGCACCGTTTTGGTGTGGTTTGGTACCGTATGGATGTACTCGTACGGTGTTGCACCGTTTTGGTGAGGTTTCGTACCGTATGGATGTACTCGTACGGTATTGCACCCTTTTGGTGTGGTTTGGTACCGTATGGATGTACTCGTACGGTCTTGCACCGTTTTGGTGTGGTTTGGTGCCGTATGGATGTACTCGTACGGTATTGTACCGTTTTGGTGTGGTTTGGTACCGTAACGAAGTACTCGTACGGTATTGTACCGTTTTGGTGTGGTTTGGTACCGTATGGATGTACTCGTACGGTATTGCACCGTTTTGGTGAGGTTTGGTACCGTATGGATGTACTCGTACGGTATTGTACTGTTTTGGTGTGGTTTGGAACCGTAACGAAGCGCTCGTACGGTATATTACCGTTTTGGTGTGGTTTGGTACCGCATGGATGTACTCGTACGGTATTGCACCGTTTTGGTGTGGTTTGGTACCGTATGGATGTACTCGTAAGCTATTGCACCGTTTTGGTGTGGTTTTGTACCGTATGGTGTACTCGTACGGTATTGTACCGTTTTGGTGTGTTTTGGTACCGTAACGAAGTACTCCTACGTATTGTACCGTTTTCGTGTGGTTTGGTACCGTATGGATGTACTCGTACGGTATTGGACCGTTTTGGTGTGGGTTGGTACCGTATGGATGTACTCGTACGGTATTGCACCGTTTTGGTGTGGTTTGGTACCGTAACGAAGTACTCGTAAGGTATTGTACCGTTTTGGTGTGGTTTGGTACCGTATGGATGTACTCGTAAGGTATTGGACCGTTTTGGTGTGGTTTGGTACCGTATGGATGTACTCGTACGGTATTCCACCGTTTTGGTGTGGTTTGGATGTACTCGTACGGTATTGCACCGTTTTGGTGTGGTTTGGTACCGTATGGATGTACTCGTACGGTATTGCACCGTTTTGGTGTGGTTTGGTACCGTAGTGAAGTTCTCGTACGGTATTGTACCTTTTTGGTGTGGTTTGGTACCGTATGGATGTACTCGTACGGTATTGCACCGTTTTGGTGTGGTTTGGTACTATAGCGAAGTACTCGTACGGTATTGGACCTTTTTGGTGTGGTTTGGTACCGTATGGATGTACTCATACGGTATTGCACCGTTTTGGTGAGGTTTCGTACCGTATGGATGTACTCGTACGGTATTGCACCGTTTTGGTGTGGTTTAGTACCGTAACGAATTACTGGTACGGTGTTGTACCGTTTTGGTTTGGTTTGGTACCGTAACGAAGCACTCGTACGGTATTGTACCGTTTTTATGTGGTTTGGTACCGTATGGATGTACTCGTACGGTATTGAACCGTTTTGGTGTGGTTTGGTACCGTAACGAAGTACTCATACGGTATTGTACCATTTTGGTGTAGTTTGGTACCGTATGGATGTACTCGTACGGTATTGCACCGTTTTGGTGTGGTTTGGTACCGTACCGAAGTACTCGTACGGTATTGGACCTTTTTGGTGTGGTTTGGTACCGTATGGATGTACTCGTACGATATTGCACCGTTTTGGTGAGGTTTCGTACTATATGGATGTACTCGTGCGGTATTGCACCATTTTGGTGTGGTTTGGTGCCGTATGGATGTACTCGTACGGTATTGTACCGTTTTGGTGTGGTTTGGTACCGTAACGAAGTACTCGTACGGTATTGTACCGTTTTGGTGTGGTTTGGTACCTTAACGAAGTACTCGTACGGTATTGTACCATTTTGGTGTGGTTTGGAACCGTATGGATGTACTCGTACGGTATTGCACCATTTTTGGTGAGGTTTGGTACCGTATGGATGTACTCGTACGGTATTGTACTGTTTTGGTGTGGTTTAGTACCGTAACGAAGCGCTCGTACGGTATATTACCGTTTTGGTGTGGTTTGGTACCGTATGGATGTACTCGTACAGTATTGCACCGTTTTGGTGTGGTTTGGAACCCCAACGAAGTACTCGTAAGGTATTGTACTGTTTTTGTGAGGTTTGTTACCGTATGGATGTACTCGTACGGTATTGCACCATTTTGGTGTGGTTTAGTACCGTGTGGATGTACTCTTACGGTATTGCACCGTTTTGGTGAGGTTTCGTACCGTATGGATGTACTCGTACGGTATTGCACCATTTTGGTGTGCTTTGGTGCCGTATGGATGTACTCGTACGGTATTGTACCGTCATGGTGTGGTTTGGTACCGTAACGAAGTACTCGTACGGTATTGTACCGTTTTGGTGTGGTTTGGTACCGTATGGATGTACTCGTACGGTATTGCACCGTTTGGGTGAGGTTTGGTACCGTATGGATGTACTCGTACGGTATTATACTGTTTTGGTTTGGTTTGGTTTGGTACCGTAACGAAGCGCTCGTACGGTATATTACCGTTTCGGTGTGGTTTGGTACCGTATCAATGTACTCGTACGGTATTGCACCGTTTTCGTGTGGTTGGGTACCGTATGGATGTACTCGTACGGTATTGTACCATTTCGGTGTGGTTTAGTACTGTAACGAAGTACTCGTATGGCTTTCTACCGTTTTGGTGTCGTTTGGTACCGTATGGATGTACTCGTACGCTATTGCACCGTTTTGGTGTGGTTTTGTACCGTATGGTGTACTCGTACGGTATTGTACCGTTTTGGTGTGGTTTGGTGCCGTATGGATGTACTCGTACGGTATTGCACCGTTTTGGTGTGGTTTGGTGCCGTATGGATGTACTCGTACGGTATTGCACCGTTTTGGTGTGGTTTGGTGCCGTATGGATGTACTCGTACGGTATTGCACCGTTTTGGTGTGGTTTGGTACCGTATGGATGTACTCGTACGGTATTGGACCATTTTGGTGAGGTTTGTTACTGTATGGATGTACTCGTACGGTATTGCACCGTTTTGGTGTGGTTTGGTACCGTATGGATGTACTCGTACGGTGTTGCACCGTTTTGGTGAGGTTTCGTACCGTATGGATGTACTCGTACGGTATTGCACCCTTTTGGTGTGGTTTGGTACCGTATGGATGTACTCGTACGGTCTTGCACCGTTTTGGTGTGGTTTGGTGCCGTATGGATGTACTCGTACGGTATTGTACCGTTTTGGTGTGGTTTGGTACCGTAACGAAGTACTCGTACGGTATTGTACCGTTTTGGTGTGGTTTGGTACCGTATGGATGTACTCGTACGGTATTGCACCGTTTTGGTGAGGTTTGGTACCGTATGGATGTACTCGTACGGTATTGTACTGTTTTGGTGTGGTTTGGAACCGTAACGAAGCGCTCGTACGGTATATTACCGTTTTGGTGTGGTTTGGTACCGCATGGATGTACTCGTACGGTATTGCACCGTTTTGGTGTGGTTTGGTACCGTATGGATGTACTCGTAAGCTATTGCACCGTTTTGGTGTGGTTTTGTACCGTATGGTGTACTCGTACGGTATTGTACCGTTTTGGTGTGTTTTGGTACCGTAACGAAGTACTCCTACGTATTGTACCGTTTTCGTGTGGTTTGGTACCGTATGGATGTACTCGTACGGTATTGGACCGTTTTGGTGTGGGTTGGTACCGTATGGATGTACTCGTACGGTATTGCACCGTTTTGGTGTGGTTTGGTACCGTAACGAAGTACTCGTAAGGTATTGTACCGTTTTGGTGTGGTTTGGTACCGTATGGATGTACTCGTAAGGTATTGGACCGTTTTGGTGTGGTTTGGTACCGTATGGATGTACTCGTACGGTATTCCACCGTTTTGGTGTGGTTTGGATGTACTCGTACGGTATTGCACCGTTTTGGTGTGGTTTGGTACCGTATGGATGTACTCGTACGGTATTGCACCGTTTTGGTGTGGTTTGGTACCGTAGTGAAGTTCTCGTACGG
This sequence comes from Rhododendron vialii, assembly GCF_030253575.1. Lineage (NCBI taxonomy): Eukaryota > Viridiplantae > Streptophyta > Magnoliopsida > Ericales > Ericaceae > Rhododendron > Rhododendron vialii. The sequence goes on along the minus strand of NC_080565.1, from coordinate 21,306,274 downwards.
TATTGTACCTTTTTGGTGTGGTTTGGTACCGTATGGATGTACTCGTACGGTATTGCACCGTTTTGGTGTGGTTTGGTACTATAGCGAAGTACTCGTACGGTATTGGACCTTTTTGGTGTGGTTTTGTACCGTATGGATGTACTCGTACGGTATTGCACCGTTTTGGTGTGGTTTGGTACTATAGCGAAGTACTCGTACGGTATTGGACCGTTTTGGTGAGGTTTCGTACCGTATGGATGTACTCGTACGGTATTGCACCGTTTTGGTGTGGTTTAGTACCGTAACGAATTACTGGTACGGTGTTGTACCGTTTTGGTTTGGTTTCGTACCGTAACGAAGCACTCGTACGGTATTGTACCGTTTTTATGTGGTTTGGTACCGTATGGATGTACTCGTACGGTATTGAACCGTTTTGGTGTGGTTTGGTACCGTAACGAAGTACTCATACGGTATTGTACCATTTTGGTGTAGTTTGGTACCGTATGGATGTACTCGTACGGTATTGCACCGTTTTGGTGTGGTTTGGTACCGTACCGAAGTACTCGTACGGTATTGGACCTTTTTGGTGTGGTTTGGTACCGTATGGATGTACTCGTACGGTATTGTACCGTTTTGGTGAGGTTTCGTACTGTATGGATGTACTCGTACGGTATTGCACCATTTTGGTGTGGTTTGGTGCCGTATGGATGTACTCGTACGGTATTGCACCGTTTGGGTGAGGTTTGGTACCGTATGGATGTACTCGTACGGTATTATACTGTTTTGGTTTGGTTTGGTACCGTAACGAAGCGCTCGTACGGTATATTACCGTTTTGGTGTGGTTTGGTACCGTATCAATGTACTCGTACGGTATTGCACCGTTTTCGTGTGGTTGGGTACCGTATGGATGTACTCGTACGGTATTGTACCATTTCGGTGTGGTTTAGTACTGTAACGAAGTACTCGTATGGCTTTCTACCGTTTTGGTGTCGTTTGGTACCGTATGGATGTACTCGTACGCTATTGCACCGTTTTGGTGTGGTTTTGTACCGTATGGTGTACTCGTACGGTATTGTACCGTTTTGGTGTGGTTTGGTGCCGTATGGATGTACTCGTACGGTATTGCACCGTTTTGGTGTGGTTTGGTGCCGTATGGATGTACTCGTACGGTATTGCACCGTTTTGGTGTGGTTTGGTGCCGTATGGATGTACTCGTACGGTATTGCACCGTTTTGGTGTGGTTTGGTACCGTATGGATGTACTCGTACGGTATTGGACCATTTTGGTGAGGTTTGTTACTGTATGGATGTACTCGTACGGTATTGCACCGTTTTGGTGTGGTTTGGTACCGTATGGATGTACTCGTACGGTGTTGCACCGTTTTGGTGAGGTTTCGTACCGTATGGATGTACTCGTACGGTATTGCACCCTTTTGGTGTGGTTTGGTACCGTATGGATGTACTCGTACGGTCTTGCACCGTTTTGGTGTGGTTTGGTGCCGTATGGATGTACTCGTACGGTATTGTACCGTTTTGGTGTGGTTTGGTACCGTAACGAAGTACTCGTACGGTATTGTACCGTTTTGGTGTGGTTTGGTACCGTATGGATGTACTCGTACGGTATTGCACCGTTTTGGTGAGGTTTGGTACCGTATGGATGTACTCGTACGGTATTGTACTGTTTTGGTGTGGTTTGGAACCGTAACGAAGCGCTCGTACGGTATATTACCGTTTTGGTGTGGTTTGGTACCGCATGGATGTACTCGTACGGTATTGCACCGTTTTGGTGTGGTTTGGTACCGTATGGATGTACTCGTACGCTATTGCACCGTTTTGGTGTGGTTTTGTACCGTATGGTGTACTCGTACGGTATTGTACCGTTTTGGTGTGTTTTGGTACCGTAACGAAGTACTCCTACGTATTGTACCGTTTTCGTGTGGTTTGGTACCGTATGGATGTACTCGTACGGTATTGGACCGTTTTGGTGTGGGTTGGTACCGTATGGATGTACTCGTACGGTATTGCACCGTTTTGGTGTGGTTTGGTACCGTAACGAAGTACTCGTAAGGTATTGTACCGTTTTGGTGTGGTTTGGTACCGTATGGATGTACTCGTAAGGTATTGGACCGTTTTGGTGTGGTTTGGTACCGTATGGATGTACTCGTACGGTATTCCACCGTTTTGGTGTGGTTTGGATGTACTCGTACGGTATTGCACCGTTTTGGTGTGGTTTGGATGTACTCGTACGGTATTGCACCGTTTTGGTGTGGTTTGGTACCGTAGTGAAGTTCTCGTACGGTATTGTACCTTTTTGGTGTGGTTTGGTACCGTATGGATGTACTCGTACGGTATTGCACCGTTTTGGTGTGGTTTGGTACTATAGCGAAGTACTCGTACGGTATTGGACCTTTTTGGTGTGGTTTGGTACCGTATGGATGTACTCGTACGGTATTGCACCGTTTTGGTGTGGTTTAGTACCGTAACGAATTACTGGTACGGTGTTGTACCGTTTTGGTTTGGTTTGGTACCGTAACGAAGCACTCGTACGGTATTGTACCGTTTTTATGTGGTTTGGTACCGTATGGATGTACTCGTACGGTATTGAACCGTTTTGGTGTGGTTTGGTACCGTAACGAAGTACTCATACGGTATTGTACCATTTTGGTGTAGTTTGGTACCGTATGGATGTACTCGTACGGTATTGCACCGTTTTGGTGTGGTTTGGTACCGTACCGAAGTACTCGTACGGTATTGGACCTTTTTGGTGTGGTTTGGTACCGTATGGATGTACTCGTACGGTATTGTACCGTTTTGGTGAGGTTTCGTACTGTATGGATGTACTCGTACGGTATTGCACCATTTTGGTGTGGTTTGGTGCCGTATGGATGTACTCGTACGGTATTGCACCGTTTGGGTGAGGTTTGGTACCGTATGGATGTACTCGTACGGTATTATACTGTTTTGGTTTGGTTTGGTACCGTAACGAAGCGCTCGTACGGTATATTACCGTTTTGGTGTGGTTTGGTACCGTATCAATGTACTCGTACGGTATTGCACCGTTTTCGTGTGGTTGGGTACCGTATGGATGTACTCGTACGGTATTGTACCATTTCGGTGTGGTTTGGTACTGTAACGAAGTACTCGTATGGCTTTCTTCCGTTTTGGTGTCGTTTGGTACCGTATGGATGTACTCGTACGCTATTGCACCGTTTTGGTGTGGTTTTGTACCGTATGGTGTACTCGTACGGTATTGTACCGTTTTGGTGTGGTTTGGTGCCGTATGGATGTACTCGTACGGTATTGCACCGTTTTGGTGTGGTTTGGTGCCGTATGGATGTACTCGTACGGTATTGCACCGTTTTGGTGTGGTTTGGTACCGTATGGATGTACTCGTACGGTATTGGACCATTTTGGTGAGGTTTGTTACCGTATGGATGTACTCGTACGGTATTGCACCGTTTTGGTGTGGTTTGGTACCGTATGGATGTACTCGTACGGTATTGCACCGTTTTGGTGAGGTTTGGTACCGTATGGATGTACTCGTATGGTATTGTACTGTTTTTGTGTGGTTTAGTACCGTAACGAAGCGCTCGTACGGTATATTACCGTTTTGGTGTGGTTTGGTACCGTATGGATGTACTCGTACAGTATTGCACCGTTTTGGTGTGATTTGGTACCGCAACAAAGTACTCCTACGGTATTGCACAGTTTTGGTGTGGTTTGGTGCCGTATGGATGTACTCGTACGGTATTGCACCGTTTTGGTGTGGTTTGGTGCCGTATGGATGTACTCGTACGGTATTGCACCGTTTTGGTGTGGTTTGGTACCGTATGGATGAACTCGTACGGTATTGGACAATTTTGGTGAGGTTTGTTACCGTATGGATGTACTCGTACGGTATTGCACCGTTTTGGTGTGGTTTGGTACCGTATGGATGTACTCGTACGGTATTGCACCATTTTGGTGAGGTTTGGTACCGTATGGATGTACTCGTATGGTATTGTACTGTTTTGGTGTGGTTTAGTACCGTAACGAAGCGCTCGTACGGTATATTACCGTTTTGTTGTGGTTTGGTACCGTATGGATGTACTCGTACAGTATTGCACCGTTTTGGTGTGGTTTGGTACCGCAACGAATTACTCATAAGGTATTGTACTGTTTTGGTGAGGTTTGTTACCGTATGGATGTACTCGTACGGTATTGCACTGTTTTGGTGTGGTTTAGTACCGTAACGAATTACTATTACGGTATTGTACCGTTTTGGTTTGGTTTGGTACCGTAACGAAGCACTCGTACGGTATTGTACCGTTTTTATGTGGTTTGGTACCGTATGGATGTACTCGTACGGTATTGCACCGTTTTGGTGTGGTTTGGTACCGTAACGAAGCACTCGTACGGTATTGTAACGTTTTTATGTGGTTTGGTACCGTATGGATGTACTCGTACGGTATTGCACCGTTTTGGTGTGGTTTGGTACCGTATGCATGTACTCGTACGGTATTGCACCGTTTGGGTGTGGTTTGGTACCGTATGGATGTACTCGTACGGTATTGTACCATTTTGGTGAGGTTTGTTACTGTATGGATGTACTCGTACGGTATTGCGCCGTTTTGATGTGGTTTGGTACCGTATCGATGTATTCGTACGGTATTGCACCGTTTTGGTGTGGTTTGGTACCATATCGATGTACTCGTACGGTATTGCACTGTTTTGGTGTGGTTTGGTACCGTATGGATGTACACGTACGGTATTGCACCGTTTTGGTGTGGTTTGGTACCGTATGCATGTACTCGTACGGTATTGCACCGTTTGGGTGTGGTTTGGTACCGTATGGATGTACTCGTACGGTATTGTACCATTTTGGTGAGGTTTGTTACTGTATGGATGAACTCGTACGGTATTGCGCCGTTTTGATGTGGTTTGGTACCGTATCGATGTATTCGTACGGTATTGCACCGTTTTGGTGTGGTTTAGTACCATATCGATGTACTCGTACGGTATTGCACTGTTTTGGTGTGGTTTGGTACCGTATGGATGTACTCGTACGGTATTGCACCGTTTTGGTGTGGTTTGGTACCGTATGCATGTACTCGTACGGTATTGCACCGTTTGGGTGTGGTTTGGTACCGTATGGATGTACTCGTACGGTATTGTACCATTTTGGTGAGGTTTGTTACTGTATGGATGTACTCGTACGGTATTGCGCCGTTTTGATGTGGTTTGGTACCGTATCGATGTATTCGTACGGTATTGCACCGTTTTGGTGTGGTTTAGTACCATATCGATGTACTCGTACGGTATTGCACTGTTTTGGTGTGGTTTGGTACCGTATGGATGTACTCGTACGGTATTGCACCGTTTTGGTGTGGTTTGGTACCGTATGCATGTACTCGTACGGTATTGCACCGTTTGGGTGTGGTTTGGTACCGTATGGATGTACTCGTACGGTATTGTACCGTTTTGGTGAGGTTTGTTACGTATGGATGTACTCGTACGGTATTGCACCGTTTTGATGTGGTTTGTTACCGTATCGATGTACTCGTACGGTATTGCACTGTTTTGGTGTGGTTTGGTACCGTATGGATGTACTCGTACGGTATTGCACCATTTTGGTGTGGTTTGGTACCGTAGCGAAGTTCTCGTACGGTATTATACCTTTTTGGTGTGGTTTGGTACCGTATGGATGTACTCGTACGGTATTGCTCCGTTTTGGTGTGGTTTTGTACCGTATGGATGTACTCGTACGGTATTGCACCGTTTTGGTGTGGTTTGGTACCGTAACGAAGTACTCGTAAGGTATTGTACCGTTTCGGTGTGGTTTGGTACCGTATGGATGTACTCGTACGGTATTGCACCGTTTTGGTGTGGTTTGGTACCGTATGCATGTACTCGTACGGTATTGCACCGTTTGGGTGTGGTTTGGTACCGTATGGATGTACTCGTACGGTATTGTACCATTTTGGTGAGGTTTGTTACTGTATGGATGTACTCGTACGGTATTGCGCCGTTTTGATGTGGTTTGGTACCGTATCGATGTATTCGTACGGTATTGCACCGTTTTGGTGTGGTTTAGTACCATATCGATGTACTCGTACGGTATTGCACTGTTTTGGTGTGGTTTGGTACCGTATGGATGTACTCGTACGGTATTGCACCGTTTTGGTGTGGTTTGGTACCGTATGCATGTACTCGTACGGTATTGCACCGTTTGGGTGTGGTTTGGTACCGTATGGATGTACTCGTACGGTATTGTACCATTTTGGTGAGGTTTGTTACTGTATGGATGTACTCGTACGGTATTGCGCCGTTTTGATGTGGTTTGGTACCGTATCGATGTATTCGTACGGTATTGCACCGTTTTGGTGTGGTTTGGTACCATATCGATGTACTCGTACGGTATTGCACTGTTTTGGTGTGGTTTGGTACCGTATGGATGTACACGTACGGTATTGCACCGTTTTGGTGTGGTTTGGTACCGTATGCATGTACTCGTACGGTATTGCACCGTTTGGGTGTGGTTTGGTACCGTATGGATGTACTCGTACGGTATTGTACCATTTTGGTGAGGTTTGTTACTGTATGGATGAACTCGTACGGTATTGCGCCGTTTTGATGTGGTTTGGTACCGTATCGATGTATTCGTATGGTATTGCACCGTTTTGGTGTGGTTTAGTACCATATCGATGTACTCGTACGGTATTGCACTGTTTTGGTGTGGTTTGGTACCGTATGGATGTACTCGTACGGTATTGCACCGTTTTGGTGTGGTTTGGTACCGTATGCATGTACTCGTACGGTATTGCACCGTTTGGGTGTGGTTTGGTACCGTATGGATGTACTCGTACGGTATTGTACCATTTTGGTGAGGTTTGTTACTGTATGGATGTACTCGTACGGTATTGCGCCGTTTTGATGTGGTTTGGTACCGTATCGATGTATTCGTACGGTATTGCACCGTTTTGGTGTGGTTTGGTACCATATCGATGTACTCGTACGGTATTGCACTGTTTTGGTGTGGTTTGGTACCGTATGGATGTACTCGTACGGTATTGCACCGTTTTGGTGTGGTTTGGTACCGTATGCATGTACTCGTACGGTATTGCACCGTTTGGGTGTGGTTTGGTACCGTATGGATGTACTCGTACGGTATTGTACCATTTTGGTGAGGTTTGTTACTGTATGGATGTACTCGTACGGTATTGCGCCGTTTTGATGTGGTTTGGTACCGTATCGATGTATTCGTACGGTATTGCACCGTTTTGGTGTGGTTTAGTACCATATCGATGTACTCGTACGGTATTGCACTGTTTTGGTGTGGTTTGGTACCGTATGGATGTACTCGTACGGTATTGCACCGTTTTGGTGTGGTTTGGTACCGTATGCATGTACTCGTACGGTATTGCACCGTTTGGGTGTGGTTTGGTACCGTATGGATGTACTCGTACGGTATTGTACCGTTTTGGTGAGGTTTGTTACGTATGGATGTACTCGTACGGTATTGCACCGTTTTGATGTGGTTTGTTACCGTATCGATGTACTCGTACGGTATTGCACTGTTTTGGTGTGGTTTGGTACCGTATGGATGTACTCGTACGGTATTGCACCATTTTGGTGTGGTTTGGTACCGTAGCGAAGTTCTCGTACGGTATTATACCTTTTTGGTGTGGTTTGGTACCGTATGGATGTACTCGTACGGTATTGCTCCGTTTTGGTGTGGTTTTGTACCGTATGGATGTACTCGTACGGTATTGCACCGTTTTGGTGTGGTTTGGTACCGTAACGAAGTACTCGTAAGGTATTGTACCGTTTCGGTGTGGTTTGGTACCGTATGGATGTACTCGTACGGTATTGCACCGTTTTGGTGTGGTTTGGTACCGTATGGATGTACTCGTATGGTATTGTACCGTTTTGGTGTGGTTTGGTACCGTAACGAAGTACTCGTACGGTATTATATCGTTTTGGTGTGGTTTGGTACCGTATGGATGTACTCGTATGGTATTGTACCGTTTTGGTGTGGTTTGGTACCGTAACGAAGTACTCGTACGGTATTGTACCGTTTTGGTGAGCTTTTGTTCCGTATGGATGTACTCGTACTGTATTGCACCGTTTGGTGTGGTTTTGTACCGTATGGATGTACTCGTACGGTATTGCACCGTTTTGGTATGGTTTTTTACCGTATGAATGTACTCGTACGGTATTGTACCGTTTTGGTGAGGTTTGTTACCGTATGGATTTACTCGTACGGTATTGCACCGTTTTGGTGTGGTTTGGTACCGTATCGATGTACTCGTACGGTATTGCACTGTTTTGGTGTGGTTTGGTACGGTATGGATGTACTCGTACGGTATTGCACCGTTTTGGTGTGGTTTGGTACCGTATGCATGTACTCGTACGGTATTGCACCGTTTGGGTGTGGTTTGGTACCGTATGGATGTGCTCGTACGGTATTGTACCATTTTGGTGAGGTTTGTTACTGTATGGATGTACTCGTACGGTATTGCACCGTTTTGATGTCGTTTGGTACCGTATCGATGTATTCGTACGGTATTGCACCGTTTTGGTGTGGTTTGGTACCATATCGATGTACTCGTACGGTATTGCACTGTTTTGGTGTGGTTTGGTACCGTATGGATGTACTCGTACGGTATTGCACCGTTTTGGTGTGGTTTCGAACCGTATGCATGTACTCGTACGGTATTGCACCGTTTGGGTGTGGTTTGGTACCGTACGGATGTACTCGTACGGTATTGTACCGCTTTGATGAGGTTTGTTACGTATGGATGTACTCGTACGGTATTGCACCGTTTTGATGTGGTTTGTTACCGTATCGATGTACTCGTACGGTATTGCACTGTTTTGGTGTGGTTTGGTACCGTATGGATGTACTCGTACGGTATTGCACCGTTTTGGTATGGTTTTTTACCGTATGAATGTACTCGTACGGTATTGTACCGTTTTGGTTAGGTTTGTTACCGTATGGATTTACTCGTACGGTATTGCACCGTTTTGGTGTGGTTTGGTACCGTATCGATGTACTCGTACGGTATTGCACTGTTTTGGTGTGGTTTGGTACCGTATGGATGTACTCGTACGGTATTGAACCGTTTTGGTGTGGTTTGGTACCGTATGCATGTACTCGTACGGTATTGCACCGTTTGGGTGTGGTTTGGTACCGTATGGATGTACTCGTACTGTATTGTACCATTTTGGTGAGGTTTATTACTGTATGGATGTACTGGTACGGTATTGCGCCGTTTTGATGTGGTTTGGTACCGTATCGATGTATTCGTACGGTATTGCACCGTTTTGGTGTGGTTTGGTACCATATCGATGTACTCGTACGGTATTGCACTGTTTTGGTGTGGTTTGGTATCGTATGGATTTACTCGTACGGTATTGCACCGTTTTGGTGTGGTTTTGGTACCGTATGCATGTACTCGTACGGTATTGCACCGTTTGGGTGTGGTTTGGTACCGTATGGATGTACTCGTACGGTATTGTACCGTTTTGGTGAGGTTTGTTACGTATGGATGTACTCGTACGGTATTGCACCGTTTTGATGTGGTTTGTTACCGTATCGATGTACTCGTACGGTATTGCACTGTTTTGGTGTGGTTTGGTACCGTATGGATGTACTCGTACGGTATTGCACCATTTTGGTGTGGTTTGGTACCGTAGCGAAGTTCTCGTACGGTATTATACCTTTTTGGTGTGGTTTGGTACCGTATGGATGTACTCGTACGGTATTGCACCGTTTTGGTATGGTTTGGTACCGTATGGATGTACTCGTACGGTATTGCACCGTTTTGGTGTGGTTTGGTACCGTATGGTTGTACTCGTACGGTATTGCACCGTTTTGGTGTGGTTTTGAACCGTATGGATGTACTCGTACGGTATTGCATCGTTTTGGTGTGGTTTGGTACCGTAACGAAGTACTCGTACGGTATTGTACCGTTTCTGTATGGTTTGGTACCGTATGGATGTACTCGTACGGTATTGCACCGTTTTGGTGTGGTTTTGTACCGTATGGATGTACTCGTACGGTATTGCACCGTTTTGGTATGGTTTTGTACCGTATGGATGTACTCGTACGGTATTGTACCGTTTTGGTGAGGTTTGTTACCGTATGGATGTACTCGTACGGTATTGCACCGTTTGGTGTGGTTTTGTACCGTATGGATGTACTCGTACGGTATTGCACCGTTTTGGTATGGTTTTTTACCGTATGAATGTACTCGTACGGTATTGTACCGTTTTGGTGAGGTTTGTTACCGTATGGATTTACTCGTACGGTATTGCACCGTTTTGGTGTGGTTTGGTACCGTATCGATGTACTCGTACGGTATTGCACTGTTTTGGTGTGGTTTGGTACGGTATGGATGTACTCGTACGGTATTGCACCGTTTTGGTGTGGTTTGGTACCGTATGCATGTACTCGTACGGTATTGCACCGTTTGGGTGTGGTTTGGTACCGTATGGATGTACTCGTACGGTATTGTACCATTTTGGTGAGGTTTGTTACTGTATGGATGTACTCGTACGGTATTGCACCGTTTTGATGTGGTTTGGTACCGTATCGATGTATTCGTACGGTATTGCACCGTTTTGGTGTGGTTTGGTACCATATCGATGTACTCGTACGGTATTGCACTGTTTTGGTGTGGTTTGGTACCGTATGGATGTACTCGTTCGGTATTGCACCGTTTTGGTGTGGTTTGGTACCGTATGCATGTACTCGTACGGTATTGCACCGTTTGGGTGTGGTTTGGTACCGTATGGATGTACTCGTACGGTATTGTACCGTTTTGGTGAGGTTTGTTACGTATGGATGTACTCGTACGGTATTGCACCGTTTTGATGTTGTTTGTTACCGTATCGATGTACTCGTACGGTATTGCACTGTTTTGGTGTGGTTTGGTACCGTATGGATGTACTCGTACGGTATTGCACCGTTTTGGTGTGGTTTGGTACCGTATGCATGTACTCGTACGGTATTGCACCGTTTGGGTGTGGTTCGGTACCGTTTGGATGTACTCGTACGATATTGTACCGTTTTGGTGAGGTTTGTTACCGTATGGATGTACTCGTACGGTATTGCACCGTTTTGGTGTGGTTTGGTACCGTATGGATGTACTCGTACTGTATTGCAGCGTTTTGGTATGGTTTTGTACCGTATGGATGTACTCGTACGGTATTGTACCGTTTTGGTGTGGTTTGGTACCATAACGAAGTACTCGGAAGGTGTTGTACCGTTTTGGTGTGGTTTGGTACCGTATGGATGTACTCGTACGGTATTGCACCGTTTTGGTGTGGTTTGGAACCGTAGCGAACTACTCGTACGGTATTGTACCTTTTTGGTGTGGTTTGGTACCGTATGGATGTACTCGTACGGTATTGCACCGTTTTGGTGTGGTTTGGTACCGTAACGAAGTACTCGTACGGTATTGTACCGTTTTTGTGTGGTTTGGTACCGTATGGTTGTACTCGTACGGTATTGCACCGTTTTGCTGTGGTTTGGTACCGTATGGATGTACTCATACGGTATTGCACCGTTTTGGTGTGGTTTGGTACCGTAACAAAGTACTCGTAAGGTATTGTACCGTTTTGGTGTGGTTTGGTACCGTATGGATGTACTCGTACGGTATTGCACCGTTTTGGTGTGGTTTGGTACCGTATGGATGTACTCGTACGGTATTGGACCGTTTTGGTATGGTTTGGTACCGTATGGATGTACTCATACGGTATTGCACCGTTTTGGTGTGGTTTGGTACCGTATGGATGTACTCGTACGGTATTGCACCGTTTTGGTGTGGTTTGGTACCGTAACGAAGTACTCGTAAGGTATTGTACCGTTTTGGTGTGGTTTGATACCGTATGGATGTAATCGTACGGTATTGCACCGTTTTGGTGTGGTTTGGTACCGTATGGATGTACTCGTACGGTATTGTACCATTTTGGTGTGGTTTGTTACCGTATGGATGTACTCGTACGGTATTGCACCGTTTTTGTGTGGTTTGGTACCGTATGGATGTATTCGTACGGTATTGCACCGTTTTGGTGTGGTTTGGTACCGTATGAATGTACTCGTACGGTAATGTACCATTTTGGTGAGGTTTTTTACCGTATGGATGTACTCGTACGTTATTGCACCGTTTTACTGTGGTTTGGTACCGTATGGATGTACTCGTACGGTATTGCACCGTTTTGGTGAGGTTTCGTACCGTATGGATGTACTCGTACGGTATTGCACCGTTTTGGGGTGCTTTGGTGCCGTATGGATGTACTCGTACAGTATTGTACCGTTTTGGTGAGGTTTGTTACCGTATGGATGTACTCGTACGGTATTGCACCGTTTTCGTGTGGTTTGGTACTGTATGGATGTACTCGTACGGCATTGCACCGTTTTGGTGTGGTTTGGTACCGTATGGTTGTACTCGTACGGTATTGCACCGTTTTGGTGTGGTTTTGAACCGTATGGATGTACTCGTACGGTATTGCATCGTTTTGGTGTGGTTTGGTACCGTAACGAAGTACTCGTACGGTATTGTACCGTTTCTGTATGGTTTGGTACCGTATGGATGTACTCGTACGGAATTGCACCGTTTTGGTATGGTTTTGTACCGTATGGATGTACTCGTACGGTATTGTACCGTTTTGGTGAGGTTTGTTACCGTATGGATGTACTCGTACGGTATTGCACCGTTTGGTGTGGTTTTGTACCGTATGGATGTACTCGTACGGTATTGCACCGTTTTGGTATGGTTTTTTACCGTATGAATGTACTCGTACGGTATTGTACCCTTTTGGTTAGGTTTGTTACCGTATGAATTTACTCGTACGGTATTGCACCGTTTTGGTGTGGTTTGGTACCGTATCGATGTACTCGTACGGTATTGCACTGTTTTGGTGTGGTTTGGTACCGTATGGATGTACTCGTACGGTATTGCACCGTTTTGGTGTGGTTTGGTACCGTATGCATGTACTCGTACGGTATTGCACCGTTTGGGTGTGGTTTGGTACCGTATGGATGTACTCGTACGGTATTGCACCGTTTTGGTGTGGTTTGGTACCGTAACGAAGTACTCGTAAGGTATTGTACCGTTTTGGTGTGGTTTGATACCGTATGGATGTACTCGTACGGTATTGCACCGTTTTGGTGTGGTTTGGTACCATATCGATGTACTCGTACGGTATTGCACTGTTTTGGTGTGGTTTGGTACCGTATGGATGTACTCGTACGGTATTGCACCGTTTTGGTGTGGTTTGGTACCGTATGCATGTACTCGTACGGTATTGCACCGTTTGGGTGTGGTTTGGTACCGTATGGAGGTACTCGTACGGTATTGTACCATTTTGGTGAGGTTTGTTACTGTATTGATGTACTCGTACGGTATTGCAACGTTTTGATGTGGTTTGGTACCGTATCGATGTATTCGTACGGTATTGCACCGTTTTGGTGTGGTTTGGTACCATATCGATGTACTCGTATGGTATTGCACTTTTTTGGTGTGGTTTGGTACCGTATGGATGTACTCGTACGGTATTGCACCGTTTTGGTGTGCTTTGGTACCGTATGCATGTACTCGTACGGTATTGCACCGTTTGGGTGTGGTTTGGTACCGTATGGATGTACTCGTACGGTATTGTACCGTTTTGGTGAGGTTTGTTACGTATGGATGTACTCGTACGGTATTGCACCATTTTGATGTGGTTTGTTACCGTATCGATGTACTCGTACGGTATTGCACTGTTTTGGTGTGGTTTGGTACCGTATGGATGTACTCGTACGGTATTGCACCGTTTTGGTGTGGTTTGGTACCGTATGCATGTACTCGTACGGTATTGCACCGTTTAGGTGTGGTTTGGTACCGTTTGGATGTACTCGTACGATATTGTACCGTTTTGGTGAGGTTTGTTACCGTATGGATGTACTCGTACGGTATTGCACCGTTTTGGTGTGGTTTGGTACCGTATCGATGTACTCGTACGGTATTGCACTGTTTGGGTGTGGTTTGGTACCGTATGGATGTACTCGTACGGTATTATACCATTTTGGTGAGGTTTGTTACTGTATGGATGTACTCGTACGGTATTGCACCGTTTTGATGTGGTTTGGTACCGTATCGATGTATTCGTACGGTATTGCACCGTTTTGGTGTGGTTTGGTACCGTATCGATGTACTCGTACGGTATTGCACTGTTTTGGTGTGGTACCGTATGGATGTACTCGTACGGTATTGCACCGTTTTGGTGTGGTTTGGTACCGTATGGATGTACTCGTACGGTATTGCACCGTTTGGGTGTGGTTTGGTACCGTATGGATGTACTCGTACGGTATTGTACCGTTTTGGTGAGGTTTGTTACGTATGGATGTACTCGTACGGTATTGCACCGTTTTGATGTGGTTTGTTGCCGTATCGATGTACTCGTACGGTATTGCACTGTTTTGGTGTGGTTTGGTACCGTATGGATGTACTCGTACGGTATTGCACCGTTTTGGTGTGGTTTGGTACCGTATGCATGTACTCATACGATATTGCACCGTTTGGGTGTGGTTTGGTACCGTATGGATGTACTCGTACGGTATTGTACCGTTCTGGTGAGGTTTGTTACCGTATGAATGTACTCGTACGGTATTGCACCGTTTTGGTGAGGTTTGGTACAGTATGGATGTACTCGTATGGTATTGCACCGTTTTGGTGAGGTTTGGTACCGTATGGATATACTCGTACGGAATTGTACTCTTTTGGTGTGGTTTGGTACCGTAACGAAGCTCTCGTATGGTATTGTACCGTTTTGGTGTGGTTTGGTACCGTACGGATGTACTCGTACGGTTTTGGTGTGGTTTGGTACCGTAACGAAGCTCTCGTACGGTATTGTACCGTTTTGGTGTGGTTTGTTACCGTATGGATGGACTCGTACGGTATTGCACCATTTTGGTGTGGTTTGGTACCGTATGGATGTACTCGTACGGTGTTGCACCGTTTTGGTGAGGTTTGGTACCGTATGGATGTACTCGTACGGCATTGTACTGTTTTGGTGTGGTTTGGTATCGTAAAGAAGCTATCGTACGGTATTGTACCGTTTTGGTGTGGTTTGGTACCGTATGGATGGACTCGTACGGTATTGCACCGTTTTGGTGAGGTTTGGTACCGTATGGATGTACTCGTACGGTATTGCACCGTTTTGGAGAGCTTTGGTACCGTATGGATGTACTCGTACGGTATTACACCGTTTTGGTGTGGTATTGTACAATATGGATGTGCTCGTACGGTATTGTACCGTTTTGGTGAGGTTTGGTACCGTATCGATATACTCGAACGGTATTGCACAGTTTTGCTGAGGTTTGGTACCGTGTGGATGTACTCGTACGGTATTGCACCGTTTTGGTGTGGTTTGGTACCGTGACGAAGTACTCGTAAGGTATTGTACCGTTTTGGTGTGGTTTGGTACCGTATGGATGTACTCGTACGGTATTGCACCGTTTTGGTTTGGTTTGGTACCGTATGGATGTACTCGTACGGTATTGTATCGTTTTGGTGTGGTTTGGTACCGTAACGAAGTACTCGTACGGTATTGTACTGTTTTGGGGTGGTTTGTTACCGTATGGATGTACTCGTACGGTATTGCACCGTTGTGGTGTGGTTTGGTACCATATGGCTGTACTCGTACGGTATTGTATCGTTTTGGTGTGGTTTGGTTCCGTAAGGAAGTACTCGTACGGTATTGTACTGTTTTGGTGTGGTTTGGTACCGTATGGATGTACTCGTACGGTATTGCTCCGTTTTGGTGTGGTTTGGTACCGTATGGATGTACTCGTACGGTATTCCACCGTTTTGGTGAGGTTTGGTACCGTATGGTTGTACTCGTACGGTATTGCACCGTTTTGGTGAGGTTTGGTACCGTATGGATGTACTCGTACGGTATTACACCGTTTTGGTGAGGTTTGGTACCGTATGGTTGTACTCGTACGGTATTGCACCGTTTTGGTGTGGTTTGCTACCGTATGGATATACTCGTACGGTATTGCACCGTTTTGGTGAGGTTTGTTACCGTATGGATGTACTCGTATGGTATTGTACCGTTTTGGTGTGGTTTGGTACCGTAACGAAGTACTCGTAAGGTATTGTACCGTTTTGGTGTGGTTTGGTACCGTATGGATGTACTCGTACGGTATTGTACTGTTTTGGTGTGGTTTGGTACCGTAACGACGCTATCGTACGGTATTGTACCGTTTTGGTGTGGTTTGGTACCGTATGGATGGACTCGTACGGTATTGCACCGTTTTGGTGAGGTTTGGTACCATATAGATGTACTCGTACGGTATTGCATCGTTTTGGAGAGGTTTTGTACCGTATGCATGTACTCGTACGGTATTGCACCGTTTTGGTGTGGTATTGTACATTATGGATGTACTCGTACGGTATTGTACCGTTTTGGTGAGGTTTGGTACCGTATGGATATACTCCTACGGTATTGCTCCGTTTTGGTGTGGTTTCGTACCATCTGGATGTACTTGTACGTTATTGCACCGTTTTGGTGAGATTTGGTACAGTATGGATGTACTCGTACGGTATTGCACCATTTTGGTTTGGTTTGGTACCGTAACGAAGTAGTCGTAAGGTATTGTACTGTTTTGGTGTGGTTTGGTACCGTCTGGATGTACTCGTACGGTATTGCACCGTTTTGGTGTGGTTTGGTACCGTAACGAAGTACTCGTAAGGTATTGCACCGTTTTGGTTTGGTTTGGTACCGTATGGATGTACTCGTACGGTATTGTATCGTTTTGGTGTGGTTTGGTACCGTAACGAAGTACTCGTACGGTATTGTACTGTTTTGGGGTGGTTTGTTACCGTATGGATGTACTCGTACGGTATTGCACCGTTGTGGTGTGGTTTGGTACCATATGGCTGTACTCGTACGGTATTGTATCGTTTTGGTGTGGTTTGGTTCCGTAAGGAAGTACTCGTACGGTATTGTACTGTTTTGGTGTGGTTTGGTACCGTATGGATGTACTCGTACGGTATTGCTCCGTTTTGGTGTGGTTTGGTACCGTATGGATGTACTCGTACGGTATTCCACCGTTTTGGTGAGGTTTGGTACCGTATGGTTGTACTCGTACGGTATTGCACCGTTTTGGTGAGGTTTGGTACCGTATGGATGTACTCGTACGGTATTACACCGTTTTGGTGAGGTTTGGTACCGTATGGTTGTACTCGTACGGTATTGCACCGTTTTGGTGTGGTTTGCTACCGTATGGATATACTCGTACGGTATTGCACCGTTTTGGTGAGGTTTGTTACCGTATGGATGTACTCGTATGGTATTGTACCGTTTTGGTGTGGTTTGGTACCGTAACGAAGTACTCGTAAGGTATTGTACCGTTTTGGTGTGGTTTGGTACCGTATGGATGTACTCGTACGGTATTGTACTGTTTTGGTGTGGTTTGGTACCGTAACGACGCTATCGTACGGTATTGTACCGTTTTGGTGTGGTTTGGTACCGTATGGATGGACTCGTACGGTATTGCACCGTTTTGGTGAGGTTTGGTACCATATAGATGTACTCGTACGGTATTGCATCGTTTTGGAGAGGTTTTGTACCGTATGCATGTACTCGTACGGTATTGCACCGTTTTGGTGTGGTATTGTACATTATGGATGTACTCGTACGGTATTGTACCGTTTTGGTGAGGTTTGGTACCGTATGGATATACTCCTACGGTATTGCTCCGTTTTGGTGTGGTTTCGTACCATCTGGATGTACTTGTACGTTATTGCACCGTTTTGGTGAGATTTGGTACAGTATGGATGTACTCGTACGGTATTGCACCATTTTGGTTTGGTTTGGTACCGTAACGAAGTAGTCGTAAGGTATTGTACTGTTTTGGTGTGGTTTGGTACCGTCTGGATGTACTCGTACGGTATTGCACCGTTTTGGTGTGGTTTGGTACCGTAACGAAGTACTCGTAAGGTATTGTACCGTTTTAGTGTTGTTTGGCACCGTATGGATGTACTCGTACGGTATTGCACCGTTTTGGTGTGGTTTGGTACCGTAACGAAGTACTCGCACGGTATTGTGCCGTTTTGGTGTGGTTTGGTACCGTATGGATGTACTCGTACGGTATTGTACCGTTTTGGTGTGGTTTGGTACCGTATGGATGTACTCGTACGGTATTGCACCGTTTTGGTGAGGTTTGCTACCGTATGGATGTACTCGTACGGTATTGTACTGTTTTGGTGTGGTTTGGTACCGTATCGAAGCGCTCGTACGGTATTGTACCGTTTTGGTGTTGTTTGGTACCGTATGCATGTACTCGTACGGTATTGCACCGTTATGCTGTGGTTTGGTACCGTACGGATGTACTCGTACGGTATTGCACCGTTTTGGTGTGGTTTTGTACAGTATGGACGTACTCGTACGGTATTGTACCGTTTTGGTGTGTTTTGGTACCGTAACAAAGTACTCGTACGCTATTGTACCGTTTTGGTGTGGTTTGGTACCGTATGGATGTACTCGTTCGGCATTGCACCGTTTTGGTGTGGTTTGGCACCGTATGGATGTACTCGTACGGTATTGTTCCGTTTTGGTGTGGTTTGGTACCGTATGGATGCACTCGTACGGTATTGCACCGTTTTGGTGTGGTTTGGTACCGTATGGATGAACTCATACGGTATTGCATCGTTTTGGTGTGGTTTCGTACCGTATGGATGTACTCGTACGGTATTGTACCGTTTTGGTGTGTTTTGGTACCGTAACGAAATACTCATACGGTATTGTACCGTTTTGGTGTGGTTTGGTACCGTATGGATGTACGCGTACGGTATTGCACCGTTTTGGTGAGGTTTGTTACCGTATGGATGTGCTCGTATGGTTTTGTAGTGTTTTGGTGTGGTTTGGTACCGTAACGAAGCACTCGCACGGTATTGTACCGTTTTTATGTGGTTTGGTACCGTATGGATGTACTCGTACGGTATTGCACCGTTTTGGTATGGTTTGTTACCGTACGAAGTACTCGTACGGTATTGTACAGTTTTGGTGTGGTTTGGTACCGTATGGATGTACTCCTACGGTATTGTACCGTTTTTGCGTGTTTTGGTACCGTAACCAAGTACTCGTATGGTATTGCACCGTTTTGGTGTGGTTTGGAACCGTATCGTTGTACTTGTACGGTATTGTACCGTTTTGGTGTGGTTTGGTACCGTGATGAAGTACTCCTACAGTATGGTACCGTTTTAAGGTGGTTTGGTACCGTATGGATGTGCTCGTACGGTATTGCACCGTTATGTGAGGTTTGGCACCGTATGGATGTACTCGTACGGTATTGCACCGTTTTGGTGTGGTTTTTTACCGTATGGATGTACTTGTACTGTATTGTACCGTTTTGGTAAGGTTTGGTACCGTATGGATGTGCTCGTACGGTATTGCACCGTTATGTGAGGTTTGGTACCGTATGGATGTACTCGTATGGTATTGCACCATTTTGGTGTGGTTTGGTACCGTATGGATGTACTCGTACGATATTGCACCGTTTTGGTGAGGTTTTGTACCGTATGGATGTACTCGTACGGTATTGTACCGTTTTGGTGTGTTTGGATACCGTAACGAAGTACTCGTACGGTATTGTACCATTTTTGTGTGGTTTGGTACCGTATGGATGTACTCCTACGGTATTGTACCGTTTTCGTGTGTTTTTGTACCGTAACAAAGTACTCGTACGGTATTGTACCGTTTTGGTGTGGTTTTGTACCGTATGGATGTACTCGTACGGTATTGCAGCGTTTTGGTGTGGTTGGGTACCGTATCGTTGTACTCGTACGGTATTGTACCGTTTTGGTGTGGTTTGGTACCGTGACGAAGTACTCCTACGGTATTGTACCGATTTAGTGTGGTTTTGTACCGTATGGATGTGCTCGTACAGTATTGCACCATTATGTGAGGTTTGGTACCGTATGGATGTACTCGTACGGTATTGCACCATTTTGGTGTGGTTTTTTACCGTATGGATGTACTAGTACGGTATTGTACCGTTTTGGTTTGGTTTGGTACCGTATGGATGTACTCGTACGGTATTGCACCGTTTTGGTGAGGTTTGGTACCGTATGGATGTACTCGTACGGTATTGCACCATTTTGGTGTGGTTTGGTACCGTAACGAAGTACTCGTACGGTATTGTACCGTTTTGGTGAGGTTTGGTACCGTATGGATGTACTCGTACGGTATTGTACCGTTTTGGTGTGGTTTGGTGCCGTATGGATGTACTCGTACGGTATTGCACCGTTTTGGTGAGGTTTGGTACCGTATGGATGTACTCGTACGGTATTGCACCGTTTTGGTGTGGTTTGGTACCGTATGGATGTACTCGTACGGTATTTTACTGTTTTGGTGTGGTTTGGTACCGTATGGATGTACTCGTACGGTATTGCACCGTTTTGGTGAGGTTTGCTACCGTATGGATGTACTCGTACGGTATTGTACTGTTTTGGTGTGGTTTTGTACCGTAACGAAGCGCTCGTACGGTATTGTACCGTTTTGGTGTTGTTTGGTACCGTATGCATGTACTCGTACGGTATTGCACCGTTATGCTGTGGTTTGGTACCGTACGGATGTACTCGTACGGTATTGCACCGTTTTGGTGTGGTTTTGTACCGTATGGACGTACTCGTACGGTATTGTACCGTTTTGGTGTGTTTTGGTACCGTAACGAAGTACTCGTACGGTATTGTACCGTTTTGGTGTGGTTTGGTACCGTATGGATATACTCGTATGGCATTGCACCGTTTTGGTGTGGTTTGGCACAGTATGGATGTACTCGTACGGTATTGTTCCGTTTTGGTGTGGTTTGGTACCGTATGGATGTTCGCGTACGGTATTACACCGTTTTGGTGAGGTTTGTTACCGTATGGATGTACTCGTATGGTTTTGTACCGTTTTGGTGTGGTTCGGTACCATAATGAAGCACGCGTACGGTATTATACCGTTTTTATGTGGTTGGGTAGCGTATGGATGTACTCGTATGGTATTGCACCGTTTTGGTGTGGTTTGGTACCGTAACGAAGTACTCGTACGGTATTGTACCATTTTCGTGTGGTTTGTTACCGTATGGATGTACTCCTACGGTATTGTACCGTTTTTGTGTGTGTCGGTACCGTAACGAAGTACTCGTACGGTATTGTACCGTTTTGGTGTGGTTTGGTACCGTATGGATGTACTTGTACGGTATTGCACCGTTTTGGGGTGGTTTGGTACCATATCGTTGTACTCGTACGGTATTGTACCGTTTTGGTGTGGTTTGGTACCGTGACGAAGTACTCCTACGGTATTGTACCGTTTTGGTGTGGTTTGGTACCGTATGGATGTGCTCGTACGGTATTGCACCGTTATGTGAGGTTTGGTACCGTATGGATGTACTCGTACGGTATTGCACCGTTTTGGTATGGTTTTACACCGTATGGATGTACTTGTACGGTATTGTACCGTTTTGGTGAGGTTTGGCACCGTATGGATGTACTGGTACGGTATTGCACCGTTTTGGTGAGGTTTGGTACCGTATGGATGTACTCGTACGGTATTGCACCGTTTTGGTGTGGTTTGGTACCGTAACGAAATACTCGTAAGGTATTGTACCATTTTCGTGTGGTTTGGTACCGTATGGATGTACTCGTACGGCATTGCACCGTTTTGGTGTGGTTTGGTACCGTATGGCTGTACTCGTACGGTATTGTATCGTATTGGTGTGGTTTGGTACCGTATGGATGTACTCGTACGGTATTGCACCGTTTTGGTGAGGTTTGGTACCGTATGGATGTACTCGTACGGTATTGTACTGTTTTGGTGTCGTTTGGTACCGTAATGAAGCGCTCGTACGGTATTGTACCGTTTTGGTGTTGTTTGGTACCGTATGCATGTACTCGTACGGTATTGCACCGTTTTGGTGTGGTTTGGTACCGTACGGATGTACTCGTACGGTATTGCACCGTTTTGGTGTGGTTTTGTACAGTATGGACGTACTCGTACGGTATTGTACCGTTTTGGTGTGTTTTGGTACCGTAACAAAGTATTCGTACGCTATTGTACCGTTTTGGTGTGGTTTGGTACCGTATGGATGTACTCGTACGGCATTGCACCGTTTTGGTGTGGTTTTGCACCGTATGGATGTACTCGTACGGTATTGTTCCGTTTTGGTGTGGTTTGGTACCGTATGGATGTACTCGTACGGTATTGCACCGTTTTGGTGTGGTTTGGTACCGTATGGATGAACTCGTACGGTATTGCATCCTTTTGGTGTGGTTTCGTACCGTATGGATGTACTCGTACGGTATTGTACCGTTTTGGTGTGTTTTCGTACCGTAACGAAATACTCGTACGGTATTGTACCGTTTTGGTGTGGTTTGGTACCGTATGGATGTACGCGTACGGTATTGCACCGTTTTGGTGAGGTTTGTTACCGTATGGATGTGCTCGTATGGTTTTGTAGTGTTTTGGTGTGGTTTGGTACCGTAACGAAGCACTCGTACGGTATTGTACCGTTTTTATGTGGTTTGGTACCGTATGGATGTACTCGTACGGTATTGCACCGTGTTGGTATGGTTTGTTACCGTACGAAGTACTCGTACGGTATTGTACAGTTTTGGTGTGGTTTGGTACCGTATGGATGTACTCCTACGGTATTGTACCGTTTTTGTGTGTTTTGGTACCGTAACCAAGTACTCGTACGGTATTGCACCGTTTTGGTGTGGTTTGGAACCGTATCGTTGTACTCGTACGGTATTGTACCGTTTTGGTGTGGTTTGGTACCGTGACGAAGTACTCCTACGGTATTGTACCGTTTTAGTGTGGTTTGGTACCGTATGGATGTGCTCGTACGGTATTGCACCGTTATGTGAGGTTTGGCACCGTATGGATGTACTCATACGGTATTGCACCGTTTTGGTGTGGTTTTTTACCGTATGGATGTACTTGTACTGTATTGTACCGTTTTGGTGAGGTTTGGTACCGTATGGATGTGCTCGTACGGTATTGCACCGTTATGTGAGGTTTGGTACCGTATGGATGTACTCGTACGGTATTGCACCATTTTGGTGTGGTTTTGTACCGTATGGATGTACTCGTACGATATTGCACCGTTTTGGTGAGGTTTTGTACCGTATGGATGTACTCATACGGTATTGTACCGTTTTGGTGTGTTTGGATACCGTAACGAAGTACTCGTACGGTATTGTACCATTTTTGTGTGGTTTGGTACCGTATGGATGTACTCCTACGGTATTGTACCGTTTTTGTGTGTTTTGGTACCGTAACAAAGTACTCGTACGGTATTGTACCGTTTTGGTGTGGTTTTGTACCGTATGGATGTACACGTACGGTATTGCACCGTTTTGGTGTGGTTTGGTACCGTATCGTTGTACTCGTACGGTATTGTACCGTTTTGGTGTGGTTTGGTACCGTGACGAAGTACTCCTACGGTATTGTACCGATTTAGTGTGGTTTGGTACCGTATGGATGTGCTCGTACAGTATTGCACCATTATGTGAGGTTTGGTACCGTATGGATGTACTCGTAAGGTATTGCACCATTTTGGTGTGGTTTTTTACCGTATGGATGAACTTGTACGGTATTGTACCGTTTTGGTGAGGTTTTGTACCGTATGGATGTACTCGTACGGTATTGCACCGTTTTGGTGTGGTTTGGTACCGTAACGAAGTACTCGTAAGGTATTGTACCATTTTGGTGTGGTTTGGTACCGTATGGATGTACTCGTCTGGTATTGCACCGTTTTGGTGAGGATTGGTACCGTATGGATGTACTCGTACAGTATTGCACCGTTTTGGTGTGGTTTGGTACCGTAATGAAGTACTCGTAAGGTATTGTACCGTTTTGTTGTGGTTTGTTTCCGTATGGATGTACTCGTACGGTATTGCACCGTTTTGGTGTGGTTTGGTACCGTATGGACGTACTCGTACGGTATTGTACCGTTTTGGTGTGGTTTGGTACCGTATGGATGTACGCGAACGGTATTGCACCGTTTTGGTGAGGTTTGTTACCGTATGGATGTACTCGTATGGTTTTGTACCGTTTTGGTGTGGTTTGGTACCGTAACGAAGCACTCGTACGGTATTGTATCGTTTTTATGTGGTTTGGTACCGTATGGATGTACTCGTACGGTATTCCACCGTTTTGGTGTGGTTTGGTACTGTAACGAAGTACTCGTACGGTACTGTACCGTTTTGGTGTGGTTCGGTACCGTATGGATGTACTCGTACGGTATTGCACCGTTTTGGTGTGGTTTTGTACCGTATGGATGTACTTGTACGTTATTGCACCGTTTTGGTGAGGTTTGGTACCGTATGGATGTACTCGTACGGTATTGCACCGTTTTGGTATGGTTTGGTACCGTAACGAATTACTCGTAAGGTATTGTACCGTTTTGGTGTGGTTTGGTACCGTATGGATGTACTCGTACGGAATTTCACCGTTTTGGTGTTGTTTGGTACCGTATGGATGTACTCGTACGGTATTGTACCGTTTTGGTGTGGTTTGGTACCGTATGGATGTGCTCGTACGGTATTGCACCGTTTGGGTAACGAAGCACTCGTAAGGTATTGTACCGTTTTAGTGTGGTTTGGTACCGTATGGATGTACTCGTACGGTATTGCACCGTTTTCGTGTGGTTTGGTATCGTAACGAAGTACTCGTACGGTATTGTACCATTTTGGTGTGGTTTGGTACCGTAAGGATGTACTCGTACGGTATTGCACCGTTTTGGTGTGGCTTGGAACCGTATGGATGTACTCGTACGGTATTGCACCGTTTTGGTGAGGTTTGGTATCGTATGGATGTACTCGTATCGTATTGTACTGTTTTGGTGTGGTTTGGTACCGTAACGAAGCGCTCATACGGTATATTACCGTTTTGGTGTGGTTTGGTACCGCATGGATGTACTCGTACTGTATTGTACCATTTTGGTAAGGTTTGGTACCATATGGATGTACTCGTACGGTATTGTACCATTTTGCTGAGGTTTGTTACCGTATTGATGTACTCGTACGGTATTGCACCATTTTGGTGTGGTTTGGTACCGTATGGATGTACTCGTACGGTATTGTACCATTTTGGTGAGGTTTGTTACCGTATGGATGTACTCGTAAGGTATTGTACCGTTTTAGTGTGGTTTGGTACCGTATGGATGTACTCGTACGGTATTGCACCGTTTTGGTGTGGTTTGGTACCGTAACGAAGTATTCGTACGGTATTGTACCGTTTTGGTGTGGTTTGGTACCGTATGGATGTACTCGTACGGTATTGCACCGTTTTGGTGTGGTTTGGTACCGTATGGATGTACTCGTACGGTGTTGCACCGTTTTGGTGTGGTTTGGTACCGTATCGATGTACTCGTAAGGTATTGTACCGTTTTAGTGTGGTTTGGTACCGTATGGATGTACTCGTACGGTATTGCATCGTTTTGGTGTGGTTTGGTACCGTATGGATGTACTCGTAAGGTATTGTACCGTTTTGGTGTGGTTTGGTACCGTATGGATGTACTCGTACGGTATTGCACCGTTTTGGTGAGGTTTCGTACCGTATGGATGTACTCGTACGGTATTGCACCATTTTGGGGTGGTTTTGTGCTGTATGGATGTACTCGTACGGTATTGTACCGTTTTGGTGTGGTTTGGTTCCGTAACGAAGTACACGTACGGTATTGTACCATTTTGGTGTGGTTTGGTACCGTATGGATGGACTCGTACGGTATTGCACCGTTTTGGTGAGGTTTGGTACCGTATGAATGTACTCGTACCGTATTGTACTGTTTTGGTGTGGTTTGGTACCGTAACGAAGCGCTCATACGGTATATTACCGTTTTGGTGTGGTTTGGTACCGCATGGATGTACTCGTACTGTATTGTACCATTTTGGTAAGGTTTGGTACCATATGGATGTACTCGTACGGTATTGTACCATTTTGCTGAGGTTTGTTACCGTATTGATGTACTCGTACGGTATTGCACCATTTTGGTGTGGTTTGGTACCGTATGGATGTACTCGTACGGTATTGTACCATTTTGGTGAGGTTTGTTACCGTATGGATGTACTCGTAAGGTATTGTACCGTTTTAGTGTGGTTTGGTACCGTATGGATGTACTCGTACGGTATTGCACCGTTTTGGTGTGGTTTGGTACCGTAACGAAGTATTCGTACGGTATTGTACCGTTTTGGTGTGGTTTGGTACCGTATGGATGTACTCGTACGGTATTGCACCGTTTTGGTGTGGTTTGGTACCGTATGGATGTACTCGTACGGTGTTGCACCGTTTTGGTGTGGTTTGGTACCGTATCGATGTACTCGTAAGGTATTGTACCGTTTTAGTGTGGTTTGGTACCGTATGGATGTACTCGTACGGTATTGCATCGTTTTGGTGTGGTTTGGTACCGTATGGATGTACTCGTAAGGTATTGTACCGTTTTGGTGTGGTTTGGTACCGTATGGATGTACTCGTACGGTATTGCACCGTTTTGGTGAGGTTTCGTACCGTAAGGATGTACTCGTACGGTATTGCACCATTTTGGGGTGGTTTTGTGCTGTATGGATGTACTCGTACGGTATTGTACCGTTTTGGTGTGGTTTGGTTCCGTAACGAAGTACACGTACGGTATTGTACCATTTTGGTGTGGTTTGGTACCGTATGGATGGACTCGTACGGTATTGCACCGTTTTGGTGAGGTTTGGTACCGTATGAATGTACTCGTACCGTATTGTACTGTTTTGGTGTGGTTTGGTACCGTAACGAAGCGCTCATACGGTATATTACCGTTTTGGTGTGGTTTGGTACCGCATGGATGTACTCGTACTGTATTGTACCATTTTGGTGAGGTTTGTTACCGTATGGATGTACTCGTACGGTATTGCACCGTTTTGGTGTGGTTTGGTACCGTATGGATGTACTCGTACGGTATTGTACCATTTTGGTGAGGTTTGTTACCGTATTGATGTACTCGTACGGTATTGCACCGTTTTTGTGTGGTTTGGTACCGTATGATGTACTCGTACGGTATTGTACCATTTTGGTGAGGTTTGTTACCGTATGGATGTACTCGTAAGGTATTGTACCGTTTTAGTGTGGTTTGGTACCGTATGGATGTACTCGTACGGTATTGCACCATTTTGGTGTGGTTTGGTACCGTATGGATGTACTCCTACGGTATTGCACCGTTTTGGTGTGGTTTGGTACCGTATGATGTACTCGTACGGTATTGTACCGTTTTGGTGAGATTTGTTACCGTATGGATGTACTCGTACGGTATTGCACCGTTTTGGTGTGGTTTGGTTCCGTATGGATGTACTCGTACGGTATTGCACCGTTTTGGTGTGGTTTGGTACCGTAGCGAAGTACTCGTACGGTATTGTACCTTTTTGGTGTGGTTTGGTACCGTATGGATGTACTCGTACGGTATTGCACCGTTTTGGTGTGGTTTGGTACCGTAGCGAAGTACTCGTACGGTATTGTACCTTTTTGGTGTGGTTTGGTACCGTTTGGATGTACTCGTACGGTATTGCACCGTTTTGGTGTGGTTTTGTACCGTAGCGAAGTACTCGTACGGTATTTGTACCTTTTTGGTGTGGTTTGGTACCGTATGGATGTACTCGTACGGTATTGCACCGTTTTGGTGAGGTTTCGTACCGTATGGATGTACTTGTACGGTATTGCACCCTTTTGGTGTGGTTTGGTACCGTATGGATGTACTCGTACGGTATTGCACCGTTTTGGTGAGGTTTCGTACCGTATGGATGTACTCGTACGGTATTTTACTGTTTTGGTGTGGTTTGGAACCGTAACGAAAAGCTCGTACGGTATATTACCGTTTTGGTGTGGTTTGGTACCGCATGAATGTACTCGTACGGTATTGCACCGTTTTGGTGTGGTTTAGTACCGTATGGATGTACTCGTACTCTATTGCACCGTTTTTGTGTGGTTTTGTACCGTATGGTGTACTCGTATGGTATTGTACCGTTTTGGTGTGTTTTGGTACCGTAACGAAGTACTCCTACGTATTGTACCGTTTTCGTGTGGTTTGGTACCGTATGGATGTACTCGTACGGTATTGCACCGTTTTCGTTTGGGTTCGTACCGTATGGATGTACTCGTACGGTATTGCACCGTTTTGGTGTGGTTTGGTACCGTAACGAAGTACTCGTAAGGTATTGTACCGTTTTGGTGTGGTTTGGTACCGTATGGATGTACTCGTAAGGTATTGTACCGTTTTGGTGTGGTTTGGTACCGTATGGATGTACTCGTACGGTATTGCACCGTTTTGGTGTGGTTTGGATGTACTCGTACGGTATTGCACCATTTTGGTGTGGTTTGGTACCGTATGGATGTACTCGTACGGTATTGCAACGTTTTGGTGTGGTTTGGTACCGTATGGATGTACTCGTAGGGTATTGCACCGTTTTGGTGTGGTTTGGTACCGTAGTGAAGTTCTCGTACGGTATTGTACCTTTTTGGTGTGGTTTGGTACCGTATGGATGTACTCGTACGGTATTGCACCGTTTTTGTGTGGTTTGGTACTGTAGCGAAGTACTCGTACGGTATTGGACCTTTTTGGTGTGGTTTGGTACCGTATGGATGTACTCGTACGGTATTGCACCATTTTGGTGAGGTTTCGTACCGTATGGATGTACTCGTACGGTATTGCACCCTTTTGGTGTGGTTTGATACCGTATGGATGGACTCGTACGGTATTGCACCGTTTTGGTGTGGTTTAGTACCGTAACGAATTACTAGTACGGTATTGTACCGTTTTGGTTTGGTTTGGTACCGTAACGAAGCACTCGTACGGTATTGTACCGTTTTTATGTGGTTTGGTACCGTATTGATGTACTCGTACGGTATTGCACCGTTTTGGTGTAGTTTGCTACCGTAACGAAGTACTCGTACGGTATTGTACCTATTTGGTGTGGTTTGGTACCGTATGGATGTACTCGTACGGTATTGCACCGTTTTGGTGTGGTTTCGTACCGTAACGAAGTACTCGTAAGGTATTGTACCGTTTTAGTGTGGTTTGGTACCGTATGGATGTACTCGTACGGTATTGCACCGTTTTGGTGTGGTTTGGTACCGTAACGAAGTTCTCATACGGTATTGTACCGTTTTGGTGTGGTTTGGTACCGTATGGATGTACTCGTACGGTATTGCACCGTTTTGGTGTGGTTTGGTACCGTATGGATGTACTCGTACGGTATTGCACCGTTTTGGTGTGGTTTGGTACCGTAACGAAGTACTCGTAAGGTATTGTACCATTTTGGTGTGGTTTGGTACCGTATTGTTATACTCGTACGGTATTGCACCGTTTTGGTGTGGTTTGGTACCGTATGGATGTACTCGTACGGTATTGTACCGTTTTGGCAAGGTTTGTTACCGTATGGATGTACTCGTACGGTATTGCACCGTTTTGGTGTGGTTTGGTACCGTATAGATGTACCCGTACGCTATTGCACCGTTTTGGTGAGGTTTCGTATCGTATCGATGTACTCGTACGGTATTGCACCATTTTGGTGTGGTTTGGTGCCGTATGGATGTACTCGTACGGTATTGTACCGTTTTGGTGTGGTTTGGAACCGTAACGAAGTACTCGTACGGTATTGTACCGTTTTGGTGTGGTTTGGTAGCGTATGGATGTACTTGTACGGTATTGCACCGTTTTGGTGAGGTTTGGTACCGTATGGATGTACTCGTACGGTATTGCACCGTTTTGGTGTGGTTTGGTACCGTATGGATGTACTCGTACTGTATTGCACCGTTTTGGTGAGGTTTCGTACCGTATGGATGTACTCGAACGGTATTGCACCCTTTTGGTGTGATTTGGTACCGTATGGATGAACTTGTACGGTATTGCACCGTTTTGGTGTGGTTTGGTACCGTAACGAAGTACTCGTACGGTACTGTACCGTTTTGGGGTGGTTTGGTACCGTATGGATGTACTTGTACGGTATTGCACCGTTTTGGTGAGGTTTCGTACCGTATGGATGTACTAGAACGGTATTGCACCCTTTTGGTGTGGTTTGCTACCGTATGGATGTACTCGTACGGTATTGTACTGTTTTGGTGTGGTTTGGTACCGTAACGAAGTGCTCGTACGGTATATTACCGTTTTGGTGTGGTTTGGTACCGTAACGAAGTACTCGTACGGTATTGTACCGTTTTGGTGTGGTTTGGTACTGTATTGATGTACTTGTACGGTATTGCACCGTTTGGGTGAGGTTTGGTACCGTATGGATGTACTCGTACGGTATTGCACCGTTTTGGTGTGGATTGGTACCGTATGGATGTACTCGTACGGTATTGCACCGTTTCGGTGTGGTTTGGTACCGTAACGAAGTACTCGTACGGTATTGTACCGTTTTGGGGTGGTTTGGTACCGTATGGATGTACTCGTACGGTATTGCACCGTTTTTGTGTGGTTTGGTACCGTATGGATGTACTCGTACGGTATTGCACCGTTTTGGTGAGGTTTCGTACCGTATGGATGTACTCGAACGTTATTGCACCCTTTTGGTGTGGTTTGGTACCGTATGGATGTACTCGTACGATATTGCACCGTTTTGGTGTGGTTTTGTACTGTATGGTGTACTCGTGCGGTATTGTACCGTTTTGGTGTGTTTTGGTACCGTAACGAAGTACTCCTACGTATTGTACCGTTTTCGTGTGGTTTGGTACCGTATGGATGTACTCGTACGGTATTGCACCGTTTTGGTGTGGTTTGGTACCGTATGGATGTACTCGTACGGTATTGTACCATTTTGGTGAGGTTTGTTACTGTATGGATGTACTCGTACGGTATTGCACCGTTTTGGTGTGGTTTGGTACCGTATGGATGTACTCGTACTGTATTGCACCGTTTTGGTGAGGTTTCGTACCGTATGGATGTACTCGAACGGTATTGCACCCTTTTGGTGTGATTTGGTACCGTATGGATGAACTTGTACGGTATTGCACCGTTTTGGTGTGGTTTGGTACCGTAACGAAGTACTCGTACGGTACTGTACCGTTTTGGGGTGGTTTGGTACCGTATGGATGTACTTGTACGGTATTGCACCGTTTTGGTGAGGTTTCGTACCGTATGGATGTACTAGAACGGTATTGCACCCTTTTGGTGTGGTTTGCTACCGTATGGATGTACTCGTACGATATTGCACCGTTTTGGTGTGGTTTGGTACCGTACCGAAATACTCGTACGGTATTGTACCGTTTTGGGGTGGTTTGGTACCGAATGGATGTACTCGTACGGTATTGCACCGTTTTGGTGTGGTTTGGTACCGTATGGATGTACTCATACGGTATTGCACCGTTTTGGTGAGGTTTCGTACCGTATGGATGTACTCGTACGTATTGCACCCTTTTGGTGTGGTATGGTACCGTTTTGGTGTGGTTTGGTACCGTAACGAAGTTCTCGTACGGTATTGTACCGTTTTGGTATGGTTTGGTACCGTATGGATGTACTCGTACGGTATTGCACCGTTTTGGTGTGGTTTGTTACCGTATAAATGTACTGGTACGGTATTGCACCGTTTTTGTGTGGTTTGGTACCGCAACGAAGTACTCGTATGGTATTGTACCGTTTCGGTGTGGTTTGGAACCGTATGGATGTACTCGTACGGTATTGCACCGTTTTGGTGTGGTTTGGTACCGCAACGAAGTACTCGTATGGTATTGTACCGTTTTGGTGTGGTTTGGTATCGTATGGATGTACTCGTACGGTATTGCACCGTTTTGGTTAGGTTTCGTACCATATGGATGTACTCGTACGGTATTGCACCATTTTGGGGTGGTTTGGTGCCGTATGGATGTACTCGTACGGTATTGTACCGTTTTGGTGTGGTTTGGTTCCGTAACGAAGTACACGTACGGTATTGTACCATTTTCGTGTGGTTTGGTACCGTATGGATGTACTCGTACGGTATTGCACCGTTTTGGTGAGGTTTGATACCGTATGGATGTACTCGTACCGTATTGTACTATTTTGGTGTGGTTTGGTACCGTAACGAAGCGCTCGTACGGTATATTACCGTTTTTGTGTGGTTTGGTACCGCATGGATGTACTCGTACTGTATTGTACCATTTTGGTGAGGTTTGTTACCGTATGGATGTACTCGTACGGTATTGCACCATTTTGGTGTGGTTTGGTACCGTATGAATGTACTCGTACGGTATTGGACCATTTTGGTGAGGTTTGTTACCGTATGGATGTACCCGTACGGTATTGCACCGTTTTGGTGTGGTTTGGTACCGTATGGATGTACTCGTACGGTATTGCACCGTTTTGGTGAGGTTTCGTACCGTATGGATGTACTCGTACGGTTTTGCACCGTTTTTGTGTGGGTTGGTACCGTATGGATGTACTCGTACGGTATTGCACCGTTTTGGTGTGGTTTGGTACCGTATGGATGTACTCGTAAGGTATTGTACCGTTTTGGTGTGGTTTGGTACCGTATGGATGTACTCGTAAGGTATTGTACCGTTTTGGTGTGGTTTGGTACCGTATGGATGTACTCGTACGGTATTGCACCGTTTTGGTGTGGTTTGGATGTACTCGCACGGTATTGCACCGTTTTGGTGTGGTTTGGTACCGTAGTGAAGTTCTCGTACGGTATTGTACCTTTTTGGTGTGGTTTGGTACCGTATGGATGTACTCGTACGGTATTGCACCGTTTTGGTGTGGTTTGGTACGGTAGCGAAGTACTCGTACGGTATTTGACCTTTTTGGTGTGGTTTGGTACCGTATGGATGTACTCGTACGGTATTGCACCGTTTTGGTGAGGTTTCGTACCGTATGGATGTACTCGTACGGTATTGCACCCTTTTGGTGTGGTTTGATATCGTATGGATGTACTCGTACGGTATTGCACCGTTTTGGTGTGGTTTAGTACCGTAACGAATTACTAGTACGGTATTGTACCGTTTTGGTTTGGTTTGGTACCGTAACGAAGCACTCGTACGGTATTGTACTGTTTTTATGTGGTTTGGTACCGTATGGATGTACTCGTACGGTACTGCACCGTTTTGGTGTGGTTTGGTACCGTAACGAAGTACTCGTATGGTATTGTTCCGTTTTGGTGTGGTTTGGTACCGTATGGATGTACTCGTACGGTATTGCACCGTTTTGGTGTGGTTTGGTACCGTCACGAAGTACTCGTAAGGTATTGTACCGTTTTAGTGTGGTTTGGTACCGTATGGATGTACTCGTACGGTATTGCACCGTTTTGATGTGGTTTGGTACCGTAACAAAGTACTCATACGGTATTATACCGTTTTGGTGTGGTTTGGTACCGTATGGATGTACTCGTACGTTATTGAACCGTTTTGGTGTGGTTTGGTACCGTATGGATGTACTCGTACGGTATTGTACCGTTTTGGTGTGGTTTGGTACCGTAACGAAGTACTCGTACGGTATTGTACCGTTTTGGTGTGGTTTGGTACCGTATGGATGTACTTGTACGGTATTGCACCATTTTGGTGAGGTTTGGTACCGTATGGATGTACTCGTACGGGATTGTACTATTTTGGTGTGGTTTGGTACCGTAACGAAGCGCTCGTACGGTATATTACCGTTTTGGGGTGGTTTGGTACCGTAACGAAGTACTCGTACGGTATTGTACCGTTTTGGTGTGGTTTTGTACCGTATGGATGTACTGGTACGGTATTGCACCGTTTGGGTGAGGTTTGGTACCGTATGGATGTACTCGTACGGTATTGCACCGTTTTGGTGTGGTTTGCTACCGTATGGATGTACTCGTACGCTATTGCACCATTTTGGTGTGGTTTGTACCGTATGGAGTACTCGTACGGTATTGTACCGTTTTGGTGAGTTTTGGTACCGTAACGAAGTACTCCTACGTATTATACCGTTTTCGTGTGGTTTGGTACCGTATGGATGTACTCGTACGGTATTGCACCGTTTTGGTGTGGTTTGGTACCGTATGGATGTACTCGTACGGTATTGTACCATTTTGGTGAGGTTTGTTACCGTATGGATGTACTCGTATGGTATTGCACTGTTTTGGTGAGGTTTGTTACCGTATGGATGTACTGGTACGGCATTGCACCGTTTTGGTGAGGTTTCGTACCGTGTGGATGTACTCGAACGGTATTGCACCCTTTTGGTGTGGTTTGGTACTGTATGGATGTACTTGTACGGCATTGCACCGTTTCGGTGTGGTTTGGTACCGTAACGAAGTACTCATACGGTATTGTACCGTTTTGGGGTGGTTTGGTACCGTATGGATGTACTCGTACGGTATTGCACTGTTATGGTGTGGTTTGGTTCCGTATGGATGTACTCGTACGGCATTGCTCCGTTTTGGTAAGGTTTCGTACCGTATTGATGTACTCGAACGTTATTGCACCCTTTTGGTGTGGTTTGGTACCGTATGGATGTACTCGTACGCTATTGCACCGTTTTGGTGTGGTTTTGTACCGTATGGTGTACTCGTACGGTATTGTACCGTTTTGGTGTATTTTGGTACCGTAACGAAGTACTCCTACGTATTGTACCGTTTTCGTGTGGTTTGGTACCGTATGGATGTACTCGTATGGTATTGCACCGTTTTGGTGTGGTTTGGTACCGTATGGATGTACTCGTACGGTATTGTACCATTTTGGTGAGGTTTGTTACCGTATGTATGTACTCGTACGGTATTGCACCGTTTTGGTGTGGTTTGGTACCGTATGGATGTACTCGTACGGTATTGCACCGTTTTGGTGAGGTTTCGTACCGTATGGATGTACGCGAACGGTATTGCACCCTTTTGGTGTGGTTTGGTACCGTATGGATGAACTCGTACGGTATTGCACCGTTTTGGTGTGGTTTGGTACCGTAACGAAGTACTCGTACGGTATTGTACCGTTTTGGGGTGGTTTGGTACCGTATGGATGTACTCGTACGGTATTGCACCGTTTTGGTGAGGTTTCGTACCGTATGGATGTACTAGAACGGTATTGCACCCTTTTGGTGTGGTTTGGTACCGTATGGATGTACTCGTACGGTATTGCACCGTTTTGGTGTGGTTTGGTACCGTACCGAAATACTCGTACGGTATTGTACCGTTTTGGGTGGTTTGGTGCCGTATGGATGTACTCGTACAGTATTGCACCGTTTTGGTGTGGTTTGGTACCGTATGGATGTACTCGTACGGTATTGCACCGTTTTGGTGAGGTTTGGTACCGTATGGATGTACTCGTACGGTATTGCACCGTTTTGGTGTGGTTTGGTACCGTATGGATGTACTCGTAAGGTATTGTACCGTTTTGGTGAGGTTTGGTACCCTGTCGATGTACTCGTACGGTATTGCACCGTTTTGGTGTGGTTTGGTACCGTAACGAAGTACTCGTAAGGTATTGTACCATTTTTGTGTGGTTTGGTACCGTATGGATGTACTCGTACGGTATTGCACTGTTTTGGTGTGGTTTGGTACCGTATGGATGTACTCGTACGGTATTGCACCGTTGTGGTGTGGTTTGGTACCGTATGGATGTACTCGTACGGTATTGTATCGTTTTGGTGTGGTTTGGTACCGTAATGAAGTACTCGTACGGTATTGTACTGTTTTGGTGTGGTTTGGTACCGTATGGATGTACTCGTACGGTATTGCACCGTTTTCGTGTGGTTTGGTACCGTATGGATGTACTCGTACGGTATTGCACCGTTTTTGTGTGGTTTGGTACAGCGATGAAGTACTTGTAAGGTATTGTACCGTTTTGGTGTGGTTTGGTACCGTATGGATGTACTCGTACGGTATTGCACCGTTTTGCTGTGGTTTGGTACCGTATGGATGCACTCGTACGGTATTGCACCGTTTTGGTGTGGTTTGGTACCGCAACGAAGTACTCGTAAGGTACTGTACCGTTTTGGTGTGGTTTGGTACCGTATGGATGTACTCTTACGGTATTGCACCGTTTTGGTGTGGTTTGGTACCGTAACGAAGTTCTCGTACGGTATTGTACCGTTTTGGTGTTGTTTGGTACCGTATGGATGTACTCGTACGGTATTGCACCGTTTTGGTGTGGTTTGGTACCGTATGGATGTACTCGTACGGTATTGCACCGTTTTGCTGTGGTTTGGTACCGTATGGATGCACTCGTTCGGTATTGCACCGTTTTGGTGTGGTTTCGTACCGCAACGAAATACTCGTAAGGTACTGTACCGTTTTGGTGTGGTTTGGTACCGTATGGATGTACTCGTACGGTATTGCACCGTTTTGGTGTGGTTTGGTACCGTAGCGAAGTTCTCGTACGGTATTAAACCTTTTTGGTGTGGTTTGGTACCGTATGGATGTACTCGTACGGTATTGCACCGTTTTGGTACGGTTTTGTACCGTATGGATGTACTCGTACAATATTGCACCGTTTTGGTGCGGTTTGGTACCGTAACGAAGTACTCGAAAGGTATTGTATCGTTTTAGTGTGGTTTGGAACCGTATGCATGTACTCGTACGGTATTGCACCGTTTTGGGGTGGTTTGGTACCGTATGGATGTACTCGTACGGTATTGTACCGTGTTGGTGTGTTTTGGTACCGTAAGGATGTACTCGTACGGTATTGTACCGTTTTGGGGTGGTTTGGTACCGTAAGGATGTACTCGTACGGTATTGCACCATTTTGGTGTGGTTTGGTACCGTAACGAAGTACTCGTAAGGTATTGTACCGTTTTAGTGTGGTTTGGTACCGTATGGATGTACACGTACGGTATTGCACCGTTTTGGTGTGGTTTGGTACCGTAACGAAGTACTCGTACGGTATTGTACCGTTTCTGTATGGTTTGGTACCGTATGGATGTACTCGTACGGTATTGCACCGTTTTGGTGTGGTTTTGTACCGTATGGATGTACTCGTACGGTATTGCATCGTTTTGGTATGGTTTTGTACCGTATGGATGTACTCGTACGGTATTGTGCCGTTTTGGTGAGGTTTGTTACCGTATGGATGTACTCGTACGGTATTGCACCGTTTGGTGTGGTTTTGTACCATATGGATGTACTCGTACGGTATTCCACCGTTTTGGTATGGTTTTTTACCGTATGGATGTACTCGTACGGTATTGTACCGTTTTGGTGAGGTTTGTTACCGTATGGATGTACTCGTACGGTATTGCACCGTTTTGGTGTGGTTTGGTACCGTATCGATGTACTTATACGGTATTGCACTGTTTTGGTGTGGTTTGGTACCGTATGGATGTACTCGTTTGGTATTCCACCGTTTTGGTGTGGTTTGGTACCGTATGCATGTACTCGTACGGTATTGCACCGTTTGGGTGTGGTTTGTTACCGTATGGATGTACTCGTACGGTATTGTACCGTTTTGGTGAGGTTTGTTACCGTATGGATGTATTCGTACGGTATTGCACCATTTTGATGTGGTTTGGTACCGTATCGATGTACTCGTACGGTATTCCACCGTTTTTAAGTGGTTTTGAACCGTATGGATGTACTCGTACGGTATTGCACCGTTTTGGTGTGATTTGTTACCGTAACGAAGTACTCGTACGGTATTGTACCGTTTCTGTATGGTTTGGTACCGTACGGATGTACTCGTATGGTATTGCAC
Organism: Rhododendron vialii; assembly: GCF_030253575.1. NCBI lineage: Eukaryota > Viridiplantae > Streptophyta > Magnoliopsida > Ericales > Ericaceae > Rhododendron > Rhododendron vialii. The sequence goes on along the minus strand of NC_080565.1, from coordinate 21,268,700 downwards.
CGTTTTGGTGTGGTTTGGTACCGTATCGATGTACTCGTACGGTATTGCACTGTTTTGGTGTGGTTTGGTACCGTATGGATGTACTCGTACGGTATTGCACCGTTTTGGTGTGGTTTGGTACAGTATGCATGTACTCGTACGGTATTGCACCGTTTCGGTGTGGTTTGGTACCGTACGGATGTACTCGTACGGTATTGTACCGTTTTGCTGAGGTTTGTTACCGTATGGATGTACTCGTACGGTATTGCACCGTTTTGATGTGGTTTGTTACCGTATCGATGTACTCGTACGGTATTGCACTGTTTTGGTGTGGTTTGGTACCGTATGGATGTACTCGTACGGTATTGCACCGTTTTGGGGTGGTTTGGTACCGTATGCATGTACTCGTACGGTATTGCACCGTTTGGGTGTGGTTTGGTACCGTATGGATGTACTCGTACGGTATTGTACCGTTTTGGTGAGGTTTGTTACCGTATGGATGTACTCGTACGGTATTGCACCGTTTTGGTGTGGTTTGGTACCGTATGGATGTACTCGTATGGTATTGCACCGTTTTGGTATGGTTTTGTACCGTATGGATGTACTCGTACGGTATTGCACCGTTTTGGTGTGGTTTGGTACCGTATGGATGTACTCGTACGGTAATGTACCATTTTGGTGAGGTTTGTAACCATATGGATGTACTCATACGGTATTGCACCGTTTTGGTGTGGTTTGGTACCGTAACGAAGAACTTGTAAGGTATTGTACCGTTTTGGTGTGGTTTGGTACCGTATGGATGTACTCGTACGGTATTGCACCGTTTTGGTGTGGTTTGGTACCGTATGCATGTACTCGTACGGTATTGCACCGTTTCGGTGTGGTTTGGTACCGTACGGATGTACTCGTACGGTATTGTACCGTTTTGGTGAGGTTTCTTACCGTATGGATGTACTCGTACGGTATTGTACCGTGTTGGTGTGTTTTGGTGCCGTAAGGATGTACTCGTACGGTATTGTACCGTTTTGGTGTGGTTTGGAACCGTAAGGATGTACTCGTACGGTATTGCACCGTTTTGGTGTGGTTTGGTACCGTAACGAAGTACCCGTAAGGTATTGTACCGTTTTAGTGTGGTTTGGTACCGTATGGATGTACACGTACGGTATTGCACCGTTTTGGTGTGGTTTGGTACCGTAACGAAGTACTCGTACGGTATTGTACCGTTTCTGTATGGTTTGGTACCGTATGGATGCACTCGTACGGTATTGCACCGTTTTGGTGTGGTTTTGTACCGTATGGATGTACTAGTACGGTATTGCACCGTTTTGGTATGGTTTTGTACCGTATGGATGTACTCGTACGGTATTGCACCGTTTTGGTGTGGTTTGGTACCGTAGCGAAGTTTTCGTACGGTATTATACCTTTTTGGTGTGGTTTGGTACCGTATGGATGTACTCGTACGGTATTGCACCGTTTTGGTATGGTTTTGTACCGTATGGATGTGCTCGTACGGTATTGTACCGTTTTGGTGTGGTTTGGTACCATAACGAAGTACTCGGAAGGTATTGTACCGTTTTGGTGTGGTTTGGTGCCGTATGGATGTACTCGTACGGTATTGTACCATTTTGGTGAGGTTTGTTACCGTATTGATGTACTCGTACGATATTGCACCGTCTTGGTGTGGTTTGGTACCGTATGGATGTACTCGTACGGTATTGTACCGTTTTGGTGAGGTTTGTTACCGTATGGATGTACTCGTACAGTATTGCACCGTTTTGATGTGGTTTGGTACCGTATGGATGTACTCGTACGGTATTGCACCGTTTTGGTGTGGTTTGGTACCGTATGGATGTACTCTTACGGTATTGTACCATTTTGGTAAGGTTTGTTACCATATGGATGTACTCGTACAGTATTGCACCGTTTTGATGTGGTTTGGTACCGTATCGATGTATTCGTACGGTATTGCACCGTTTTGGTGTGGTTTGGTACCGTATGGATGTACTCGTACGGTAATGTACCATTTTGGTGAGGTTTGTAACCATATGGATGTACTCATACGGTATTGCACCGTTTTGGTGTGGTTTGGTACCGTAACGAAGAACTTGTAAGGTATTGTACCGTTTTGGTGTGGTTTGGTACCGTATGGATGTACTCGTACGGTATTGCACCGTTTTGGTGTGGTTTGGTACCGTATGCATGTACTCGTACGGTATTGCACCGTTTCGGTGTGGTTTGGTACCGTACGGATGTACTCGTACGGTATTGTACCGTTTTGGTTAGGTTTGTTACCGTATGGATGTACTCGTACGGTATTGCACCGTTTTGATGTGGTTTGTTACCGTATCGATGTACTCGTACGGTATTGCACTGTTTTGGTGTGGTTTGGTACCGTATGGATGTACTCGTACGGTATTGCACCGTTTTGGGGTGGTTTGGTACCGTATGCATGTACTCGTACGGTATTGCACCGTTTGGGTGTGGTTTGGTACCATATGGATGTACTCGTACGGTATTGTACCGTTTTGGTGAGGTTTGTTACCGTATGGATGTACTCGTACGGTATTGCACCGTTTTGGTGTGGTTTGGTACCGTATGGATGTACTCGTATGGTATTGCACCGTTTTGGTATGGTTTTGTACCGTATGGATGTACTCGTACGGTATTGCACCGTTTTGGTGTTGTTTGGTACCGTATGGAAGTACTCTTACGGTATTGCACCGTTTTGGTGTGGTTTGGTACCGTATGGATTTACTCGTACGGTATTGCACCGTTTTGGTGAGGTTTGGTACGGTATGGATGTACTCGTACGGTATTGTACTGTTTTGGTGTGGTTTGGTACCGTATGGATGTACTCATACAGTATTGCACCGTTTTCGTGTGGTTTGGTACCGTAGGGATGTACTCGTACGGTATTGCACCGTTTTTGTGTGGTTTGGTACCGCAACGAAGTACTTGTAAGGTATTGTACCGTTTTGGTGTGGTTTGGTACCGTATGGATGTACTCGTACGGTATTGCACCATTTTGGTGTGGTTTGGCACCGTAAGGATGTAATCGTACGGTATTGTACCATTTTTGTGAGGTTTCATGCCGTATGGATGTACTCGTACGGTATTGCACCGTTTTAGTGTGGTTTGGTACCGTAGCGAAGTACTCGTACGGTATTGTACCTTTTTGGTGTGGTTTGGTATCGTATGGATGTACTCGTATGGTATTGGTCCGTTTTGGTGAGGTTTCATACCGTATCGATGTACTCATACGGTATTGCACCGTTTTGGTGTGGTTTGGTACCGTATGGATGTTCTCGTACGATATTGCACCGTTTTGGTGTGGTTTGGTACCGTATGGATGTACTCGTACGGTATTCTACTGTTTTGGTGTGGTTTGGTAACGTAACGGAGCTCTCGTACGGTATTGGAACGTTTTGGGGTTGTTTGGTACCGTATGGATGTACTCGTAGGGTATTGCACCATTTTGGTGTGGTTTTGTACCGTATGGATGTACTCGTACGGTATTGAACTGTTTTGGTGAGGTTTGGTACCGTAACGGAGCTCTCGTACGGTATTGGACCGTTTTCGTGTGGTTTGGTACCGTATGGATGTAATCGTACGGTATTGTACCGTTTTGGTGTGGTTTGGTACCGTATGGATGTACTCGTACGGAATTGGACCGTTTTGGTGTGGGTTGGTACCGTAACGAAGTACTCGTACGGTATTGTACCGTTTTGGTGTGGGATGGTACCGTATGGATTTACTCGTACGGTACTGCCCCGTTTTGGTGTTGTTTGGTACCGTATGGATGTATTCGTACGGTATTGCACCGTTTTGGTGTGGTTTGGTACCGTATGGATGTACTCGTACGGTATTGTACCGTTTTGGTGTGTTTTGGTACCGTAACGAAGTACTCGTACGGTATTGTACCGTTTTGGTGTGGTTTCGTACCGTATGGATGTACTCGTACGGTATTGCACCGTTTTGGTGTGGTTTGGTACCGTAAGGATGTACTCGTTCGGTATTGTACCGTTTTGGTGAGGTTTGGTACCGTAACGAAGTACTCGTAAGGTATTGTACCGTTTTTGTGTGGTTTGGTACCGTATGGATGTACTCGTACGGTATTGCGCGGTTTTGGTGTGGTTTGTTACCGTATGGATGTACTCGTACGGTATTGCACCGTTTTGGTGTGGTTTGGTACCGTATCGATGTACTTATACGGTATTGCACTGTTTTGGTGTGGTTTGGTACCGTATGGATGTACTCGTTTGGTATTCCACCGTTTTGGTGTGGTTTGGTACCGTATGCATGTACTCGTACGGTATTGCACCGTTTGGGTGTGGTTTGTTACCGTATGGATGTACTCGTACGGTATTGTACCGTTTTGGTGAGGTTTGTTACCGTATGGATGTACTCGTACGGTATTGCACCGTTTTGGTGTGGTTTGGTACCGTATGGATGTACTCGTATGGTATTGCACCGTTTTGGTATGGTTTTGTACCGTATGGATGTACTCGTACGGTATTGCACCGTTTTGGTGTTGTTTGGTACCGTATGGAAGTACTCTTACGGTATTGCACCGTTTTGGTGTGGTTTGGTACCGTATGGATTTACTCGTACGGTATTGCACCGTTTTGGTGAGGTTTGGTACGGTATGGATGTACTCGTACGGTATTGTACTGTTTTGGTGTGGTTTGGTACCGTATGGATGTACTCATACAGTATTGCACCGTTTTCGTGTGGTTTGGTACCGTAGGGATGTACTCGTACGGTATTGCACCGTTTTTGTGTGGTTTGGTACCGCAACGAAGTACTTGTAAGGTATTGTACCGTTTTGGTGTGGTTTGGTACCGTATGGATGTACTCGTACGGTATTGCACCATTTTGGTGTGGTTTGGCACCGTAAGGATGTAATCGTACGGTATTGTACCATTTTTGTGAGGTTTCATGCCGTATGGATGTACTCGTACGGTATTGCACCGTTTTAGTGTGGTTTGGTACCGTAGCGAAGTACTCGTACGGTATTGTACCTTTTTGGTGTGGTTTGGTATCGTATGGATGTACTCGTATGGTATTGGTCCGTTTTGGTGAGGTTTCATACCGTATCGATGTACTCATACGGTATTGCACCGTTTTGGTGTGGTTTGGTACCGTATGGATGTTCTCGTACGATATTGCACCGTTTTGGTGTGGTTTGGTACCGTATGGATGTACTCGTACGGTATTCTACTGTTTTGGTGTGGTTTGGTAACGTAACGGAGCTCTCGTACGGTATTGGAACGTTTTGGGGTTGTTTGGTACCGTATGGATGTACTCGTAGGGTATTGCACCATTTTGGTGTGGTTTTGTACCGTATGGATGTACTCGTACGGTATTGAACTGTTTTGGTGAGGTTTGGTACCGTAACGGAGCTCTCGTACGGTATTGGACCGTTTTCGTGTGGTTTGGTACCGTATGGATGTAATCGTACGGTATTGTACCGTTTTGGTGTGGTTTGGTACCGTATGGATGTACTCGTACGGAATTGGACCGTTTTGGTGTGGGTTGGTACCGTAACGAAGTACTCGTACGGTATTGTACCGTTTTGGTGTGGGATGGTACCGTATGGATTTACTCGTACGGTACTGCCCCGTTTTGGTGTTGTTTGGTACCGTATGGATGTACTCGTACAGTATTGCACCGTTTTGGTGTGGTTTGGTACCGTATGGATGTACTCGTACGGTATTGTACCGTTTTGGTGTGTTTTGGTACCGTAACGAAGTACTCGTACGGTATTGTACCGTTTTGGTGTGGTTTCGTACCGTATGGATGTACTCGTACGGTATTGCACCGTTTTGGTGTGGTTTGGTACCGTAAGGATGTACTCGTTCGGTATTGTACCGTTTTGGTGAGGTTTGGTACCGTAACGAAGTACTCGTAAGGTATTGTACCGTTTTTGTGTGGTTTGGTACCGTATGGATGTACTCGTACGGTATTGCGCGGTTTTGGTGTGGTTTGTTACCGTATGGATGTACTCGTACGGTATTGCACCGTTTTGGTGTGGTTTGGTACCGTATCGATGTACTTATACGGTATTGCACTGTTTTGGTGTGGTTTGGTACCGTATGGATGTACTCGTTTGGTATTCCACCGTTTTGGTGTGGTTTGGTACCGTATGCATGTACTCGTACGGTATTGCACCGTTTGGGTGTGGTTTGTTACCGTATGGATGTACTCGTACGGTATTGTACCGTTTTGGTGAGGTTTGTTACCGTATGGATGTATTCGTACGGTATTGCACCATTTTGATGTGGTTTGGTACCGTATCGATGTACTCGTACGGTATTGCACCGTTTTGAAGTGGTTTTGAACCGTATGGATGTACTCGTACGGTATTGCACCGTTTTGGTGTGATTTGTTACCGTAACGAAGTACACGTACGGTATTGTACCGTTTCTGTATGGTTTGGTACCGTACGGATGTACTCGTATGGTATTGCACCGTTTTGGTGTGGTTTGGTACCGTATCGATGTACTCGTACGGTATTGCACTGTTTTGGTGTGGTTTGGTACCGTATGGATGTACTCGTACGGTATTGCACCGTTTTGGTGTGGTTTGGTACAGTATGCATGTACTCGTACGGTATTGCACCGTTTCGGTGTGGTTTGGTACCGTACGGATGTACTCGTACGGTATTGTACCGTTTTGCTGAGGTTTGTTACCGTATGGATGTACTCGTACGGTATTGCACCGTTTTGATGTGGTTTGTTACCGTATCGATGTACTCGTACGGTATTGCACTGTTTTGGTGTGGTTTGGTACCGTATGGATGTACTCGTACGGTATTGCACCGTTTTGGGGTGGTTTGGTACCGTATGCATGTACTCGTACGGTATTGCACCGTTTGGGTGTGGTTTGGTACCGTATGGATGTACTCGTACGGTATTGTACCGTTTTGGTGAGGTTTGTTACCGTATGGATGTACTCGTACGGTATTGCACCGTTTTGGTATGGTTTGGTACCGTATGGATGTACTCGTATGGTATTGCACCGTTTTGGTATGGTTTTGTACCGTATGGATGTACTCGTACGGTATTGCACCGTTTTGGTGTGGTTTGGTACCGTATGGATGTACTCGTACGGTAATGTACCATTTTGGTGAGGTTTGTAACCATATGGATGTACTCATACGGTATTGCACCGTTTTGGTGTGGTTTGGTACCGTAACGAAGAACTTGTAAGGTATTGTACCGTTTTGGTGTGGTTTGGTACCGTATGGATGTACTCGTACGGTATTGCACCGTTTTGGTGTGGTTTGGTACCGTATGCATGTACTCGTACGGTATTGCACCGTTTCGGTGTGGTTTGGTACCGTACGGATGTACTCGTACAGTATTGTACCGTTTTGGTTAGGTTTGTTACCGTATGGATGTACTCGTACGGTATTGCACCGTTTTGATGTGGTTTGTTACCGTATCGATGTACTCGTACGGTATTGCACTGTTTTGGTGTGGTTTGGTACCGTATGGATGTACTCGTACGGTATTGCACCGTTTTGGGGTGGTTTGGTACCGTATGCATGTACTCGTACGGTATTGCACCGTTTGGGTGTGGTTTGGTACCATATGGATGTACTCGTACGGTATTGTACCGTTTTGGTGAGGTTTGTTACCGTATGGATGTACTCGTACGGTATTGCACCGTTTTGGTGTGGTTTGGTACCGTATGGATGTACTCGTATGGTATTGCACCGTTTTGGTATGGTTTTGTACCGTATGGATGTACTCGTACGGTATTGCACCGTTTTGGTGTTGTTTGGTACCGTATGGAAGTACTCTTACGGTATTGCACCGTTTTGGTGTGGTTTGGTACCGTATGGATTTACTCGTACGGTATTGCACCGTTTTGGTGAGGTTTGGTACGGTATGGATGTACTCGTACGGTATTGTACTGTTTTGGTGTGGTTTGGTACCGTATGGATGTACTCATACAGTATTGCACCGTTTTCGTGTGGTTTGGTACCGTAAGGATGTACTCGTACGGTATTGCACCGTTTTTGTGTGGTTTGGTACCGCAACGAAGTACTTGTAAGGTATTGTACCGTTTTGGTGTGGTTTGGTACCGTATGGATGTACTCGTACGGTATTGCACCATTTTGGTGTGGTTTGGCACCGTAAGGATGTAATCGTACGGTATTGTACCGTTTTGGTGAGGTTTCATGCCGTATGGATGTACTCGTACGGTATTGCACCGTTTTAGTGTGGTTTGGTACCGTAGCGAAGTACTCGTACGGTATTGTACCTTTTTGGTGTGGTTTGGTATCGTATGGATGTACTCGTATGGTATTGGTTCGTTTTGGTGAGGTTTCATACCGTATCGATGTACTCATACGGTATTGCACCGTTTTGGTGTGGTTTGGTACCGTATGGATGTACTCGTACGATATTGCACCGTTTTGGTGTGGTTTGGTACCGTATGGAAGTACTCGTACGGTATTGCACCGTTTTGGTGTGGTTTGGTACCGTATGGATGTACTCGTACGGTATTCTACTGTTTTGGTGTGGTTTGGTAACGTAACGGAGCTCTCGTACGGTATTGGAACGTTTTGGGGTTGTTTGGTACCGTATGGATGTACTCGTAGGGTATTGCACCATTTTGGTGTGGTTTTGTACCGTATGGATGTACTCGTACGGTATTGAACTGTTTTGGTGAGGTTTGGTACCGTAACGGAGCTCACGTACGGTATTGGACCGTTTTCGTGTGGTTTGGTACCGTATGGATGTAATCGTACGGTATTGTACCGTTTTGGTGTGGTTTGGTACCGTATGGATGTACTCGTACGGAATTGGACCGTTTTGGTGTGGGTTGGTACCGTAACGAAGTACTCGTACGGTATTGTACCGTTTTGGTGTGGGATGGTACCGTATGGATTTACTCGTACGGTACTGCCCCGTTTTGGTGTGGTTTGGTACCGTATGGATGTACTCGTACAGTATTGCACCGTTTTGGTGTGGTTTGGTACCGTATGGATGTACTCGTACGGTATTGTACCGTTTTGGTGTGTTTTGGTACCGTAACGAAGTACTCGTACGGTATTGTACCGTTTTGGTGTGGTTTCGTACCGTATGGATGTACTCGTACGGTATTGCACCGTTTTGGTGTGGTTTGGTACCGTAAGGATGTACTCGTTCGGTATTGTACCGTTTTGGTGAGGTTTGGTACCGTAACGAAGTACTCGTAAGGTATTGTACCGTTTTTGTGTGGTTTGGTACCGTATGGATGTACTCGTACGGTATTGCGCTGTTTTGGTGTGGTTTGTTACCGTATGGATGTACTCGTACGGTATTGCACCGTTTTGGTGTGGTTTGGTACCGTATCGATGTACTTATACGGTATTGCACTGTTTTGGTGTGGTTTGGTACCGTATGGATGTACTCGTTTGGTATTCCACCGTTTTGGTGTGGTTTGGTACCGTATGCATGTACTCGTACGATATTGCACCGTTTGGGTGTGGTTTGTTACCGTATGGATGTACTCGTACGGTATTGTACCGTTTTGGTGAGGTTTGTTACCGTATGGATGTATTCGTACGGTATTGCACCATTTTGATGTGGTTTGGTACCGTATCGATGTACTCGTACGGTATTGCACCGTTTTGAAGTGGTTTTGAACCGTATGGATGTACTCGTACGGTATTGCACCGTTTTGGTGTGATTTGTTACCGTAACGAAGTACTCGTACGGTATTGTACCGTTTCTGTATGGTTTGGTACCGTACGGATGTACTCGTATGGTATTGCACCGTTTTGGTGTTGTTTGGTACCGTATCGATGTACTCGTACGGTATTGCACTGTTTTGGTGTGGTTTGGTACCGTATGGATGTACTCGTACGGTATTGCACCGTTTTGGTGTGGTTTGGTACAGTATGCATGTACTCGTACGGTATTGCACCGTTTCGGTGTGGTTTGGTACCGTACGGATGTACTCGTACGGTATTGTACCGTTTTGCTGAGGTTTGTTACCGTATGGATGTACTCGTACGGTATTGCACCGTTTTGATGTGGTTTGTTACCGTATCGATGTACTCGTACGGTATTGCACTGTTTTGGTGTGGTTTGGTACCGTATGGATGTACTCGTACGGTATTGCACCGTTTTGGGGTGGTTTGGTACCGTATGCATGTACTCGTACGGTATTGCACCGTTTGGGTGTGGTTTGGTACCGTATGGATGTACTCGTACGGTATTGTACCGTTTTGGTGAGGTTTGTTACCGTATGGATGTACTCGTACGGTATTGCACCGTTTTGGTGTTGTTTGGTACCGTATGGATGTACTCGTATGGTATTGCACCGTTTTGGTATGGTTTTGTACCGTATGGATGTACTCGTACGGTATTGCACCGTTTTGGTGTGGTTTGGTACCGTATGGATGTACTCGTACGGTAATGTACCATTTTGGTGAGGTTTGTAACCATATGGATGTACTCATACGGTATTGCACCGTTTTGGTGTGGTTTGGTACCGTAACGAAGAACTTGTAAGGTATTGTACCGTTTTGGTGTGGTTTGGTACCGTATGGATGTACTCGTACGGTATTGCACCGTTTTGGTGTGGTTTGGTACCGTATTCATGTACTCGTACGGTATTGCACCGTTTCGGTGTGGTTTGGTACCGTACGGATGTACTCGTACGGTATTGTACCGTTTTGGTTAGGTTTGTTACCGTATGGATGTACTCGTACGGTATTGTACCGTGTTGGTGTGTTTTGGTGCCGTAAGGATGTACTCGTACGGTATTGTACCGTTTTGGTGTGGTTTAGAACCGTAAGGATGTACTCGTACGGTATTGCACCGTTTTGGTGTGGTTTGGTACCGTAACGAAGTACCCGTAAGGTATTTTGTACCGTTTTAGTGTGGTTTGGTACCGTATGGATGTACACGTACGGTATTGCACCGTTTTGGTGTGGTTTGGTACCGTAACGAAGTACTCGTACGGTATTGTACCGTTTCTGTATGGTTTGGTACCGTATGGATGCACTCGTACGGTATTGCACCGTTTTGGTGTGGTTTTGTACCGTATGGATGTACTAGTACGGTCTTGCACCGTTTTGGTATGGTTTTGTACCGTATGGATGTACTCGTACGGTATTGCACCGTTTTGGTGTGGTTTGGTACCGTAGCGAAGTTCTCGTACGGTATTATACCTTTTTGGTGTGGTTTGGTACCGTATGGATGTACTCGTACGGTATTGCACCGTTTTGGTATGGTTTTGTACCGTATGGATGTACTCGTACGGTATTGTACCGTTTTGGTGTGGTTTGGTACCATAACGAAGTACTCGGAAGGTATTGTACCGTTTTGGTGTGGTTTGGTGCCGTATGGATGTACTCGTACGGTATTGTACCATTTTGGTGAGGTTTGTTACCGTATTGATGTACTCGTACGATATTGCACCGTCTTGGTGTGGTTTGGTACCGTATGGATGTACTCGTACGGTATTGTACCGTTTTGGTGAGGTTTGTTACCGTATGGATGTACTCGTACAGTATTGCACCGTTTTGATGTGGTTTGGTACCGTATGGATGTACTCGTACGGTATTGCACCGTTTTGGTGTGGTTTGGTACCGTATGGATGTACTCTTACGGTATTGTACCATTTTGGTAAGGTTTGTTACCATATGGATGTACTCGTACAGTATTGCACCGTTTTGATGTGGTTTGGTACCGTATCGATGTATTCGTACGGTATTGCACCGTTTTGGTGTGGTTTGGTACCGTATGGATGTACTCGTACGGTAATGTACCATTTTGGTGAGGTTTGTAACCATATGGATGTACTCATACGGTATTGCACCGTTTTGGTGTGGTTTGGTACCGTAACGAAGAACTTGTAAGGTATTGTACCGTTTTGGTGTGGTTTGGTACCGTATGGATGTACTCGTACGGTATTGCACCGTTTTGGTGTGGTTTGGTACCGTAAGCATGTACTCGTACGGTATTGCACCGTTTCGGTGTGGTTTGGTACCGTACGGATGTACTCGTACGGTATTGTACCGTTTTGGTTAGGTTTGTTACCGTATGGATGTACTCGTACGGTATTGCACCGTTTTGATGTGGTTTGTTACCGTATCGATGTACTCGTACGGTATTGCACTGTTTTGGTGTGGTTTGGTACCGTATGGATGTACTCGTACGGTATTGCACCGTTTTGGGGTGGTTTGGTACCGTATGCATGTACTCGTACGGTATTGCACCGTTTGGGTGTGGTTTGGTACCATATGGATGTACTCGTACGGTATTGTACCGTTTTGGTGAGGTTTGTTACCGTATGGATGTACTCGTACGGTATTGCACCGTTTTGGTGTGGTTTGGTACCGTATGGATGTACTCGTATGGTATTGCACCGTTTTGGTATGGTTTTGTACCGTATGGATGTACTCGTACGGTATTGCACCGTTTTGGTGTTGTTTGGTACCGTATGGAAGTACTCTTACGGTATTGCACCGTTTTGGTGTGGTTTGGTACCGTATGGATTTACTCGTACGGTATTGCACCGTTTTTGTGAGGTTTGGTACGGTATGGATGTACTCGTACGGTATTGTACTGTTTTGGTGTGGTTTGGTACCGTATGGATTTACTCATACAGTATTGCACCGTTTTCGTGTGGTTTGGTACCGTAGGGATGTACTCGTACGGTATTGCACCGTTTTTGTGTGGTTTGGTACCGCAACGAAGTACTTGTAAGGTATTGTACCGTTTTGGTGTGGTTTGGTACCGTATGGATGTACTCGTACGGTATTGCACCATTTTGGTGTGGTTTGGCACCGTAAGGATGTAATCATACGGTATTGTACCGTTTTGGTGAGGTTTCATGCCGTATGGATGTACTCGTACGGTATTGCACCGTTTTAGTGTGGTTTGGTACCGTAGCGAAGTACTCGTACGGTATTGTACCTTTTTGGTGTGGTTTGGTATCGTATGGATGTACTCGTATGGTATTGGTCCGTTTTGGTGAGGTTTCATACCGTATCGATGTACTCATACGGTATTGCACCGTTTTGGTGTGGTTTGGTACCGTATGGATGTACTCGTACGATATTGCACCGTTTTGGTGTGGTTTGGTACCGTATGGAAGTACTCGTACGGTATTGCACCGTTTTGGTGTGGTTTGGTACCGTATGGATGTACTCGTACGGTATTCTACTGTTTTGGTGTGGTTTGGTAACGTAACGGAGCTCTCGTACGGTATTGGAACGTTTTGGGGTTGTTTGGTACCGTATGGATGTACTCGTAGGGTATTGCACCATTTTGTTGTGGTTTTGTACCGTATGGATGTACTCGTACGGTATTGAACTGTTTTGGTGAGGTTTGGTACCGTAACGGAGCTCTCGTACGGTATTGGACCGTTTTCGTGTGGTTTGGTACCGTATGGATGTAATCGTACGGTATTGTACCGTTTTGGTGTGGTTTGGTACCGTATGGATGTACTCGTACGGAATTGGACCGTTTTGGTGTGGGTTGGTACCGTAACGAAGTACTCGTACGGTATTGTACCGTTTTGGTGTGGGATGGTACCGTATGGATTTACTCGTACGGTACTGCCCCGTTTTGGTGTGGTTTGGTACCGTATGGATGTACTCGTACAGTATTGCACCGTTTTGGTGTGGTTTGGTACCGTATGGATGTACTCGTACGGTATTGTACCGTTTTGGTGTGTTTTGGTACCGTAACGAAGTACTCGTACGGTATTGTACCGTTTTGGTGTGGTTTCGTACCGTATGGATGTACTCGTACGGTATTGCACCGTTTTGGTGTGGTTTGGTACCGTAAGGATGTACTCGTTCGGTATTGTACCGTTTTGGTGAGGTTTGGTACCGTAACGAAGTACTCGTAAGGTATTGTACCGTTTTTGTGTGGTTTGGTACCGTATGGATGTACTCGTACGGTATTGCGCTGTTTTGGTGTGGTTTGGTACCGTATGGATGTACTCGTACGGTATTGCACCGTTGTGGTGTGGTTTGGTACCGTATGGATGTACTCGTACGGTATTGTATCGTTTTGGTGTGGTTTGGTACCGTAATGAAGTACTCGTACGGTATTGTACTGTTTTGGTGTGGTTTGGTACCGTATGGATGTACTCGTACGGTATTGCACCGTTTTCGTGTGGTTTGGTACCGTATGGATGTACTCGTACGGTATTGCACCGTTTTTGTGTGATTTGGTACCGCAACGAAGTACTTGTAAGGTATTGTACCGTTTTGGTGTGGTTTGGTACCGTATGGATGTACTCGTACGGTATTGCACCATTTTGGTGTGGTTTGGTACCGTAAGGATGTACTCGTACGGTATTGTACCGTTTTGGTGAGGTTTCATACCGTATGGATGTACTCGTACGGTATTGCACCGTTTTGGTGTGGTTTGGTACCGTAGCGAAGTACTCGTACGGTATTGTACCTTTTTGGTGTGGTTTGGTACCGTATGGATGTACTCGTACGGTATTGCACCGTTTTGGTGTGGTTTGGTACCGTAACGAAGTACTCGTAAGGTATTGTACCGTTTTGGTGTGGTTTGGTACCGTATGGATGTACTCGTATGGTATTGCACCATTTTGGTGTGGTTTGATACCGTAAGGATGTACTCGTATGGTATTGTACCGTTTTGGTGAGGTTTCATACCGTATGGATGTACTCGTACGGTATTGCACCGTTTTGGTGTGGTTTGGTACCGTATGGATGTACTCGTACGGAATTGGACCGTTTTGGTGTGGGTTGGTACCGTAACGAAGTACTCGAAAGGTATTGTACCGTTTTGGTGTGGGATGGTACCGTATGGATTTACTCGTACGGTACTGCCCCGTTTTGGTGTGGTTTGGTACCGTATGGATGTACTCGTACGGTATTGTACTGTTTTGGTGTGGTTTGGTACCGTAACGGAGCTCTCGTACGGTATTGGACCGTTTTGGTGTGGTTTGGTATCGTATGGATGTACTCGTACGGTATTGCACCGTTTTGGTGTGGTTTGGTACCGTATGGATGTACTCGTAATGTAGTGCACCGTTTTGGTGTGGTTTGGTACCGTATGGATGTACTCGTACGGTATTGAACTGTTTTGGTGAGGTTTGGTACCGTAACGGAGCTCTCGACGGTATTGGACCGTTTTCGTGTGGTTTGGTACCGTATGGATGTAATCGTACGGTATTGTACCGTTTTGGTGTGGTTTGGTACCGTATGGATGTACTCGTACGGTATTGCACCATTTTGGTGTGGTTTGATACCGTAAGGATGTACTCGTATGGTATTGTACCGTTTTGGTGAGGTTTCATACCGTATGGATGTACTCGTACGGTATTGCACCGTTTTGGTGTGGTTTGGTACCGTATGGATGTACTCGTACGGTATTGCACCGTTTTGGTGTGGTTTGGTACCGTATGGATGTACTCGTACGGTATTCTACTGTTTTGGTGTGGTTTGGTAACGTAATGGAGCTCTCGTACGGTATTGGACCGTTTTGGTGTGGTTTGGTACCGTATGGATGTACTCGTAGGGTATTGCACCATTTTGGTGTGGTTTGGTACCGTATGGATTTACTCGTACGGTATTGAACTGTTTTGGTGAGGTTTGGTACCGTAACGGAGCTCTCGACGGTATTGGACCGTTTTCGTGTGGTTTGGTACCGTATGGATGTAATCGTACGGTATTGTACCGTTTTGGTGTGGTTTGGTACCGTATGGATGTACTCGTACGGAATTGGACCGTTTTGGTGTGGGTTGGTACCATAACGAAGTACTCGAAAGGTATTGTACCGTTTTGGTGTGGGATGGTACCGTATGGATTTACTGGTACGGTACTGCCCCGTTTTGGTGTGGTTTGGTACCGTGTGGATGTACTCGTACAGTATTGCACTGTTTTGGTGTGGTTTGGTACCGTATGGATGTACTCGTACGGTATTGTACTGTTTTGGTGTGGTTTGGTACCGTAACGGAGCTCTCGTACGGTATTGGACCGTTTTGGTGTGGTTTGGTATCGTATGGATGTACTCGTACGGTATTGCACCGTTTTGGTGTGGTTTGGTACCGTATTGATGTACTCGTAAGGTAGTGCACTGTTTTGGTGAGGTTTGGTACCGTATGGATGTACTCGTACGGTATTGCACCATTTTGGTGTTGTTTGGTACCGTATGGAAGTACTCTTACGGTATTGCACCGTTTTAGTGTGGTTTGGTACCGTATGGATTTACTCGTACGGTATTGCACCGTTTTGGTGTGGTTTGGTACGGTATGGATGTACTCGTACGGTATTGTACCGTTTTGGTGTGTTTTGGTACCGTAACGAAGTACTCGTACGGTATTGTACCGTTTTGGTGTGGTTTCGTACCGTATGGATGTACTCGTACGGTATTGCACCATTTTGGTGTGGTTTGGTACCGTAAGGATGTACTCGTACGGTATTGCACCGTTTTGGTGTGGTTTGGTACCGTAACGAAGTACTCGTAAAGTATTGTACCGTTTTTGTGTGGTTTGGTACCGTATGGATGTACTCGTACGGTATTGCACTATTTTGGTGTGGTTTGGTACCGTATGGATGTACTCGTACGGTATTACACCGTTGTGGTGTGGTTTGGTACCGTATGGATGTACTCGTACGGTATTGTATCGTTTTAGTGTGGTTTGGTACCGTAATGAAGTACTCGTACGGTATTGTACTGTTTTGGTGTGGTTTGGTACCGTATGGATGTACTCGTACGGTATTGCACCGTTTTCGTGTGGTTTGGTACCGTATGGATGTACTCGTATGGTATTGCACCATTTTTGTGTGGTTTGGTACCGTAACGAAGGACTTGTAAGGTATTGTACCGTTTTGGTGTGGTTTGGTACCGTATGGATGTGCTCGTACGGTATTGCACCATTTTGGTGTGGTTTGGTACCGTAAGGATGTACTCGTACGGTATTGTACCGTTTAGGTGAGGTTTCATACCGTATGGATGTACTCGTACGGTATTGCACCGTTTTGGTGTGGTTTGGTACCGTATGGATGTACTCGTACGGTATTGCACCGTTGTGGTGTGGTTTGGTACCGTATGGATGTACTCGTACGGTATTGTATCGTTTTGGTGTGGTTTGGTACCGTAATGAAGTACTCGTACGGTATTGCACCGTTTTGGTGTGGTTTGGTACCGTAACGAAGTACTCGTAAGGTATTGTACCGTTTTGGTGTGGTTTGGTACCGTATGGATGTACTCGTACGGTATTGCACCATTTTGGTGTGGTTTGGTACCGTAAGGATGTACTCGTACGGTATTGTACCGTTTTGGTGAGGTTTCATACCGTATGGATGTACTCGTACGGTATTGCACCGTTTTGGTGTGGTTTGGTACCGTATGGATGTACTCGTACGGTATTGCACCGTTTTGGTGTGGTTTGGTACCGTATGGATGTACTCGTACGGTATTCTACTGTTTTGGTGTGGTTTGGTAACGTAACGGAGCTCTCGTACGGAATTGGACCGTTTTCGTGTGGTTTGGTACCGTATGGATTTAATTGTACGGTATTGTACCGTTTTGGCGTGGTTTGGTACCGTAGGATGTACTCGTACGGAATTGGACCGTTTTGGTGTGGGTTGGTACCGTCACGAAGTACTCGTACGGTATTGTACCGTTTTGGTGTGGGATGGTACCGTATGGATTTTCTCGTACGGTACTGCCCCGTTTTGGTGTGGTTTGGTACCGTATGGATGTACTCGTACAGTATTGCACCGTTTTAGTGTGGTTTGGTACCGTATGGATGTACTTGTACGGTATTGTACTGTTTTGGTGTGGTTTGGTACCGTAACGGAGCTCTCGTACGGTATTGGACCGCTTTGGTGTGGTTTGGTATCGTATGGATGTACTCGTACGATATTGCACCGTTTTTGTGTGGTTTCGTACCGTATGGATGTACTCGTATGGTAGTGCACCGTTTTGGTGAGGTTTGGTACCGTATGGATGTACTCATACGGTATTGCACCGTTTTGGTGAGGTTTGGTACAGTATGGATATAGTCGTACGGTATTGCACCGTTTTGGTGAGGTTTGGTACCGTATGGATGTACTCGTACGGAATTGTACTGTTTTGGTGTGGTTTGGTACCGTAACGAAGCTCTCGTACGGTATTGTACCGTTTTGGTGTGGTTTGGTACCGTACGGATGTACTCGTACGGTTTTGGTGTGGTTTGGTACCGTAACGAAGCTCTCGTACGGTATTGTACCATTTTGGTGTGGTTTGGTACCGTATGGATGGACTCGTACGGTATTGCACCATTTTGGTGTGGTTTGGTACCGTATGGATGTACTCGTACGGTGTTGCACCGTTTTGGTGAGGTTTGGTACCGCATGGATGTACTCATACGGCATTGTACTGTTTTGGTGTGGTTTAGTACCGTAACGAAGCTATCGTACGGTATTGTACCGTTTTGGTGTGGTTTGGTACCGTATGGATGGACTCGTACGGTATTGCACCGTTTTGGTGAGGTTTGGTACCGTATGGATGTACTCGGACGGTATTGCACCGTTTTGGAGAGCTTTGGTACCGTATGGATATACTCGTACGGCATTGCACCGTTTTGGTGTGGTATTGTACATTATGGATGTGCTCGTACGGTATTGTACCGTTTTAGTGAGGTTTGGTACCGTATGGATATACTCGAACGGTATTGCACAGTTTTGCTGAGGTTTGGTACCGTATGGATGTACTCGTACGGTATTGCACCGTTTTGGTGTGGTTTGGTACCGTGACGAAGTACTCGTAAGGTATTGTACCGTTTTGGTGTGGTTTGGCACCGTATGGATGTACTCGTACGGTATTGCACCGTTTTGGTTTGGTTTGGTACGGTATGGATGTACTCGTACGGTATTGTATCGTTTTAGTGTGGTTTTGTACCGTCACGAAGTACTCGTACGGTATTGTACTGTTTTGGTGTGGTTTGGTACCGTATGGATGTACTCGTACGGTATTGCACCGTTGTGGTGTTGTTTGGTACCGTATGGATGTACTCGTACGGTATTGTATCGTTTCTGTGTGGTTTGGTACCGTAACGAAGTACTCGTACGGTATTGTACTGTTTTGGTGTGGTTTGGTACCGTATGGATGTACTCGTACGGTATTCCACCGTTTTGGTGAGGTTTGGTACCGTATGGTTGTACTCGTACGGTATTGCACCGTTTTGGTGAGGTTTGGTACCGTATGGATGTACTCGTACGGTATTACACCGTTTTGGTGAGGTTTGGTACCGTATGGTTGTACTCGTACGGTATTGCACCGTTTTGGTGTGGTTTGGTACCGTATGGTTGTACTCGTACGGTATTGCACCGTTTTGGTGAGGTTTGTTACCGTATGGATGTACTCGTAAGGTATTGCACCGTTTTGGGGAGGTTTGTTACCGTATGGATGTACTCGTATGGTATTGTACCGTTTTGATGTGGTTTGGTACCGTAACGAAGTACTCGTAATGTATTGTACCGTTTTGGTGTGGTTTGGTACCGTATGGATGTACTCGTACGGTATTGTACTGTTTTGGTGTGGTTTGGTACCGTATGGATGGACTCGTTCGGTATTCCACCGTTTTAGTGTGGTTTGGTACCATATGGATGTACTCGTATGGTTTTGGTGTGGTTTGGTACCGTAACGAAGCTCTCGCACAGTATTGTACCGTTTTGGTGTGGTTTGGTACCGTATGGATGTACTCGTACGGTATTGCACCATTTTGGTGAGGTTTGGTACCGTCTAGATGTACTCGTACGGTATTACACCGTTTTGGTGAGGTTTGGTACCGTATGGTTGTACTCGTACGGTATTGCACCGTTTTGGTGTGGTTTGGTATCGTATGGATGTACTCGTACGGTTTTGCACCGTTTTGGTGTGGTTTGGTACCGTATGGATGTACTCGTACGGTATTGCACCATTTTGGTGAGGTTTGGTACCGTATGGATGTACTCGTACGGTATTGTACTGTTTTGGTGTGGTTTGGTACCGTAACGTAGCTCTCGTACGGTATTGTACCGTTTTGGTGTGGTTTGGTACCGTATGGATGGACTCGTACGGTATTGCACCGTTTTGGTGAGGTTTGGTACCGTATGGATGTACTCGTACGGTATTGCACCGTTATGGTGAGGTTTGGTACCGTATAGATGTACTCGTACGGTATTGCACCGTTTTGGTGAGGTTTGGTACCGTATGGATGTACTCGTATGGAATTGTACTGTTTTAGTGTGGTTTGGTTTCGTAACGAAGCACTCGTACGGTATTGTACCGTTTTGGTGTGGTTTGGTACCGTATGGATGTACTCGTACGGTATTGCACCGTTTTGATGACGTTTGTTACCGTATGGATGTACTCGTACGGTATTGCACCGTTTTGGTGTGGTTTGGTACCGTATGGATTTACTCGTACGGTATTGCACCGTTTTGGTATGGTTTGGTACGGTATGGATGTACTCCGTTTTGGTGTGTTTTGGTACCGTAACGAAGTACTCGTACGGTATTGTACCGTTTTGGTGTGTTTTCGTACCGTATGGATGTACTCATACGGTATTGCACCGTTTTGGTGTGGTTTGGTACCGTAAGGATGTACTCGTACGGTACTATACCGTTTTGGTTAGGTTTGGTACCGTATGGATGTACTCGTACGGTATTGCACCGTTTTCGTGGTGTTTGGCACCGTAACGAAGTACTCGTATGGTATTGTACCGTTTTGGTGTGGTTTGGTACCGTATGGACGTACTAGTACGGTATTGCACCGTTTTGGTGTGGTTTGGTACCGCATGGATGTACTCGTACGGTATTGCACCGTTTTGGAGTGGTTTGGTACCGTATGGATGTACTCGTACGGTATTGCACCATTTGGTGTGGTTTGGTATCGTATGGATTTACTCGTACAGTATTGCACCGTTTTGGTGTGGTTTGGTACGGTATGGATGTACTCGTACGGTATTGTACCGTTTTGGTGTGTTTTGGCACCGTAACGAAGTACTCGTACAATAGTGTACCGTTTTGGTGTGGTTTCATACCGTATAGATGTACTCGTACGGTATTGCTCCGTTTTGGTGTGGTTTGGTACCGTTAGGAGGTACTCGTACGGTATTGTACCGTTTTGGTGAGGTTTGGTACCGTATGGATGTACTCGTACGGTATTGCACCGTTTTACTGTGGTTTGGTACCGTATGGATGTACTCGTACGGTATTGCACCGTTTTAGTGTGGTTTGGTACCGTAACGAAGTACTCGTATGGTATTGTACCGTTATGGTGGGGTTTGGTACCGTATGGATGTACGCGTACGGTATTGTATCGTTTTGGTGTGGTTTGGTACCGTAACGAAGTACTCGTACGGTATTGTACCGTTTTGGTGTGGTTTCGTACCGTATAGATGTACTCGTACGGTATTGCACCGTTTTGGTGTGGTTTGGTACCGTAAGGAGGTTCTCGTACGGTATTGTACCGTTTTGGTGAGGTTTGGTACCGTATCGATGTACTCGTACGGTATTGCACCGTTTTAGTGTGGTTTGGTACCGTAACGAAGTACTCGTATGGTATTGTACCGTTATGGTGGGGTTTGGTACCGTATGGATGTACGTGTACGGTATTGTATCGTTTTGGTGTGGTTTGGTACCGTAACGAAGTACTCGTACGGTATTGTACCGTTTTGGTGTGGTTTCGTACCGTATAGATGTACTCGTACGGTATTGCACCGTTTTGGTGTGGTTTTGTACCGTAAGGAGGTTCTCGTACGGTATTGTACCGTTTTGGTGAGGTTTGGTACCGTATGGATGTACTCGTACGGTATTGCACCGTTTTTGTGTGGTTTGGTACCGTTTGATGTACTCGTACGTTATTGTACCGTTTTGGTGAGGTTTGTTACCGTATGGATGTACTCGTACGGTATTGCAACGTTTTGGTGTGGTTTGGTACCGTATGGATGTACGCGTACGGTATTGGATCGTTTTGGTGTCGTTTGGTACCGTAACGAAGTACTCGTACGGTATTGCACCGTTTTGGTGTGGTTTGGTACCGTAAGGATGTACTCGTACGGTATTGTACCGTTTTGGTGAGGTTTGGTACCGTATGGATGTACTCGTACGGTATTGCACCGTTTTGGTGTGGTTGGTTACTGTAAGGATGTACTCGTACGGTATTGTACCGTTTTGGTGAGGTTTGGTACCGTATGGATCTACTCGTATGGTATTACACCGTTTTGGTGTGGTTTGGTACCGTAACGAAGTACTCGTAAGGAATTGTACCGTTTTGGTGTGGTTTTGTACCGTATGGATGTACTCGTACTGTATTGCACCTTTTTGGTGTGGTTTGGTACCGTAAGGATGTACTCGTACGGTATTGTACCGTTTTGGTGAGGTTTGGTACCGTATGGATGTACTCGTACGGTATTGCACTTTTTTGGTGTGGTTTGGTACCGTATGGATGTACTCGTTCGGTATTGCACCGTTGTGGTGTGGTTTAGTACCGTATGGATGTACTCGTACGGTATTGCACCGTTTTGGGGTGGTTTGGTACCGTATGGATGTACTCGTATGGATGTACTCGTACGGTATTGCACCGTTTTGGTGTGGTTTGGTACCGTATGGATGTACTCGTACGGTATTGCACCGTTTTTGTGAGGTTTGGTACCGTATGGATATACTCGTACGGTATTGCACCGTTTTGGTGTGGTTTGGTACCGTATGGATGTACTCGTACGGTATTGCACCGTTTTGGTGAGGTTTGGTTCCGTATGGATGTACTCGTACGGTATTGTACTGTTTTGGTGTGGTTTGGTACCGTAACGAAGCTCTCGTACGGTGTTGTACCGTTTTGATGTGGTTTAATACCGTATGGATGGACTCGTACGGTAGTGCACCGTTTTGTTGAGGTTTGGTACCGTATGGATGTACTCGTACAGTATTGCACCGTTTTGGTGAGGTTTGGTACCATTTGGATGTACTCGTACGGTATTGCACCGTTTTGGTGTGGTATTGTACCATACGGATGTGCTCGTACGGTATTGTACCGTTTTGGTGAGGTTTGGTACCGTATGGATATACTCGTATGGTATCGCACAGTTTTGGTGAGGTTTGGTACCGTATGGATGTACTCGTACGGTATTGCACCGTTTTGGTGTGGTTTGGTTCCGTATGGATGTACTCGTACGGTATTGTACTGTTTTGGTGTGGTTTGGTACCGTAACGAAGCTCTCGTACGGTATTGCACTGTTTTGGTGTGGTATTGTACCATACGGATGTGCTCGTACGGTATTGTACCGTTTTGGTGAGGTTTGGTACCGTATGGATATACTCGTACGGTATCGCACAGTTTTGGTGAGGTTTGGTACCGTATGGATGTACTCGTATGGTATTGCACCGTTTTGGTGTGGTTTGGTACCGCAACGAAGTACTCGTAAGGTATTGTACCGTTTTGGTGTGGTTTGGTATCGTATGGATGTACTCGTACGGTATTGTACTGTTTTGGTGTGGTTTGGTACCGTAACGTAGCTCTCGTACGGTATTGTACCGTTTTGGTGTGGTTTGGTACCGTATGGATGGACTCGTACGGTATTGCACCGTTTTGGTGAGGTTTGGTACCGTATGGATGTACTCGTACGGTATTGCACCGTTATGGTGAGGTTTGGTACCGTATGGATGTACTCGTACGGTATTGCACCGTTTTGGTGAGGTTTGGTACCGTATGGATGTACTCGTATGGTATTGTACTGTTTTAGTGTGGTTTGGTTTCGTAACGAAGCACTCGTACGGTATTGTACCGTTTTAGTGTGGTTTGGTACCGTATGGATGTACTCGTACGGTATTGCACCGTTTTGATGACGTTTGTTACCGTATGGATGTACTCGTACGGTATTGCACCGTTTTGGTGTGGTTTGGTACCGTATGGATTTACTCGTACGGTATTGCACCGTTTTGGTATGGTTTGGTACGGTATGGATGTACTCCGTTTTGGTGTGTTTTGGTACCGTAACGAAGTACTCGTACGGTATTGTACCGTTTTGGTGTGTTTTCGTACCGTATGGATGTACTCATACGGTATTGCACCGTTTTGGTGTGGTTTGGTACCGTAAGGATGTACTCGTACGGTACTATACCGTTTTGGTGAGGTTTGGTACCGTATGGATGTACTCGTACGGTATTGCACCGTTTTCGTGGTGTTTGGCACCGTAACGAAGTACTCGTATGGTATTGTACCGTTTTGGTGTGGTTTGGTACCGTATGGATGTACTAGTACGGTATTGCACCGTTTTGGTGTGGTTTGGTACCGCATGGATGTACTCGTACGGTATTGCACCGTTTTGGAGTGGTTTGGTACCGTATGGATGTACTCGTATGGTATTGCACCATTTGGTGTGGTTTGGTATCGTATGGATTTACTCGTACAGTATTGCACCGTTTTGGTGTGGTTTGGTACGGTTTGGATGTACTCGTACGGTATTGTACCGTTTTGGTGTGTTTTGGCACCGTAACGAAGTACTCGTACAATAGTGTACCGTTTTGGTGTGGTTTCATACCGTATAGATGTACTCGTACGGTATTGCACCGTTTTGGTGTGGTTTGGTACCGTAAGGAGGTACTCGTATGGTATTGTACCGTTTTGGTGAGGTTTGGTACCGTATGGATGTACCCGTACGGTATTGCACCGTTTTACTGTGGTTTGGTACCATATGGATGTACTCGTACGGTATTGCACCGTTTTAGTGTGGTTTGGTACCGTAACGAAGTACTCGTATGGTATTGTACCGTTATGGTGGGGTTTGGTACCGTATGGATGTACGCGTACGGTATTGTATCGTTTTGGTGTGGTTTAGTACCGTAACGAAGTACTCGTACGGTATTGTACCGTTTTGGTGTGGTTTCGTACCGTATAGATGTACTCGTACGGTATTGCACCATTTTGGTGTGGTTTGGTACCGTAAGGAGGTTCTCGTACGGTATTGTACCGTTTTGGTGAGGTTTGGTACCGTATGGATGTACTCGTACGGTATTGCACCGTTTTAGTGTGGTTTGGTACTGTAACGAAGTACTCGTATGGTATTGTACCGTTATGGTGGGGTTTGGTACCGTATGGATGTACGCGTACGGTATTGTATCGTTTTGGTGTGGTTTGGTACCGTAACGAAGTACTCGTACGGTATTGTACCGTTTTGGTGTGGTTTCGTACCGTATAGATGTACTCGTACGGTATTGCACCGTTTTGGTGTGGTTTGGTACCGTAAGGAGGTTCTCGTACGGTATTGTACCGTTTTGGTGAGGTTTGGTACCGTATGGATGTACTCGTACGGTATTGCACCGTTTTTGTGTGGTTTGGTACCGTTTGATGTACTCGTACGGTATTGTACTGTTTTGGTGAGGTTTGTTACCGTATGGATGTACTCGTACGGTATCGCAACGTTTTGGTGTGGTTTGGTACCGTATGGATGTACGCGTACGGTATTGGATCGTTTTGGTGTCGTTTGGTACCGTAACGAAGTACTCGTACGGTATTGCACCGTTTTGGTGTGGTTTGGTACCGTTTGGATGTACTCGTACGGTATTGCACCGTTTTGGTGTGGTATTGTACCATACGGATGTGCTCGTACGGTATTGTACCGTTTTGGTGAGGTTTGGTACCGTATGGATATACTCGTACGGTATCGCACAGTTTTGGTGAGGTTTGGTACCGTATGGATGTACTCGTACGGTATTGCACCGTTTTGGTGTGGTTTGGTTCCGTATGGATGTACTCGTACGGTAATGTACTGTTTTGGTGTGGTTTGGTACCGTAACGAAGCTCTCGTACGGTATTGCACTTTTTTGGTGTGGTATTGTACCATACGGATGTGCTCGTACGGTATTGTACCGTTTTGGTGAGGTTTGGTACCGTATGGATATACTCGTACGGTATCGCACAGTTTTGGTGAGGTTTGGTACCGTATGGATGTACTCGTATGGTATTGCACCGTTTTGGTGTGGTTTGGTACCGCAACGAAGTACTCGTAAGGTATTGTACCGTTTTGGTGTGGTTTGGTACCGTATGGATGTACGAGTACGGTATTGAACCGTTTTGGTATGGTTTGGTACCGTATGGATTTACTCGTACGGTATTGCACCGTTTTGGTGTGGTTTGGTACCGTATGGATGTACTCGTACGGTATTGTACCGCTTTGGTGAGGTTTGTTACCGTATGGATGTACTCGTACGGTATTGCACCGTTTTGGTGAGGTTTGTTACCGTTTGGATGTACTCGTACGGTATTGCACCGTTTTGGTGTGATTTTGTACCGTATGGATATACTCGTACGGTATTGCACCGATTTTGTGTGGTTTGGTACGGTATGGATGTACTCGTACGGTATTGTACCGTTTTGGTGTGTTTTGGTACCATAACGAAGTACTCGTACGGTATTGTACCGTTTTGGTGTGGTTTCGTACCGTATGGATGTACTCGTACGGTATTGCACCGTTTTGGTGTGGTTTGGAACCTTAAGGATGTACTCGTACGGTATTGTAGCGTTTTGGTGAGGTTTGGTACCGTATGGATGTACTCGAACGGTATTGCACCGTTTTAGTTTGGTTTGGTACCGTAACGTAGTACTCGTAAGGTATTGTTCCGTTTTGGTGTGGTTTGGTACCGTATTGACGTACTCGTACGGTATTGCAGCGTTGTGGTGTGGTTTGGTAAAGTATGGATGTACTCGTACGGTATTGCACCGTTTTGGTGTGGTTTCGTACCGTATGGATGTACTCATACGGTATTGCACCGTTTTGGTGAGGTTTGGTACCGTATGGATGTACTCGTACGGTATTGCACCGTTTTCGTGTGGTTTGGTACCGTATGGATGTACTCGTACGGTATTACACCGTTTTGGTGAGGTTTGGTACCGTATGGATGTACTCGTACGGTATTGCACCGTTTTGGTGTGGTTTGGTACCGTATGGATGTACGCGTACGGTATTGTATCGTTTTGGTGTGGTTTGGTACCGTATGGATGTACGCGTACGGTATTGTATCGTTTTGGTGTGGTTTGGTACCGTATGGATGTACGCGTATGGTATTGTATAGTTTTGGTGTGGTTTGGTACCGCAACGAAGTACTCGTAAGGTATTGTACCGTTTTGGTGTGGTTTGGTACCGTATGGATGTACGAGTACGGTATTGCAATGTTTTGGTGTGGTTTGGTACCGTATGGATGTACGAGTACGGTATTGCACCGTTGTGGTGTGGTTTGGTACCGTATGGATGTACTCGTACGGTATTGTATCATTTTGGTGTGGTTTGGTACCGTAACGAAGTACTCGTACGGTATTGTACTGTTTTTGTGTGGTTTGGTACCGTATGGATGTACTCGTACGGTATTGCACCGTTTTCGTGTGGTTTGGTACCGTATGGATGTACTCGTACGGTATTGCACCGTTTTGGTGTGGTTTGGTACCGTATGGATGTACGCGTACGGTATTGTATCGTTTTGGTGTGGTTTGGTACCGTAACGAAGTACTCGTACGGTATTGTACCGTTTTGGTGTGGTTTCGTACCGTATAGATGTACTCGTACGGTATTGCACCGTTTTGGTGTGGTTTGGTACCGTAAGGAGGTTCTCGTACGGTATTGTACCGTTTTGGTGAGGTTTGGTACCGTACCGATGTACTCGTACAGTATTGCACCGTTTTGGTGTGGTTTGGTACCGTATGGATGTACTCGTACGGTATTGCACCGTTTAAGTTTGGTTTGGCACCGTAACGAAGTACTCGTATGGTATTGTACCGATTTGGTGTGGTTTGGTACCGTATGGATGTACTCGTACGGTATTGCACCGTTTAAGTGTGGTTTGGTACCGTAACGAAGTACTCGTACGGTATTGTACCGATTTGGTGTGGTTTTGTACCGTATGGATGTACTCGTACGGTATTGCACCGTTTTGGTGTGGTTTGCTACCGTATGGATGTACTCGTACGGTATTGCACCATTTTGGGGTGGTTTGGTACTGTAAGGATGTACTTGTACGGTATTGTACCGTTTTGGTGAGATTTGGTACCGTATGGATGTACTCGAACGGTATTGCACTGTTTTAGTGTGGTTTGGTACCGTAACGAAATACTCGTAAGGTATTGTACCGTTTTGGTGTGGTTTGGTACCGTATGGATGTACTCGTACGGTATTGCACCGTTTTCGTGTTGTTTGGTACGGTATGGATGTACTCGTACGGTATTGTACCGTTTTGGTGTGTTTTGGTACCGTATCGAAGTACTCGTATGGTATTGTACCGTTTTGGTGTGGTTTCGTACCGTATGGATGTACTCGTACGGTATTGCACCGTTTTGGTGTGGTTTGGTACCGTAAGGATGTACTCGTTCGGTATTGTACCGTTTTGGTGAGGTTTGGTACCGTATGGATGTACTCGTACGGTATTGCACCGTTTTGGTGTAGTTTGGTACCGTAACGAAGTACTCTTAAGGTATTGTACCATTTTTGTGTGGTTTGGTACCGTATGGATGTACTCGTACGGTATTGTATCGTTTTGGTGTGGTTTGGTACCGTAACGAAGTACTCGTACGGTATTGTACTGTTTTGGTGTGGTATGGTACCGTATGGATGTACTCGTACGGTATTGCACCGTTTTGGTGTGGTTTGGTACCGTATGGATGTACTCGTACGGTATTGCACCGTTTTGGTGAGGTTTGGTACCGTATGGATGTACTCGTACGGTACTGCACCGTTTTGGTGTGGTTTGGTACCGTATGGATGTACGCGTACGGTATTGTATCGTTTTGGTGTGGTTTGGTACCGTAACGAAGTACTCGTACGGTATTGTACTGTTTTGGTGTGGTTTGGTACCGTATGGTTGTACTCGTACGGTATTGCACCGTTTTGGTGTGGTTTGGTACCGTATGGATGTACTAGTACGGTATTGCACCGTTTTGGTGAGGTTTGGTACCGTATGGATGTACTCGTACGGTATTGCACCGTTTTGGTGTGGTTTGGTACCGTATGGATGTACGCGTACGGTATTGTATCGTTTTGGTGTGGTTCGGTACCGTAACGAAGTACTCGTACGGTATTGTACTGTTTTGGTGTGGTTTGGTACCGTATGGATGTGCTCGTACGGTATTGCACCAATTTGGTGTGGTTTGGTACCGTAAGGATGTACTCGTACGGTATTGTACCGTTTTGGTGAGGTTTGGTACCGTATGGATGTACTCGTACGGTATTGCACCGTTTTGGTGTGGTTTGGTACCGTATGGATGTACTCGTACGGTATTGCACCGTTTTCATGTGGTTTGGTACCGTATGGATGTACTCGTATGGTATTGCACCGTTTTGGTGTGGTTTGGTACCGTATGGATGTACTCGTACGGTGTTGCACCGTTTAAGTGTGGTTTGGTACCGTAACGAAGTACTCGTATGGTATTGTACCGTTATGGTGTGGTTTGGTACTGTATGGATGTACTCGTATGGTAATGCACCGTTTTGGTGTGGTTTGGTACCGTATGGATGTACGCGTACGGTATTGTATCGTTTTGGTGTGGTTTGGTACCGTAACGAAGTACTCGTACGGTATTGTACCGTTTTGGTGTGGTTTCGTACCGTATAGATGTACTCGTACGGTATTGCACCGTTTTGGTGTGGTTTGGTACCGTAAGGAGGTTCTCGTACGGTATTGTACCGTTTTGGTGAGGTTTGGTACCGTATCGATGTACTCGTACAGTATTGCACCGTTTTGGTGTGGTTTGGTACCGTATGGATGTACTCGTACGGTATTGCACCGTTTAAGTTTTGTTTGGCACCGTAACGAAGTACTCGTATGGTATTGTACCGATTTGGTGTGGTTTGGTACCGTATGGATGTACTCGTACGGTATTGCACCGTTTAAGTGTGGTTTGGTACCGTAACGAAGTACTCGTACGGTATTGTACCGATTTGGTGTGGTTTTGTACCGTATGGATGTACTCGTACGGTATTGCACCGTTTTGGTGTGGTTTTCTACCGTATGGATGTACTCGTACGGTATTGCACCATTTTGGGGTGGTTTGGTACTGTAAGGATGTACTTGTACGGTATTGTACCGTTTTGGTGAGATTTGGTACCGTATAGATGTACTCGAACGGTATTGCACTGTTTTAGTGTGGTTTGGTACCGTAACGAAATACTCGTAAGGTATTGTACCGTTTTGGTGTGGTTTGGTACCGTATGGATGTACTCGTACGGTATTGCACCGTTTTCGTGTGGTTTGGTACGGTATGGATGTACTCGTACGGTATTGTACCGTTTTGGTGTGTTTTGGTACCGTATCGAAGTACTCGTACGGTATTGTACCGTTTTGGTGTGGTTTCGTACCGTATGGATGTACTCGTACGGTATTGCACCGTTTTGGTGTGGTTTGGTACCGTAAGGATGTACTCGTTCGGTATTGTACCGTTTTGGTGAGGTTTGGTACCGTATGGATGTACTCGTACGGTATTGCACCGTTTTGGTGTGGTTTGGTACCGTAACGAAGTACTCTTAAGGTATTGTACCATTTTTGTGTGGTTTGGTACCGTATGGATGTACTCGTACGGTATTGTATCGTTTTGGTGTGGTTTGGTACCGTAACGAAGTACTCGTACGGTATTGTACTGTTTTGGTGTGGTATGGTACCGTATGGATGTACTCGTACGGTATTGCACCGTTTTGGTGTGGTTTGGTACCGTATGGATGTACTCGTACGGTATTGCACCGTTTTGGTGAGGTTTGGTACCGTATGGATGTACTCGTACGGTACTGCACCGTTTTGGTGTGGTTTGGTACCGTATGGATGTACGCGTACGGTATTGTATCGTTTTGGTGTGGTTTGGTACCGTAACGAAGTACTCGTACGGTATTGTACTGTTTTGGTGTGGTTTGGTACCGTATGGATGTACTCGTACGGTATTGCACCGTTTTGGTGTGGTTTGGTACCGTATGGATGTACTAGTACGGTATTGCACCGTTTTGGTGAGGTTTGGTACCGTATGGATGTACTCGTACGGTATTGCACCGTTTTGGTGTGGTTTGGTACCGTATGGATGTACGCGTACGGTATTGTATCGTTTTGGTGTGGTTCGGTACCGTAACGAAGTACTCGTACGGTATTGTACTGTTTTGGTGTGGTTTGGTACCGTATGGATGTGCTCGTACGGTATTGCACCAATTTGGTGTGGTTTGGTACCGTAAGGATGTACTCGTACGGTATTGTACCGTTTTGGTGAGGTTTGGTACCGTATGGATGTACTCGTACGGTATTGCACCGTTTTGGTGTGGTTTGGTACCGTATGGATGTACTCGTACGGTATTGCACCGTTTTCATGTGGTTTGGTACCGTATGGATGTACTCGTATGGTATTGCACCGTTTTGGTGTGGTTTGGTACCGTATGGATGTACTCGTACGGTGTTGCACCGTTTAAGTGTGGTTTGGTACCGTAACGAAGTACTCGTATGGTATTGTACCGTTATGGTGTGGTTTGGTACTGTATGGATGTACTCGTATGGTAATGCACCGTTTTGGTGTGGTTTGGTACCGTATGGTTGTACTCGTACGGTATTGCACCGTTTTGGTGAGGTTTGGTACCGTATGGATGTACTCGTACGGTATTGTACCGTTTTGGAGAGGTTTGGTACCGTATGGACGTACTCGTACGGTATTGCACCGTTTTGGTGTGGTTTGGTACCGTAACGAAGTACTCGTAAGGTATTGTACCGATATGGTGTGGTTTTGTACCGTATGGATGTACTCGTACGGTATTGCACCGTTTTGGTGTGGTTTGCTACCGTATGGATGTACTCGTACGGTATTGCACCATTTTGGTGTGGTTTGGTACTGTAAGGATGTACTTGTACGGTATTGTACAGTTTTGGTGAGATTTGGTACCGTATGGATGTACTCGTACGGTATTGCACTTTTTTAGTGTGGTTTGGTACCGTAACGAAGTGCTCGTAAGGTATTGTACCGTTTTGGTTTGGTTTGGTACCGTATGGATGTGCTCGTACGGTATTGCACCGTTTTGGTGTCGTCTGGTACCTTATGGATGTACTCTTATGGTATTGCACCGTTTTGGTGTGGTTTGGTACCGTATGGATTTACTCGTACAATATTGCACCGTTTTGGTGTGGTTTGGTACCGTAAGGATGTACTCGTACGGTATTGTACCGTTTTGGTGAGGTTTGGTACCGTATGGATGTACTCGTACGGTATTGCACCGTTTTAGTGTGGTTTGGTACCGTAACGAAGTACTCGTAAGGTATTGTACCGTTTTGGTGTGGTTTGGTACCGTATGGATGTACTCGTACGGTATTGCACCGTTTTGGTGTTGTTTGGTACCGTATGGATGTACTCTTCCGGTATTGCACTAATTTGGTGTGGTTTGGTACCGTATGGATTTACTCGTACGGTATAGCACCGTTTTGGAGTGGTTTGGTACGGTATGGATGTACTCGTACGGTATTGTACCGTTTTGGTGTGTTTTGGTACCGTAACGAAGTACTCGTACGGTATTGTACCGTTTTGGTGTGGTTTCGTACCGTATGGATGTACTCGTACGGTATTGCACCGTTTTGGTGTGGTTTGGTACCGTAAGGATGTCCTCGTTCGGTATTGTACCGTTTTGGTGAGGTTTGGTACCGTATGGATTTACTCATACGGTATTGCACCGTTTTGGTGTGGTTTGGTACCGTAACGAAGTACTCGTAAGGTATTGTACCGTTTTTGTGTGGTTTGGTACCATATGGATGTACTCGTACGGTATTGTATCGTTTTGGTGTGGTTTGGTACCGTAACGAAGTACTCGTACGGTATTGTACTGTTTTGGTGTGGTTTGGTACCGTAACGAAGTACTCGTAAGGTATTGTACCTTTTTTGTGTGGTTTGGTACCGTATGGATGTACTCGTACGGTATTGCACTATTTTGGTGTGGTTTGGTACCGTATGGATGTACTCGTACGGTATTGCACCGTTTTGGTGGGGTTTGGTACCGTATGGATGTACTCGTACGGTATTGCACCGTTTTGGTGTAGTTTGGTACTGTAAGGATGTACTCTTACGGTATTGCACCGTTTTGGTGTGGTTTGGTACCGTATGGATTTACTCGTACGGTATTGCACCGTTTTGGTGTGGTTTGGTACGGTATGGATGTACTCGTACGGTATTGTACCGTTTTGGTGTGTTTTTGTACCGTAACGAAGTACTCGTACGGTATTGCACTGTTTTGGTGTGGTTTGGTACCGTATGGATGTACTCGTACGGTATTGTACCGTTTTGGAGAGGTTTGGTACCGTATGGACGTACTCGTACGGTATTGCACCGTTTTGGTGTGGTTTGGTACCGTAACGATGTACTCGTAAGGTATTGTACTGTTTTGGTGTGG
The DNA here is from genome assembly GCF_030253575.1 of Rhododendron vialii. Classification (NCBI taxonomy): domain Eukaryota; kingdom Viridiplantae; phylum Streptophyta; class Magnoliopsida; order Ericales; family Ericaceae; genus Rhododendron; species Rhododendron vialii. The sequence continues at coordinate 21,235,376 of NC_080565.1, read as the reverse complement.
TTTCGTACCGTATGGATGTACTCGTACGGTATTGCACCATTTTGGTGTGGTTTGGAACTGTAAGAATGTACTCGTACGGTATTGTACCGTTTTGGTGAGGTTTGGTACCGTAACGAAGTACTCGTAAGGTATCGTACCGTTTTGGTGTAGTTTGGTACCGTATGGATGTACTCGTACGGTATTGCACCGTTTTTGTGTGGTTTTGTACCGTATGGATGTACTCGTACGGTATTGTACTGTTTTGGTGTGGTTTGGTACCGTAACGAAGCTCTCGTACGGTATTGTACCGTTTCGATGTGGTTTTGTACCATATGGATGGACTCGTACGGTATTGAACCGTTTTGGTGAGGTTTGGTACCGTATGGATGTACTCGTACGGTATTGCACCGTTTTCGTGAGGTTTGGTACCGTACAGATGTACTCGTACGGTATTGCACCGTTTTGGTGTGGTTTGGTACCGTATGGATGTACGCGTACGGTATTGTATCGTTTTGGTGTGGTTTGGTACTGTAACGAAGTACTCATACGGTATTATACTGTTTTAGAGTGGTTTGGTACCGTATGGATGTACTCGTACGGTATTGCACCGTTTTGGTGTGGTTTGGTACCGTATGGATGTACTCGTACGGTATTGCACCGTTTTGGTGTGGTTTGGTACCGTAATGAAGTACTCGTAAGGTATTGTACCGTTTTTGTGTGGTTTGGTACCGTATGGATGTACTCGTACGGTATTGCACCGTTTTGGTGTAGTTTGGTACCGTATGGATGTACTCATACGGTATTGCACCCTTTTGGTGTGGCTTGGTACTGTAAGGATGTACTCGTACGGTATTGTACCGTTTTGGTGAGGTTTGGTACCGTTTGGATGTACTCATACGGTATTGCACCGTTTTAGTGTGGTTTGGTACTGTAACGAAGTACTTGTAAGGTATTGTACCGTTTTGGTGTGGTTTTGTACCGTGTGGATGTACTCGTACGGTATTGCACCGTTTTGGTGTGGTTTGGTACCGTATGGATGTACTCGTACAGTATTGCACCGTTTTGGTGTGGTTTGGTACCGTATGGATGTACTCGTACAGTATTGCACCGTTTTGGTGTGGTTTGGTACCGTATGGATGTACTCGAACGGTATTGCACCGTTTTGGTGTGGTTTGGTACCGTATGGATTTACTCGTACGGTATTGCACCGTTTTCGTGTGTTTTGGTACGGTATGGATGTACTCGTACGGTATTGTACCGTTTTGGTGTGTTTTGGTACCGTGACGAAGTACTCGTACGGTATTGTACCGTTTTGGTGTGGTTTCGTACCGTATGGATGTACTCGTACGGTATTGCACCGTTTTGGTGTGGTTTGGTGCCGTATGGATGTACTCGTACGGTATTGTACCATTTTGGTGTGGTTTGGTACCGTATGGATGTACTCGTACGGTATTGCACCGTTTTGGTGTGGTTTGGTACCGTATGGATGTACTCGTACGGTATTGCAACGTTTTCGTGTGGTTTGGTACGGTATTGATGTACTCGTATGGTATTGTACCGTTTTGGTGTATTTTGGTACCGTGACGAAGTACTCGTACGGTATTGTACCGTTTTGGTGTGGTTTCGTACCGTATGGATGTACTCGTACGGTATTGCACCGTTTTGGTGTGGTTTGGTACCGTAACGAAGTACTCGTAAGGTATTGTACCATTTTTCTGTGGTTTGGTACCGTATGGATGTACTCGTACGATATTGCACCGTTTTGGTGTAGTTTGGTACCGTATGGATGTACTCGTACGGTATTGCACCCTTTTGGTGTGGTTTGGTACTGTAAGGATGTACTCGTACGGTATTGTACCGTTTTGCTGAGGTTTGGTACCGTTTGGATGTACTCGTACGGTATTGCACCGTTTTAGTGTGGTTTGGTACTGTAACGAAGTACTTGTAAGGTATTGTACCGTTTTGGTGTGATTTTGTACCGTATGGATGTACTCGTACGGTATTGCACCGTTTTGGTGTGGTTTGGTACCGTATGGATGTACTCGTACAGTATTGCACCGTTTTGGTGTGGTTTGGTACCGTATGAATGTACTCGAACGGTATTGCACCGTTTTGGTGTGGTTTGGTACCGTATGGATTTACTCGTACGGTATTGCACCGTTTTCGTGTGGTTTGGTACGGTATGGATGTACTCGTACGGTATTGTACCGTTTTGGTGTGTTTTGGTACCGTGACGAAGTACTCGTACGGTATTGTACCGTTTTGGTTTGGTTTCGTACCGTATGGATGTACTCGTACGGTATTGCACCGTTTTGGTGTGGTTTGGTACCGTATGGATGTACTCGTACGGTATTGCACCGTTTTTGTGTGGTTTTGTACCGTATGGATGTACTCGTACGGTATTGCACCGTCTTGGTGAGGTTTGGTACCGTATGGATGTACTCGTACGGTATTGTACTGTTTTTGTGTGGTTTGGTACCGTAACGAAGCTCTCGTACGGTATTGTACCGTTTCGATGTGGTTTCGTACCGTATGGATGGACTCGTACGGTATTGCACCGTTTTGGTGAGGTTTGGTACCGTATGGATGTACTCGTACGGTATTTGCACCGTTTTCGTGAGGTTTGGTACCGTATGGATGTACTCGTACGGTATTGCACCGTTTTGGTGTGGTATTGTACCATATGGATGTGCTCGTACGGTATTGTACCGTTTTGGTGAGGTTTGGTACCATATAGATATACTCGTATGGTATTGCACAGTTTTGGTGAGGTTTGGTCCGGTATGGATGTACTCGTACGGTATTGCACCGTTTTGGTGTGGTTTGGTACCCCAACGAAGTAGTCATAAGGTATTGTACTGTTTTGGTATGGTTTGGTACCGTATGGATGTACTAGGGCGGTATTGCACCGTTTTGGTGTGGTTTGGTACCGTATGGATTTACTCGTACGGTATTGCACCGTTTTGGTGTGGTTTGGTACCGTATGGATGTACACGTACGGTATTGTACCGTTTTGGTAAGGTTTGTTACCGTATGGATGTACTCGTACGGTATTGCAACGTTTGGTTTGGTATCGTATGGATTTACTCGTACGGTATTGCACCGTTTTGGTGTGGTTTGGTACCGTATGGATGTACTCGTACAGTATTGTACCGTTTTGGTGTGTTTTGGTACCGTCACGAAGTACTCGTACGGTGTTGTATCGTTTTCGTGTGGTTTGGTATCGTGTGGATGTACTCATACGGTATTGCACCGTTTTGGTGAGGTTTGTAACCGTATGGATGTACTCGTATGGTATTGTACCGTTTTGGTGTGGTTTGGTACCGTAACGAAGCACTCGTACGGTATTGTATCGTTTTGGTGTGGTTTGGTACCATATGGATTTACTCGTACGGTATTTCACCGTTTTTGTGTGGTTTTGTACCGTAACGAAGTACTCGTACGGTATTGTTCCGTTTTTGTGTGGTTTGGTACCGTATGGATGTACTCGTACGGTATTGCACCGTTTTGGTGTGGTTTGGTACCGTATGGATGTACACGTACGGAATTGTACCGTTTTGGAAAGGTTTGTTACCGTATGGATGTACTCGTACGGTATTGCACCGTTTTGGTGTGTTTTGGTACCGTATGGATGTACTTGTACGGTATTGGACCGTTTTACTAATGTTTGGTACCGTATGGATGTACTCGTACGGTATTGCACCGTTTTGGTGTGGTTTGGTACCGTAACGAAGTACTCGTAAGGTATTGTACCATTTTGGTGTGGTTTTGTACCGTATGGATGTACTCGTACGGTATTGTACCGTTTTGGTGAGTTTTGGTACCGTATGGATGTACTCGTACGGTATTGCACCGTTTTGGTGTGGTTCGGTACCGTAACGAAGTACTCGTAAGGTATTGTACCGTTTTGGTGTGGTTTGGTACCGTATGGATGTACCCGTACGGTATTGCACCGTTTTGGTGTGGTTTGGTACCGTATGGATGTATTGCATCGTTTTGGTGTGGTTTGGTACCGTATGGATGTACTCGTACGGTATTGCACTGTTTTGGTGTGGTTAGGTACCGTATGGATGTACTCGTACGGTATTGCACAGTTGTGGTCTGGTTTGGTACCGTATGGATGTATTCGTATGGTATTGTATTGTTTTGGTGTGGTTTGGTACCGTAACGAAGTACTCGTACGGTATTGTACCGTTTTGGTGAGGTTTGGTACCGTATGGATGTACTCGTACGGTATTGCACCGTTTTGGTGTGGTTTGGTACCGTAACGAAGTACTCGTAAGGTATTGTACCGTTTTGGTGTGGTTTGGTACCGTATGGATATACTCGTACGGTATTGCACCGTTTTTGTGTGGTTTTGTACCGTATGGATGTACTCGTACGGTATTGCACCGTTTTGGTGAGGTTTGGTACCATATGGATGTACTCGTACGGTATTGCACCGTTTTGGTGTGGTTTGGTACCGTATGGATGTACTCGTACGGTATTACACCGTTTTGGTGAGGTTTGGTACCGTATGGATGTACTTGTACGGTATTGTACTATTTTGGTGTGGTTTGGTACCGTAATGAAGCTCTCGTACGGTATTGTACCGTTTCGATGTGGTTTGGTACCGTATGGATGGACTCGTATGGTATTGCACCGTTTTGGTGTGGTTTGGTACCGTATGGATGTATTGCATCGTTTTGGTGTGGTTTGGTACCGTATGGATGTACTCGTACGGTATTGCACTGTTTTGGTGTGGTTAGGTACCGTATGGATGTACTCGTACGGTATTGCACAGTTGTGGTGTGGTTTGGTACCGTATGGATGTATTCGTATGGTATTGTATTGTTTTGGTGTGGTTTGGTACCGTAACGAAGTACTCGTACGGTATTGTACCGTTTTGGTGAGGTTTGGTACCGTATGGATGTACTCGTACGGTATTGCACCGTTTTGGTGTGGTTTGGTACCGTAACGAAGTACTCGTAAGGTATTGTACCGTTTTGGTGTGGTTTGGTACCGTATGGATATACTCGTACGGTATTGCACCGTTTTTGTGTGGTTTTGTACCGTATGGATGTACTCGTACGGTATTGCACCGTTTTGGTGAGGTTTGGTACCATATGGATGTACTCGTACGGTATTGCACCGTTTTGGTGTGGTTTGGTACCGTATGGATGTACTCGTACGGTATTACACCGTTTTGGTGAGGTTTGGTACCGTATGGATGTACTTGTACGGTATTGTACTATTTTGGTGTGGTTTGGTACCGTAATGAAGCTCTCGTACGGTATTGTACCGTTTCGATGTGGTTTGGTACCGTATGGATGGACTCGTATGGTATTGCACCGTTTTGGTGAGATTTGGTACCGTATGGATGTACTCGTACGGTATTGCACCGTTTTGGTGAGGTTTGGTACCGTATGGATGTACTCGTACGATATTTCACCGTTTTGGTGTGGTATTGTACCATATGGATGTGCTCGTACGGTATTGTACCGTTTTGGTGAGGTTTGGTACCATATGGATATACTCGTATGGTATTGCACAGTTTTGGTGAGGTTTGGTACGGTATGGATGTACTCGTACGGTATTGCACCGTTTTGGTTTGGTTTGGTACCCCAACGAAGTAGTCGTAAGGTATTGTACCGTTTTGGAGTGGTTTGGTACCGTATGGATGTACTAGTGCGGTATTGCACCGTTTTGGTGTGGTTTGGTACCGTATGGATTTACTTGTACGGTATTGCACCGTTTTGGTGTGGTTTGGTACCGTATGGATATACACGTACGGTATTGTACCGTTTGGTAAGGTTTGCTACCGTATGGATGTACTCATACGGTATTGCACCGTTTTGGTGTGGTTTGGTACCGTATGGATGTACTCGTACAGTATTGTACCGTTTTGGTGTGTTTTGGTACCGTCACGAAGTACTCGTATGGTGTTGTACCGTTTTCGTGTGGTTTGGTACCGTGTGGATGTACTCATACGGTATTGCACCGTTTTGGTGAGGTTTGTAACCGTATGGATATACTCGTATGGTATTGTACCGTTTTGGTGTGGTTTGGTACCGTAACGAATCACTCGTACGGTATTGTATCGTTTTTGTGTGGTTGGGTACTGTATGGATGCACTCGTACGGTATTGTTCCGTTTTGGTGTGGTTTGGTACCATATGGATGTACTCGTACGGTATTGTACCATTTCGGTGTGGTTTGGTACCGTAACGAAGTACTCGTACGGTTTTGTACCATTTTGGTGTGGTTTTGTACCGTAACGAAGTACTCGTACGGTATTGTACCATTTCGGTGTGGTTTGGTACCGTAACGAAGTACTCGTACGGTTTTGTACCGTTTTGGTGTGGTTTTGTACCGTATGGATGTACTCGTACGGTATTGCACCGTTTTGGTGTGGTTTGGTACCTTAACGAAGTACTCGTAAGGTATTGTACCGTTTTGGATTGGTTTGGTACCGTATGGATGTACTCGTACGGTATTGCACCGTTTTGGTGTGGTTTGGCACCGTATGGATGTACTCGTACGGTATTGGACCGTTTTGGTGAGGTTTGGTACCGTATTGATGTACTCATACGGTATTGTTCCGTTTTGGTGTGGTTTGGTACCATATGGATGTACTCGTACGGTATTGCACCGTTTTGGTGTGGTTTGGTACCTTAACGAAGTGCTCGTAAGGTATTGTACCATTTTGGATTGGTTTGGTACCGTATGGATGTACTGGTACGGTATTGCACCGTTTTAGTGAGGTTAGGTACCGTATGGATGTACTCGTACGGTATTACACTGTTTTGGTGTGGTTTGGTACCGTAACGAAGTACTCGTACGGTTTTGTACCGTTTTGGTGTCGTTTTGTACCGTATGGATGTACTCGTACGGTATTGCACCGTTTTGATGAGGTTTGGTACCGTATGGATGTACTCGTACCGTATTGTACCGTTTTGGTGTGTTTTGGTACCGTGACGAAGTACTCATACGGTGTTGTCCCGTTTTGGTGTGGTTTCGTGCCGTATGGATGTACTCGTACGGTATTGCACCGTTTTGGTGTGGTTTGGTACCGTAAGGATGTACTCGTACGGTATTGGACCGTTTTGGTGAGGTTTGGTACCGTATTGATGTACTCGTACGGTATTGTTCCGTTTTGGTGTGGTTTGGTACCATATGGATGTACTCGTACGGTATTGTACCATTTCGGTGTGGTTTGGTACCGTAACGAAGTACTCGTACGGTTTTGTACCGTTTTGGTGTGGTTTTGTACCGTATGAATGTACTCGTACGGTATTGCACCGTTTTGATGAGGTTTGGTACCGTATGGATGTACTCGTACGGTATTGCACCGTTTCGGTGTGGTTTGGTACCATATGGATGTATTCGTACGGTATTTCACCGTTTTTGTGTGTTTTGGTACCGTAACGAAGCACTCGTACGGTATTGTACCGTTTTTCCATGGTTTGGTACCGTATGGATGTACTCGTACGGTATTGCACCGTTTTGGGGAGGTTTGGTACCGTATGGATGTACTCGTACGGTATTACACCGTTTTGGTGTGGTTTGGTACCGTAGCGCAGTACTCGTACGGTATTGTACCGTTTTTGTGTGGTTTGGTACCGTATGGATGTACTCGTACGGTATTGCACCGTTTTGGTGTGGTTTTGTGCCGTATGCATATACTTGTACGGTATTGCCCCGTTTTTGTGTGGTTTGGTACCGTATGGATGAACTCGTACGGTATTGCTACGTTTTTGTGTGGTTTAGTACCGTAACAAAGTACTCGTAAGGTATTGTACCGTTTTGGTGTGGTTTGGTACCTTATGGATGTACTCGTACGGTATTGCACCGTTTTGGTGAGGTTTGGTACGGTATGAATGTACTCGTACGGTATTGCACCGTTTTGGTGTGGTTTGGTACCGTAGCGAAGTACTCGTACGGTATTGCACCGTTTTGGTGTGGTTTGGTACCGTAGCGAAGTACTCGTACGGTATTGGACCGTTTTGGTGTGGTTTGGTACCGTATGAATTTATTGGTACGGTATTGCACCGTTTTGGTGTCGTTTTGTACCGTATGCATATACTTGTACGGTATTGCCCCGTTTTTGTGTGGTTTGGTACCGTATGGATGAACTCGTACGGTATTGCAACGTTTTGGTGTGGTTTGGTACCGTAACGAAGTACTCGTAAGGTATTGTACCGTTTTGGTGTGATTTGGTACCTTATGGATGTACTCGTACGGTAGTGCACCGTTTTGGTGAGGTTTGGTACGGTATGGATGTACTCGTACGGTACTGGACCGTTTTGGTGTGGTTTGATACCGTATGGATGTACTCGTACGGTCTTGCACCGTTTTGGTGTGGTTTGGTACCGTATGGATGTACTCGTACGGTATTGTACCGTTTTGGTGAGGTTTGTTACCGTATGGATGTACTCGTACGGTATTGCAACGTTTTGGTGTGGTTTGGTACCGTATGGATGTACTCGTACGGTATTGCACCGTTTTGGTGAGGTTTCGTACCGTATGGATGAACTCGTACGGTATTGCAACGTTTTGGTGTGGTTTGGTACCGTAACGAAGTACTCGTAAGGTATTGTACGGTTTTGGTGTGGTTTGGTACCGTATGGATGTACTCGTACGGTATTGCACCGTTTTGGTGTGGTTTGGTACCGTATGGATGTACTCGTACGGTATTGTATCGTTTTTGTGTGTTTTGGTACTGTAACGAAGCACTCGTACGGTATTGTACCGTTTTTGTGTGGTTTGGTACCGTATGGATGTACTCATACGGTATTGCACCGTTTCGGTGTGGTTTGGTACCGTATGGATGTACTCGTACGGTATTGTATCGTTTTTGTGTTTTTTGGTACCGTAACGAAGTACTCGTACGGTATTGCAACGTTTTGGTGTGGTTTGGTACCGTAACGAAGTACTCGTAAGGTATTGTACCGTTTTGGAGTGGTTTATACCGTATGGATGTACTCGTACGGTATTGCACCGTTTTGGTGTGGTGTGGTACCGTGTGGATGTACTCGTACGGTATTGCACCGTTTTGGTGCGGTTTGGTACCGTATGGATGTACTCGTACGGTATTGCACCGTTTTGGTGTTGTTTGGTACCGTATGGATGTACTCGTACGGTATTGCATCGTTTTGGTGTGGTTTGGTACCGTATGGATGTACTCGTACGGTATTATACTGTTTTGGTGTGTTTTGGTACTGTAACGAAGCACTCATACGGTATTGTACCATTTTGGTGTGGTTTGGTACAGTATGGATGTACTCGTACGGTATTGCACCGTTTTGGTGTGGTTTGGTACCGTATGGATGTACTCGTACGGAATTGTATCGTTTTTGTTTTTTTTGGTACCGTCACGAAGCACTCGTACGGTATTGTGCCGTTTTTGTTTGGTTTGGTACCGTATGGATGTACTCGTACGGTACTGCACCGTTTTGGTGTGGTTCGGTACCGTAACGAAGTACTCGTAAGGTATTGTACCGTTTTGGTGTGGTTTGGTATAGTATGGATGTACTCATACGGTATTGCACCGTTTTGGTGTGGTTTGGTACCGTATGGATGTACTCGTACGGTATTGCACCGTTTTGGTGTGGTTTGGTACCGTATGGATGTACTCGTACGGTATTGCACCGTTTTGGTGTTGTTTGGTACCGTATGGATGTACTCGTACGGTATTGCATCGTTTTGGTGTGGTTTGGTACCGTATGGATGTACTCGTACGGTATTATACTGTTTTGGTGTGTTTTGGTACTGTAACGAAGCACTCATACGGTATTGTACCATTTTGGTGTGGTTTGGTACAGTATGGATGTACTCGTACGGTATTGCAACGTTTTGGTGTGGTTTGGTACCGTATGGATGTACTCGTACGGTATTGCACCGTTTTGGTGAGGTTTCGTACCGTATGGATGAACTCGTACGGTATTGCAACGTTTTGGTGTGGTTTGGTACCGTAACGAAGTACTCGTAAGGTATTGTACGGTTTTGGTGTGGTTTGGTACCGTATGGATGTACTCGTACGGTATTGCACCGTTTTGGTGTGGTTTGGTACCGTATGGATGTACTCGTACGGTATTGTATCGTTTTTGTGTGTTTTGGTACTGTAACGAAGCACTCGTACGGTATTGTACCGTTTTTGTGTGGTTTGGTACCGTATGGATGTACTCATACGGTATTGCACCGTTTCGGTGTGGTTTGGTACCGTATGGATGTACTCGTACGGTATTGTATCGTTTTTGTGTTTTTTGGTACCGTAACGAAGTACTCGTACGGTATTGCAACGTTTTGGTGTGGTTTGGTACCGTAACGAAGTACTCGTAAGGTATTGTACCGTTTTGGAGTGGTTTATACCGTATGGATGTACTCGTACGGTATTGCACCGTTTTGGTGTGGTGTGGTACCGTGTGGATGTACTCGTACGGTATTGCACCGTTTTGGTGCGGTTTGGTACCGTATGGATGTACTCGTACGGTATTGCACCGTTTTGGTGTTGTTTGGTACCGTATGGATGTACTCGTACGGTATTGCATCGTTTTGGTGTGGTTTGGTACCGTATGGATGTACTCGTACGGTATTATACTGTTTTGGTGTGTTTTGGTACTGTAACGAAGCACTCATACGGTATTGTACCATTTTGGTGTGGTTTGGTACAGTATGGATGTACTCGTACGGTATTGCACCGTTTTGGTGTGGTTTGGTACCGTATGGATGTACTCGTACGGAATTGTATCGTTTTTGTTTTTTTTGGTACCGTCACGAAGCACTCGTACGGTATTGTGCCGTTTTTGTTTGGTTTGGTACCGTATGGATGTACTCGTACGGTACTGCACCGTTTTGGTGTGGTTCGGTACCGTAACGAAGTACTCGTAAGGTATTGTACCGTTTTGGTGTGGTTTGGTATAGTATGGATGTACTCATACGGTATTGCACCGTTTTGGTGTGGTTTGGTACCGTATGGATGTACTCGTACGGTATTGCACCGTTTTGGTGTGGTTTGGTACCGTATGGATGTACTCGTACGGTATTGCACCGTTTTGGTGTTGTTTGGTACCGTATGGATGTACTCGTACGGTATTGCATCGTTTTGGTGTGGTTTGGTACCGTATGGATGTACTCGTACGGTATTATACTGTTTTGGTGTGTTTTGGTACTGTAACGAAGCACTCATACGGTATTGTACCATTTTGGTGTGGTTTGGTACAGTATGGATGTACTCGTACGGTATTGCACCGTTTTGGTGTGGTTTGGTACCATATGGATGTACTCGTACGGTATTGCACCGTTTTGGTGTGGTTTGGTACCGTATGGATGTACTCGTACGGTATTGTATCGTTTTTGTGTGTTTTGGTACTGTAACGAAGCACTCGTACGGTATTGTACCGTTTTTGTGTGGTTTGGTACCGTATGGATGTACTCATACGGTATTGCACCGTTTCGGTGTGGTTTGGTACCGTATGGATGTACTCGTACGGTATTGTATCGTTTTTGTGTTTTTTGGTACCGTAACGAAGTACTCGTACGGTATTGCAACGTTTTGGTGTGGTTTGGTACCGTAACGAAGTACTCGTAAGGTATTGTACCGTTTTGGAGTGGTTTATGCCGTATGGATGTACTCGTACGGTATTGCACCGTTTTGGTGTGGTTTGGTACCGTGTGGATGTACTCGTACGGTATTGCACCGTTTTGGTGTGGTTTGGTACCGTATGGATGTACTCGTACGGTATTGCACCGTTTTGGTGTTGTTTGGTACCGTATGGATGTACTCGTACGGTATTGCATCGTTTTGGTGTGGTTTGGTACCGTATGGATGTACTCGTACGGTATTATACTGTTTTGGTGTGTTTTGGTACTGTAACGAAGCACTCATACGGTATTGTACCATTTTGGTGTGGTTTGGTACAGTATGGATGTACTCGTTATGTATTGCACCGTTTTGGTGTGGTTTGGTACCGTATGGATGTACTCGTACGGAATTGTATCGTTTTTGTTTTTTTTGGTACCGTCACGAAGCACTCGTACGGTATTGTGCCGTTTTTGTTTGGTTTGGTACCGTATGGATGTACTCGTACGGTACTGCACCGTTTTGGTGTGGTTTGGTACCGTAACGAAGTACTCGTAAGGTATTGTACCGTTTTGGTGTGGTTAGGTATAGTATGGATGTACTCGTACGGTATTGCACCGTTTTGGTGTGGTTTGGTACCGTATGGATGTACTCGTACGGTATTGCACCGTTTTGGTGTGGTTTGGTACCGTATGCATGTACTCGTACGGTATTGCACCGTTTTGGTGTGGTTTGGTACCGTATGGATATACTAGTACGGTATTGTACTGTTTTGGTGTGTTTTGGTACTGTAACGAAGCACTCGTACGGTATTGTACCATTTTGGTGTGGTTTGGTACAGTATGGATGTACTCGTACGGTATTGCACCGTTTTGGTGTGGTTTGGTACCGTATGGATGTACTCGTACGGTACTGCACCGTTTTGGTGTGGTTTATACCGTATGGATGTACTCGTACGGTATTGCACCGTTTTGGTGTGGTTTATACCGTATGGATGTACTCGTACGGTATTGCACCGCTTTGGTGTGGTTTGGTACCGTGTGGATGTACTCGTACGGTATTGCACCGTTTTGGTGTGGTTTGGTACCGTATGGATGTACTCGTACGGTATTGCACCGTTTTGGTGTTGTTTGGTACCGTATGGATGTACTCGTACGGTATTGCATCGTTTTGGTGTGGTTTGGTACCGTATGGATGTACTCGTACGGTATTATACTGTTTTGGTGTGTTTTGGTACTGTAACGAAGCACTCATACGGTATTGTACCATTTTGGTGTGGTTTGGTACAGTATGGATGTACTCGTACGGTATTGCACCGTTTTGGTGTGGTTTGGTACCGTATGGATGTACTCGTACGGAATTGTATCATTTTTGTTTTTTTTGGTACCGTCACGAAGCACTCGTACGGTATTGTGCCGTTTTTGTTTGGTTTGGTACCGTATGGATGTACTCGTACGGTACTGCACCGTTTTTGTGTGGTTTGGTACCGTAACGAAGTACTCGTAAGGTATTGTACCGTTTTGGTGTGGTTAGGTATAGTATGGATGTACTCGTACGGTATTGCACCGTTTTGGTGTGGTTTGGTACCGTATGGATGTACTCGTACGGTATTGCACCGTTTTGGTGTGGTTTGGTACCGTATGCATGTACTCGTACGGTATTGCACCGTTTTGGTGTGGTTTGGTACCGTATGGATATACTAGTACGGTATTGTACTGTTTTGGTGTGTTTTGGTACTGTAACGAAGCACTCGTACGGTATTGTACCATTTTGGTGTGGTTTGGTACAGTATGGATGTACTCGTACGGTATTGCACCGTTTTGGTGTGGTTTGGTACCGTATGGATGTACTCGTACGGTACTGCACCGTTTTGGTGTGGTTTGGTACCGTATGGATGTACTCCTACGGTATTGTACCGTTTTGGTGAGGTTTGGTACAGTATGGATGTACTCGTACGGTATTGCAACGTTTTGGTGCGGTTTGGTACCGTAACGAAGTACTCGTAAGGTATTGTACCGTTTTGGTGTGGTTTGGTACCGTATGGATGTACTCGTACGGTATTGCACCGTTTTGGTGTGGTTTGGTACCGTATGGATGTACTCGTACGGTATTGTACTGTTTTGGTGTGTTTTGGTACTGTAACGATGCACTCGTACGGTATTGTACCATTTTGGTGTGGTTTGGTACAGTATGGATGTACTCGTACGGTATTGCAACGTTTTGGTGTGGTTTGGTACCGTAACGAAGTACTCGTAAGGTATTGTACCGTTTTGGTGTGGTTTGGTACCGTATGGATGTACTCGTACGGTATTGCACCGTTTTGGTGTGGTTTGGTACCGTATGGATGTACTCGTACGGTATTGCACCGTTTTGGTGTGGTTTGGTACCGTATGCATGTACTCGTACGGTATTGCACCGTTTTGGTGTGGTTTGGTACCGTATGGATGTACTCGTACGGTATTGCACCATTTTGGTGTGGTTTGGTACCGTATGGATGTACTCGTACGGTATTGTACTGTTTTGGTGTGTTTTGGTACTGTAACGAAGCACTCGTACGGTATTGTACCATTTTGGTGTGGTTTGGTACAGTATGGATGTACTCGTACGGTATTGCACCGTTTTGGTGTGGTTTGGTACCGTATGGATGTACTCATACGGAATTGTATCGTTTTTGTTTTTTTTGGTACCGTCACGAAGCACTCGTACGGTATTGTATCGTTTTTGTTTGGTTTGGTACCGTATGGATGTACTCGTACGGTATTGCACTGTTTTGGTGTGGTTTGGTACCGTAACGAAGTACTCGTAAGGTATTGCACCGTTTTTGATTGGTTTGGTACCGTATGGATGTACTCGTACGGTATTGCAACGTTTTCGTGTGGTTGGGTGCCGTATGGATGTACTCGTACGGTATTGTTCGGTTTTGGTGTGGTTTGGTACCGTATGCATGTACTGGTAAGGTTTTGCACCGTTTTGGTGTGGTTTGGTACCGTATTGATGTACTCGTACGGTATTGCACCGTTTTGGTGTGGTTTGGTACTGTACGGATGTACTCGTACGGTATTGTACCGTTTTGGTGTGTTTTGGTACCGTAACGAAGTACTCGTACGGTATTGTACCGTTTTGGTGTGGTTTGGTACCGTATGGATGTACACGTACGGTATTGCTCCGTTTTGGTGAGGTTTGTTACCGTATGGATGTGCTCGTATGGTTTTGTACCGTTTTGGTGTGGTTTGGTACCGTAACGAAGCACTCGTACGGTATTGTACCGTTTTTGCGTGGTTTGGTACCGTATGGATGTACTCGTACGGTATTTCACCGTTTCGGTGTGGTTTGGTACCGTAACGAAGTACTCGTACGGTATTGTACCGTTTTGGTGTGGTTTGGTACCGTATGGATGTACTCGTACGGTATTGCACCGTTTTGGTGTGGTTTGGTACCGTAACGATGTACTCGTAAGGTATTGTACCGTTTTTGTGTGGTTTGGTACCGTATGGATGTACTCGTACGGTATTGCACCGTTTTGGTGTGGTTTGGTACCGTAACGAAGTACTCGTAAGGTATTGTACCGTTTTGGTGTGGTTTGGTACCGTATGGATGTACTCGTACGGTATTGCACCGTTTTGGTGTGGTTTGGTACCGTATGGATGTACTCGTACGGTATTGCACCGTTTTGGTGTGGTTTGGTACCGTATGCATGTACTCGTACGGTATTGCACCGTTTTGGTGTGGTTTGGTACCGTATGGATGTACTCGTACGGTATTGCACCGTTTTGGTGTGGTTTGGTACCGTAACGATGTACTCGTAAGGTATTGTACCGTTTTGGTGTGGTTTGGTACCGTATGGATGTACTCGTACGGTATTGCACCGTTTTGGTGTGGTTTGGTACCGTAACGAAGTACTCGTAAGGTATTGTACCGTTTTGGTGTGGTTTGGTACCGTATGGATGTACTCGTACGGTATTGCACCGTTTTGGTGTGGTTTGGTACCGTAACGAAGTAGTCGTAAGGTATTGTACCGTTTTGGTGTGGTTTGGTACCGTATGGATGTACTCATACGGTATTGCACCGTTTTGGTGTGGTTTGGTACTGTATGGATGTACTCGTACGGTATTGTACCGTTTTGGTGTGGTTCGGTACCGTAACGAAGTACTCGTACGGTATTGCACTGTTTTGGTGTGGGATGGTACCGTATGGATGTACTCGTACCGTATTGCCCCGTTTTGGAGTGGTTTGGTACCGTATGGATGTACACGTACGGTATTGCACCGATATGGTGTGGTTTGGTAGCGTATGGACGTACTCATACGGTATTGCACCGTTTTGGTGATGTTTGGTACCGTATGGATGTACTCGTACGGTATTGTACTGTTTTGGTGTGGTTTGGTACCGTAACGAAGCTTTCGTACGGTATTCTACCGTTTTGGTTTGGTTTGGTACCGTATGGATGTACTCTTACAGTATTGCACCGTTTTGGTGTGGTTTTGTACCGTATGGATGTACTCGTACGGTATTGCACTGTGTTGGTGTGGTTTTGTACCGTATGGATGTACTCGTACGGTATTGGACCGTTTTGGTGAGGTTTGTTACCGTGTGGATGTACTCGTACGGTATTGCACCGTTTTGGTGTGGTTTGGTACCGTATGGATTTACTCGTACGGTATTGCACCGTTTTGGTGTGGTTTGATACCGTATGGATGTACTCGTACGGTATTGTATCGTTTTTGTATGTTTTGGTACCGTAACGAAGCACTCGTACGGTATTGTACCGTTTTTGTGTGGTTTGGTTCCGTATGGATGTACTCGTACGGTATTGCACCGTTTTGGTGAGGTTTGGTACCGTATGGATGTACTCGTACGGTATTGGACCGTTTTGGTGTGGTTTGGTACCGTATGGATGTACTCGTATGGTATTGCACCGTTTTTGTGATGTTTGGTACCGTATGGATGTACTCGTACGATATTGTACTGTTTTGGTGTGGTTTGGTACCGTAACGAAGCTTTCGTAAGGTATTGTACCGTTTTGGTTTAGTTTGGTACCGTATGGATGTACTCGTATGGTATTGCACCGTTTTGGTGTGGTTGGGTACCGTATGGATGTACTCGTACGGTATTGCACCGTTTTGGTGAGTTTTTGTACCGTATGGATGTACTCGTACGGTATTGCACCGTTTTGGTGTGGTTTGGTACCGTAACGAAGTACTCGTAAGGTATTGTACCGTTTTGGATTGGTTTGGTACCGTATGGATGTACTCGTACTGTATTGCACCGTTTTGGTGTGGTACCGTATGGATGTACTCGTACGGTACTGCACCGTTTTGGTGTGGTTTGATACATTATGGATGTACTCGTACGGTACTGCACCGTTTTGGTGTGGTTTGGTACCGTATGGTTGTACTCGTACGGTATTGTACCGTTTTGGTGAGGTTTGTTACCGTATGGATGTACTCGTACGGTATTGCAACGTTTTGGTGTGGTTTGGTACCGTATGGATGTACTCGTACGGTATTGCACCGTTTTGGTGTGGTTTGGTACCGTAACGAAGTACTCGTAAGGTATTGTACCGTTTTGGATTGGTTTGGTACCGTATGGATGTACTCGTACTGTATTGCACCGTTTTGGTGTGGTACCGTATGGATGTACTCGTACGGTACTGCACCGTTTTGGTGTGGTTTGATACATTATGGATGTACTCGTACGGTACTGCACCGTTTTGGTGTGGTTTGGTACCGTATGGTTGTACTCGTACGGTATTGTACCGTTTTGGTGAGGTTTGTTACCGTATGGATGTACTCGTACGGTATTGCAACGTTTTGGTGTGGTTTGGTACCGTATGGATGTACTCGTACGGTATTGCACCGTTTTGGTGAGGTTTCGTACCGTATGGATGAACTCGTACGGTATTGCAACGTTTTGGTGTGGTTTGGTACCGTAACGAAGTACTCGTAAGGTATTGTACCGTTTTGGTGTGGTTTGGTACCGTATGGATGTACTCGTACGGTATTGCACCGTTTTGGTGTGGTTTGGTACCGTATGGATGTACTCGTACGGTATTGTATCATTTTTGTGTGTTTTGGTACTGTAACGAAGCACTCGTACGGTATTGTACCATTTTTGTGTGGTTTGGTACCGTATGGATGCACTCGTACGGTATTGTATCGTTTTTGTGTGTTTTGGTACCGTAACGACGTACTCGTACGGTATTGCGACGTTTTGGTGCGGTTTGGTACCGTAACGAAGTACTCGTAAGGTATTGTACCGTTTTGGAGTGGTTTGGTACCGTATGGATGTACTCGTACGGTATTGCACCGTTTTGGTGAGGTTTTCTTCCGTATGGATGTACTCGTACGGTATTGCACCGTTTTGGTGTGGTTTTGTACCGTATGCATGTACTTGTTTGCTATTGTAAAGTTTTGGTGAGGTTTGGTACTGTATGGATGTACTGGTACGGTATTGAACCGTTTTGGTGAGGTTAGGTACCCTATGGATGTACTCGTACGGTATTGCACTGTTTGGGTGTGGTTTGGTACCGTAACGAAGTACTCGTAAGGTATTGTACCGTTTTGGTGTGGTTTGGTACCGTATGGATGTACTCGTACGGTATTGCACCGTTTTGGTGTGGTTTGGTACCGTAACGAAGTACTCGTAAGGTATTGTACCGTTTTGGTGTGGTTTGGTACCGTATGGATGTACTCGTACGGTATTGCACCGTTTTGGTGTGGTTTGGTACCATATGGATGCACTCGTACGGTATTAAACCGTTTTGGTGTGGTTTGGTACCGTATGGATGTACTCGTACGGTATTGCACCGTTTTGGTGTGGTTTGGTACCGTATGCATGTACTCGTACGGTATTGCACTGTTTTGGTGTGGTTTGGTACCGTATGGATGTACTCGTACGGTATTGTACCGTTTTGGTGTGTTTTGGTACCGTAACGGAGTACTCGTACGGCATTGTACCATTTTGGTGTGGTTTGGTACCGTATGGATGTACTCGTACGGTATTGCACCGTTTTGGTGTGGTTTGGTACCGTATGGATGTACTCGTACGGTATTGTATCGTTTTTGTTTTTTTTGGTACCGTAACGAAGCACTCGTACGGTATTGTACCGTTTTTGTTTGGTTTGGTACCGTAACGAAGTACTCGGACGGTATTGTACCGTTTTGGTGTTGTTTGGTACCGTATGGATGTACTTGCACGGTATTGCACCGTTTTGGTGAGGTTTGGTACCGTATGTATGAACTCGTACGGTATTGCACCGTTTTGTGTGGTTTTGTACAGTATGGATGTACTGGTACGGTATTGTACCGTTTTGGTGAGGTTTGGTACCGTATGGATGTACATGTATGGTATTGGACCGTTTTGGTGAGGTTTGTTACCGTATGTATGTACTCGTACGGTATTGCACCGTTTTGGTGTGGTTTGGTACCGTAATGAAGTACTCGTAAGGTATTGTACCGTTTTGGATAGGTTTGGTACCGTATGGATGTACTCGTACGGTATTGCACCGTTTTCGTGTGGTTGGGTACCGTATGGATGTACACGTACGGTATTGTTCGGTTTTGGTGTGGTTTGGTACCATATGGATGTACTCGTACGGTATTGTACCATTTCGGTGTGGTTTCGTACGGTAACGAAGTACTCGTACGGTTTTGTACTGTTTTGGTGTGGTTTGGTACCGTATGGATGTACTCGTACGGTATTGCACCGTTTTGGTGAGGTTTGGTACCGTATGGATGTACTCGTACGGTGTTGCACCGTTTTTGTGTGGTTTGGTACCGTAACGAAGTACTCGTAAGGTATTGTACCGTTTTGGATTGGTTTGGTACCGTATGGATGTACTCGTACGGTATTGCACCGTTTTGGTGTGGTTTGGTACCGTAAGAAGTACTCGTAAGGTATTGTACCGTTTTGGTGTGGTTTGGTACCGTATGGATGTACTCGTACGGTATTGCACCGTTTTTGAGTGGTTTGGTACTGTGTGGATGTACTCGTACGGTATTGCTCCGTTTTGGTGAGGTTTGTTACCGTATGGATGTACTCGTACGGTATTGTACCATTTTGGGGTGGTTTGGTACCGTAACGAAGTAATCGTATGGTATTGTACCATTTTCGGGTTGTGTGGAACCGTATGGATGTCCTCGTACGGTATTGCACCGTTTTGGTGTGGTTTGGTACCGTATGGATGTACTCGTACGGTATTGTAACGTTTTGGTATGGTTTGGTACCGTAACGAAGTACACGTATGGTATTGTACCGTTTATGTGTGGTTTGGTACCGTATGGATGTACTCGTACGGTATTGCCCCGTTTTGGTGTGGTTTGGTACCGTATGGATGTACACGTACGGTATTGCACCGATATGGTGTGGTTTGGTACCGTATGGATGTACTCATACGGTATTGCACCGTTTTGGTGATGTTTGGTACCGTATGGATGTACTCGTACGGTATTGTACTGTTTTGGTGTGGTTTGGTACCGTAACGAAGTTTTCGTACGGTATTGTACCATTTTGGTGTGGTTTGGTACCGTATGGATGTACTCGTACGGTATTGTTCGGTTTTGGTGTGGTTTGGTACCCTATGGATGTACTCGTACGGTATTGTACCATTTCGGTGTGGTTTGGTACGGTAACGAAGTACTCGTATGGTTTTGTACCGTTTTGGTGTGGTTTGGTACCGTATGGATGTACTCGTACGGTATTGCACCGTTTTGGTGAGGTTTGGTACCGTATGGATGTACTCGTACGGTATTGCACCGTTTTGGTGTGGTTTGGTACCGTAACGAAGTACTCGTAAGGTATTGTACCGTTTTGGATTGGTTTGGTACCGTATGGATGTACTCGTATGGTATTGCACCGTTTTGGTGTGGTTTGGTACCGTAACGAAGTACTCGTAAGGTATTGTACCGTTTTGGTGTGGTTTGGTACCGTATGGATGTACTCGTACGGTATTGCACCGTTTTGGTGTGGTTTAATACCGTAACGAAGTACTCGTAAGGTATTGTACCGTTTTTGATAGGTTTGGTACCGTATGGATGTACTCGTACGGTATTGCACCGTTTTGGTGTCGTTTGGTAACGTATGGATGTACTCGTACGGTATTGTACCATTTTCGGGTGGTTTGGTACCGTAACGAAGTAATCGTATGGTATTGTACCATTTTCGGGTGGTTTGGTACCGTATGGATGTGCTCGTACGGTATTGCACCGTTTTGGTGCTGTTTGGTACCGTATGGATATACTCGTACGGTATTGTAACGTTTTGGTGTGGTTTGGTACCATAACGAAGTACATGTACGGTATTGTACCGTTTATGTGTGGTTTGGTACCGTATGGATGTACTCGTACGGTATTGTACCGTTTTGGTGTGGTTTGGTACCGTAATGGAGTACTCGTACGGTATTGTACCGTTTTGGTGTGGTTTGGTACCGTAATGGAGTACTCGTACGGTATTGTACCGTTTTGGTGTGGTTTGGTACCGTATGGATGTACTCGTACGGTATTGAACCGTTTTGGTGTGGTTTGGTACCGTATGGATGTACTCGTACGGTACTGCACCGTTTTGGTGTGGTTTAGTACCGTATGGATGTACTCGTACGGTATTGCACCGTTTTGGTGTGGTTTGGTACCGTATGCATGTACTCATACGGTATTGCACCGTTTTGGTGTGGTTTGGTACCGTATGGATGTACTCGTACGGTATAGCACTGTTTTGGTGTGTTTTGGTACTGTAACGAAGCACTCGTACGGTATTGTACCATTTTGGTGTGGTTTGGTACAGTATGGATGTACTCGTACGGTATTGCACCGTTTTGGTGTGGTTTGGTACCGTATGGATGTACTCGTACGGTATTGTATCGTTTTTGTTTTTTTTGGTACCGTAACGAAGCACTCGTACGGTATTGTACCGTTTTTGTTTGTTTTGGTACCGTATGGATGTACTCGTACGGTATTGCACTGTTTTGGTGTGTTTTGGTACCGTAACGAAGTACTCGTAAGGTATTGTACCGTTTTTGATTGGTTTGGTACCGTATGGATGTACTCGTACGGTATTGCACCGTTTTCGTGTGGTTGGGTACCGTATGGATGTACTCTTACGGTATTGTTCGGTTTTGGTGTGGTTTGGTACCGTATGCATGTACTGGTAAGGTTTTGCACCGTTTTGGTGTGGTTTGGTACCGTATTGATGTACTCGTACGGTATTGCACCGTTTTGGTGTGGTTTGGTACCGTATGGATGTCCTCGTACGGTATTGTACCGTTTTGGTGTGTTTTGGTACCGTAACGAAGTACTCGTACGGTATTGTACTGTTTTGGTGTGGTTTGGTACCGTATGGATGTACTCGCACGGTATTGCTCCGTTTTGGTGAGGTTTGTTACCGTATGGATGTGCTCGTATGGTTTTGTACCGTTTTGGTGTGGTTTGGTACCGTAACGAAGCACTCGTACGGTATTGTACCGTTTTTGTGTGGTTTGGTACCGTATGGATGTACTCGTACGGTATTGCACCGTTTTGGTGTGGTTTGGTACCGTAACGAAGTACTCGTACGGTATTGTACCGTTTTGGTGTGGTTTGGTACCGTATGGATGTACTCGTACGCTATTGCACCGTTTTGGTGTGGTTTGGTACCGTAACGAAGTACTCGTAAGGTATTGTACCGTTTTGTTGTGGTTTGGTACCGTATGGATGTACTCGTACGGTATTGTACCGTTTTGGTGTGGTTTGGTACTGTAACGAAGTATTCGTACGGTATTGCACCGTTTTGGTGTGGGATGGTACCGTGTGGATGTACTCGTACCGTATTGCCCCGTTTTGGTGTGGTTTGGTACCGTATGGATGTACACGTACGGTATTGCACCGACATGGTGTGGTTTGGTACCGTATGGATGTACTCATACGGTATTGCACCGTTTTGGGGATGTTTGGTACCGTATGGATGTACTCGTACGGAATTGTACTGTTTTGGTGTGGTTTGGTACCGTAACGAAGCTTTCGTACGGTATTGTACCGTTTTGGTGTGGTTTGGTACAGTATGGATGTACTCGTACGGTATTGCACCGTTTTGGTGTGGTTTGGTACCGTATGGATGTACTCGTACGGTATTGTATCGTTTTTGTTTTTTTTGGTACCGTAACGAAGCACTCGTACGGTATTGTACCGTTTTTGTTTGTTTTGGTACCGTATGGATGTACTCGTACGGTATTGCACTGTTTTGGTGTGGTTTGGTACCGTAACGAAGTACTCGTAAGGTATTGTACCGTTTTTGATTGGTTTGGTACCGTATGGATGTACTCGTACGGTATTGCACCGTTTTCGTGTGGTTGGGTACCGTATGGATGTACTCTTACGGTATTGTTCGGTTTTGGTGTGGTTTGGTACCGTATGCATGTACTGGTAAGGTTTTGCACCGTTTTGGTGTGGTTTGGTACCGTATTGATGTACTCGTACGGTATTGCACCGTTTTGGTGTGGTTTGGTACCGTATGGATGTACTCGTACGGTATTGTACCGTTTTGGTGTGTTTTGGTACCGTAACGAAGTACTCGTACGGTATTGTACCGTTTTGGTGTGGTTTGGTACCGTATGGATGTACTCGCACGGTATTGCTCCGTTTTGGTGAGGTTTGTTACCGTATGGATGTGCTCGTATGGTTTTGTACCGTTTTGGTGTGGTTTGGTACGGTATTGTACCGTTTCGGTATTGTACCGTTTTGGTACCGTATGGATGTACTCGTACGGTATTGTACCGTTTTTGTGTGGTTTGGTACCGTATGGATGTACTCGTACGGTATTGCACCGTTTTGGTGTGGTTTGGTACCGTAACGAAGTACTCGTACGGTATTGTACCGTTTTGGTGAGGTTTGTTACCGTATGGATGTACTCGTACGGTATTGGAACGTTTTGGTGTGGTTTGGTACCGTATGGATGTACTCGTACGGTATTGCACCGTTTTGGTGAGGTTTCGTACCGTATGGATGAACTCGTACGGAATTGCAACGTTTTGGTGTGGTTTGGTACCGTAACGAAGTACTCGTAAGGTATTGTACCGTTTTGGTGTGGTTTGGTACCGTATGGATGTACTCGTACGGTATTGCACCGTTTTGGTGTGCTTTGGTACCGTATGGATGTACTCGTACGGTATTGTATCGTTTTTGTGTGTTTTGTTACTGTAACGAAGCACTCATACGGTATTGTACCATTTTTGTGTGGTTTGGTACCGTATGGATGTACTCATACGGTATTGCACCGTTTCGGTGTGGTTTGGTACCGTATGGATGTACTCGTACGGTATTGTATCGTTTTTGTGTGTTTTGGTACCGTAACGAAGCACTCGTACGGTATTGTACCGTTTTTGTGTGGTTTGGTACCGTATGGATGTACTCGTACGGTATTGCACCGTTTTGGTGAGGTTTTGTTCCGTATGGATGTACTCGTACGGTATTGCACCGTTTTGGTGTGGTTTTGTACCGTATGCATGTACTTGTATGCTATTGTAAAGTTTTGGTGAGGTTTGGTACTGTATGGATGTACTCGTACGGTATTGCACTGTTTGGGTGTGGTTTGGTACCGTAACGAAGTACTCGTAAGGTATTGTACCGTTTTGGTGTGGTTTGGTACCGTATGGATGTACTCGTACGGTATTGCACCGTTTTGGTGTGGTTTGGTACCGTAACGAAGTACTCGTAAGGTATTGTACCGTTTTGGTGTGGTTTGGTACCGTATGGATGTACTCGTACGATATTGCACCGTTTTGGTGTGGTTTCGTACCGTATGCATGTACTCGTACGGTATTGCACCGTTTTGGTGTGAATTGGTACCGTATGCATGTACTCGTACGGTATTGCACCGTTTTGGTGTGGTTTGGTACCGTATGGATGTACTCGTACAGTATTGTACTGTTTTGGTGTGTTTTGGTACTGTAACGAAGCACTCGTACGGTATTGTACCATTTTGGTGTGGTTTGGTACAGTATGGATGTACTCGTACGGTATTGCACCGTTTTGGTGTGGTTTGGTACCGTATGGACGTACTCGTACGGTATTGTATCGTTTTTGATTTTTTTGGTACCGTAACGAAGCACTCGTACGGTATTATACCGTTTTGTTTGGTTTGGTACCGTATGGATGTACTCGTACGGTATTGCACCGTTTTGGTGAGGTTTTGTTCCATATGGATGTACTCGTACGGTATTGCACCGTTTTGGTGTGGTTGGGTACCGTATGGATGTACTCGTTCGGTATTGCACTGTTTTGGTGTGGTTTGGTACCGTAACGAAGTACTCGTAAGGTATTGTACCGTTTTGGATTGGTTTGGTACCGTATGGATGTACTCGTACGGTATTGCGCCGTTTTCGTGTGGTTGGGTACCGTATGGATGTACTCGTACGGTATTGTTCGGTTTTGGTACCGTATGCATGTACTGGTAAGGTTTTGCACCGTTTTGGTGTGGTTTGGCACCGTATTGATGTACTCGTACGGTATTGCACCGTTTTTGTGTGGTTTGGTACCGTATGGATGTACTCGTACGGTATTGCACCGTTTTGGTGTGGTTTGGTACCGTATGGATGTACTCGTACGGTATTGTATCGTTTTTGTGTGTTTTGGTACTGTAACGAAGCACTCATACGGTATTGTACCGTTTTTGTGTGGTTTGGTACCGTATGGATGTACTCATACGGTATTCCACCGTTTCTGTGTGGTTTGGTACCGTATGGATGTACTCGTACGGTATTGTATCGTTTTTGTGTGTTTTGGTACCGTAACGAAGCACTCGTACGGTATTGTACCGTTTTTGTGTGGTTTGGTACCGTATGGATGTACTAGTACGGTATTGCACCGTTTTGGTGAGGTTTTGTTCCGTATGGATGTACTCGTACGGTATTGCACCGTTTTGGTTTGGTTTTGTACCGTATGCATGTACTTGTACGCTATTGTAAAGTTTTGGTGAGGTTTGGTAATGTATGGATGTACCCGTACGGTATTGCACTGTTTGGGTGTGGTTTGGTACCGTAACGAAGTACTCGTACGGTATTGTACCGTTTTGGTGTGGTTTGGTACCGTATGGATGTACTCGCACGGTATTGCTCCGTTTTGGTGAGGTTTGTTTCCGTATGGATGTGCTCGTATGGTTTTGTACCGTATTGGTGTGGTTTGGTACCGTAACTAAGCACTCGTACGGTATTGTACCGTTTTTGTGTGGTTTGGTACCGTATGGATGTACTCGTACGGTATTGCACCATTTTGGTGTGGTTTGGTACCGTAACGAAGTACTCGTATGGTATTGTACCGTTTTCGTGTGGTTTGGTACCGTATGGATGTACTCGTACGCTATTGCACCGTTTTGGTGTGGTTTGGTACCGTAACGAAGTACTCGTAAGGTATTGTACCGTTTTGGGGTGGTTTGGTACCGTATGGATGTACTCGTACGGTATTGCACCGTTTTGGTGTGGTTTGGTACCGTATGGATGTACTCGTATGGTATTGCACCGTTTTGGTGTGGTTTGGTACCGTATGGATGTACTCGTATGGTATTGCATAGTTTTGGTGTGGTTTCGTACCGTATGCATGTACTCGTACGGTATTGCACCGTTTTGGTGTGGTTTGGTACCGTATGGATGTACTCGTACGGTATTGTACTGTTTTGGTGTGTTTTGGTACTGTAACGAAGCACTCGTACGGTATTGTACCATTTTGGTGTGGTTTGGTACAGATGGATGTACTCGTACGGTATTGCACCGTTTTGGTGTGGTTTTGTACCGTATGGATGTACTCGTACGGTATTGTATCGTTTTTGTTTTTTTTGGTACCGTAACGAAGCACTCGTACGGTATTGTACCGTTTTTGTTTGGTTTGGTACCGTATGGATGTACTCGTACGGTATTGCACTATTTTGGTGTGGTTTGGTACCGTAACAAAGTACTCGTAAGGTATTGTACCGTTTTGGATTGGTCTGGTACCGTATGGATGTACTCGTACGGTATTGCACCGTTTTCGTGTGGTTGGGTACCGTATGGATGTACTCGTACGGTATTGTTCGGTTTTGGTGTGGTTTGGTACCGTATGCATTTACTGGTAAGGTTTTGCACTGTTTTGGTGTGGTTTGGTACCGTATTGATGTACTCGTACGGTATTGCACCGTTTTGGTGTGGTTTGGTACCGTATGGATGTACTCGTACGGTATTGTACCGTTTTGGTGTGTTTTGGTACCGTAACGAAGTACTCGTACGGTATTGTACCGTTTTGGTGTGGTTTGGTACCGTATGGATGAACTCGTACGGTATTGCTCCGTTTTGGTGAGGTTTGTTACCGTATGGATGTGCTCGTATGGTTTTGTACCTTTTTGGTGTGGTTTGGTACCGTAACGAAGCACTCGTACGGTATTGTACCGTTTTTGTGTGGTTTGGTACCGTATGGATGTACTCGTACGGTATTGCACCGTTTTGGTGTGGTTTGCTACCGTAACGAAGTACTCGTACGGTATTGTACCGTTTTGGTGTGGTTTGGTACCGTATGGATGTACTCGTACGCTATTGCACCGTTTTGGTGTGGTTTGGTACCGTAACGAAGTACTCGTAAGGTATTGTACCGTTTTGGTGTGGTTTGGTACCGTATCGATGTACTCATACGGTATTGCACCGTTTTGGTGTGGTTTGGTACTGTATGGATGTACTCGTACGGTATTGTACCGTTTTGGTGTGGTTTGGTACCGTAACGAAGGACTCGTACGGTATTGCACCGTTTTGGTGTGGGATGGTACCGTGTGGATGTACTCGTACCGTATTGTCCCGTTTTGGTGTGGTTTGGTACCGTATGGATGTACACGTACGGTATTGCACCGATATGGTGTGGTTTGGTACCGTATGGATGTACTCGTATGGTATTGCACCGTTTTGGTGATGTTTGGTACCGTATGGATGTACTCGTACGGTATTGTACTGTTTTGGTGTGGTTTGGTACCGTAACGAAGCTTTCATAAGGTATTGTACCGTTTTGGTGTAGTTTGGTACTGTATGGATGTACTCGTACGGTATTGCACCGTTTTGGTGTGGTTGGGTACCGTATGGATGTACTCATACGGTATTGCATCGTTTTGGTGAGTTTTGGTACCGTATGGATGTACTCGTACGGTATTGCACCGTTTTGGTGTGGTTTGGTACCGTAACGAAGTACTCGTAAGGTATTGTACCGTTTTGGATTGGTTTGGTACCGTATGGATGTACTCGTACGGTATTGCACCGTTTTGTTGTGGTACCGTATGGATGTACTCGTACAGTACTGCACCGTTTTAGTGTGGTTTGATACCGTATGGATGTACTCGTACGGTACTGCACCGTTTTGGAGTGGTTTGGTACCGTATGGATGTACTCGTACGGTATTGTACCGTTTTGGTGAGGTTTGTTACCGTATGGATGTACTCGTACGGTATTGCAACGTTTTGGTGTGGTTTGGTACCGTATGGATGTACTAGTACGGTATTGCACCGTTTTTGTGAGGTTTCGTACTGTAAGGATGAACTCGTACGGTATTGCAACGTTTTGGTGTGGTTTGGTACCGTAACGAAGTACTCGTAAGGTATTGTACCGTTTTGGTGTGGTTTGGTACCGTATGGATGTACTCGTACGGTATTGCACCGTTTTGGTGTGGTTTGTTACCGTATGGATGTACTCGTACGGTATTGTATCGTTTTTGTGTGTTTTGGAACTGTAACGAAGCGCTCGTACGGTATTGTACCATTTTTGTGTGGTTTGGTACCGTATGGATGTACTCATACGGTATTGCACCGTTTCGGTGTGGTTTGGTACCGTATGGATGTACTCGTACGGTATTGTATCGTTTTTGTGTGTTTTGGTACCGTAACGAAGCACTCGTACGGTATTGTACCGTTTTTGTGTGGTTTTGTACCGTATGGATGTACTCGTACGGTATTGCACCGTTTTGGTGAGGTTTTGTTCCGTATGGATGTACTCGTACGGTATTGCACTGTTTTGGTGTGGTTTTGTACCGTATGCATGTACTTGTATGCTATTGTAATGTTTTGGTAAGGTTTGGTACTGTATGGATGTACTGGTACGGTATTGCACCGTTTTGGTGAGGTTAGGTACCGTATGGATGTACTCGTACGGTATTGCACTTTTTGGGTGTGGTTTGGTACCGTAACGAAGTACTCGTAAGGTATTGTACCGTTTTGGTGTGGTTTGGTACCGTATGGATGTACTCGTACGGTATTGCACCGTTTTGGTGTGGTTTGGTACCGTAACGAAGAACTCGTAAGGTATTGTACCGTTTTGGTGTGGTTTGGTACTGTATGGATGTACTCGTACGGTATTGCACCATTTTTGGTGTGGTTTGGTACCGTATGGATGTACTCGTACGGTATTGCACCGTTTTGGTGTGGTCTGATACCGTATGGATGTACTCGTACGGTATTGCACCGTTTTGGTGTGGTTAGGTACCGTATGCATGTACTCGTACGGTATTGCACCGTTTTGGTGTGATTTGGTACTGTATGGATGTACTCGTACGGTATTGTACTGTTTTGGTGTGTTTTGGTACTGTAACGAAGCACTCGTACGGTATTGTACCATTTTGGTGTGGTTTGGTACAGTATGGATGTACTCGTACGGTATTGCACCGTTTTGGTGTGGTTTGGTACCGTATGGATGTACTCGTACGGTATTGTATCGTTTTTGTTTTTTTTGGTACCGTGACGAAGCACTCGTACGGTATTGTACCGTTTTTGTTTGGTTTGGTACCGTATGGATGTACTCGTACGGTATTGCACTGTTTTGGTGTGGTTTGGTACCGTAACGAAGTACTCGTAAAGTATTGTACCGTTTTGGATTGGTTTGGTACCGTATGGATGTACTCGTACGGTATTGCACCGTTTTCGTGTGGTTGGGTACCGTATGGATGTACTCGTACGGTATCGTTCGGTTTTTATGTGGTTTGGTACCGTATGCATGTACTGGCAAGGTTTTGCACCGTTTTGGTGTGGTTTGGTACCGTATTGATGTACTCGTACGGTATTGCACTGTTTTGGTGTGGTTTGGTACCGTATGGATGTACTCGTACGGTATTGTACCGTTTTGGTGTGTTTTGGTAGCGTAACGAAGTACTCGTACGGTATTGTACCGTTTTGGTGTGGTTTGGTACCGTATGGATGTACTCGTACGGTATTGCTCCGTTTTGGTGAGGTTTGTTACCGTATGGATGTGCTCGTATGGTTTTGTACCGTTTTGGTGTGGTTTGGTACCGTAAGGAAGCACTCGTACGGTATTGTACCGTTTTTGTGTGGTTTGGTACCGTATGGATGTACTCGTACGGTATTGCACCGTTTTGGTGTGGTTTGGTACCGTAACGAAGTACTCGTACGGTATTGTACCGTTTTGGTGTGGTTTGGTACCGTATGGATGTACTCGTACGGTATTGGACCGTTTTGGGGTGGTTTGGTACCGTATGGATGTACTCGTACGCTATTGCACCGTTTTGGTGATGTTTGGTACCGTATGGATGTACTCGTACGGTATTGTACTGTTTTTGTGTGTTTTGGTACCGTAACGAAGCACTCGTACGGTATTGTACCATTTTGGTGTGGTTTGGTACCGTATGGATGTACTCGTACGGTATTGCACCGTTTTGGTGTGGTTTGGTACCGTATGGATGTACTCGTACGGTATTGTATCGTTTTTGTGTGTTTTGGTACCGTAACGAAGCACTTGTACGGTATTGTACCGTTTTTGTGTGGTTTGGTACCGTATGGATGTACTCGTACGGTATTGCACCGTTTTGGTGAGATTTGGTACCGTATGGATGTACTCGTACAGTATTGGACCGTTTTGGTGTGGTTTGGTACCATATGGATGTACTCGTATGGTATTGCACCGTTTTGGTGATGTTTCGTACCGTATGGATGTACTCGTACGGTATTGTACTGTTTTGGTGTGGTTTGGTACCGTAACGAAGCTTTCATAAGGTATTGTACCGTTTTGGTGTAGTTTGGTACTGTATGGATGTACTCGTACGGTATTGCACCGTTTTGGTGTGGTTGGGTACCGTATGGATGTACTCGTACGGTATTGCATCGTTTTGTTGAGTTTTGGTACCGTATGGATGTACTCGTACGGTATTGCACCGTTTTGGTGTGGTTTGGTACCGTAACGAAGTACTCGTAAGGTATTGTACCGTTTTAGATTGGTTTGGTACCGTATGGATGTACTCGTACGGTATTGCACCGTTTTGTTGTGGTACCGTATGGATGTACTCGTACAGTACTGCACTGTTTTGGTGTGGTTTGATACCGTATGGATGTACTCGTACGGTACTGCACCGTTTTGGTGTGTTTGGTACCGTATGGATGTACTCGTACGATATTGTACCGTTTTAGTGAGGTTTGTTACCGTATGCATGTACTCGTACGGTATTGCAACGTTTTGATGTGGTTTGATACCGTATGGATGTACTCGTACGGTATTGCACCGTTTTTGTGAGGTTTCGTACTGTATGGATGAACTCGTACGGTATTGCAACGTTTTGGTGTGGTTTGGTACCGTAACGAAGTACTCGTAAGGTATTGTACCGTTTTGGTGAGGTTTGGTACCGTTTGGATGTACTCGTATGGTATTGCACCGTTTTGGTGTGGTTTGGTACCGTATGGATGTACTGGTACGGTATTGTATCGTTTTTGTGTGTTTTGGTACTGTAACGAAGCGCTCGTACGGTATTGTACCGTTTTTGTGTGGTTTGGTACCGTATGGATGTACTCATACGGTATTGCACCGTTTCGGTGTGGTTTGGTACCGTATGGATGTACTCGTACGGTATTGTATCGTTTTTGTGTGTTTTGGTACCGTAACGAAGCACTCGTACGGTATTGTACCGTTTTTGTGTGGTTTCGTACCGTATGGATGTACTCGTACGGTATTGCACCGTTTTGGTGAGCTTTTGTTCCGTATGGATCTACTCGTACGGTATTGCACCGTTTTGGTGTGGTTTTGTACCGTATGCATGTACTTGTATGCTATTGTAATGTTTTGGTGAGGT
This sequence comes from Rhododendron vialii, assembly GCF_030253575.1. Taxonomy (NCBI): domain Eukaryota; kingdom Viridiplantae; phylum Streptophyta; class Magnoliopsida; order Ericales; family Ericaceae; genus Rhododendron; species Rhododendron vialii. The sequence goes on along the minus strand of NC_080565.1, from coordinate 21,203,805 downwards.
TTGGTACTGTATGGATGTACTGGTACGGTATTGCACCGTTTTGGTGAGGTTAGGTACCGTATGGATGTACTCGTACGGTATTGCACTTTTTGGGTGTGGTTTGGTACCGTAACGAAGTACTCGTAAGGTATTGTACCGTTTTGGTGTGGTTTGGTACCGTATGGATGTACTCGTACGGTATTGCACCGTTTTGATGTGGTTTGGTACCGTAACGAAGAACTCGTAAGGTATTGTACCATTTTGGTGTGGTTTGGTACTGTATGGATGTACTCGTACGGTATTGCACCCTTTTTGGTGTGGTTTGGTACCGTATGGATGTACTCATACGGTATTGCACCGTTTTGGTGTGGTTAGGTACCGTATGCATGTACTCGTACGGTATTGCACCGTTTTGGTGTGATTTGGTATTGTATGGATGTACTCGTACGGTATTGTACTATTTTGGTGTGTTTTGGTACAATAACGAAGTACTCGTAAGGTATTGTACCGTTTTGGATTGGTTTGGTACCGTATGGATGTACTCGTACTGTATTGCACCGTTTTGGTGTGGTTCCGTATGGATGTACTCGTACGGCACTGCACCGTTTTGGTGTGGTTTGGTACCGTATGGATGTACTCGTACGGTATTGTACCGTTTTGGTGAGGTTTGTTACCGTATGGATATACTCGTACGGTATTGAAACGTTTTGGTGTGGTTTGGTACCGTATGGATGTCCTCGTACGGTATTGCACCGTTTTGGTGAGGTTTCGTACCGTATTGATGAACTCGTACGGTATTGCAACGTTTTTGTAGGGAGGTATTCCCGAACAGGTGCAAAATGAGCCCGAGCATGGTCAACTGAGGGTCAACGCACTGTGGACCACTGATATGAGAAGTCAATAGTCCAGAGAGGTTGTACGATTCTCGGTACAATAACATGAGATGTTATTAGGACCAAATACAAGAAAAGTGACATGAGATGCCACTGTTCATAGAAACTTGTTCGGCAAGAGAGAGCCGAACAGGAGGAAAGCTCCTTACAAAGGATATGGTTCAAATTATTTCCTCAGGACCAGTAACACGTGAGGTAATTGGTCCAGGCCATCTGTTCGGCCATGAGATGGCCGAACAGAGAGAGAAGTACTATTTGAGGGAACATTCTGGAAGGTTCCAGAGTAGTCATATCCCATAAAGGGATAAAGATCCCAAGAATATAGGATCTGAGAAAGATACCCAACGAATATGGGATGTTCGGCTCTTAAAGGAAAAGATTCCTAAAAGGACTCTTTTCCATAAACTGATAAAGGAAACGAGACTCCTTGATATCCTGGGTTTCCTATACGAGTTAGGAATCCTATGGCAACATGGATGCTTGCTGTGCAAGCATCCATAAATCTATAAATATGAGGTAAACCTAGAGGTGAAAGGTACGCAATACACTGCATTCTTATTGCTTTCCTACTGATAATTAGGGTTTGATCATTAGTACGAAATACTAACAAAGGCATCGGAGGGCCTTTGCCACGAGAGGCAAAGGTGCGCTCACTCCTTGTCTGTTTTGCAGGATAAGGGTTTCTCTGACGAATTAGGGTTACGTTCAAGAGGCACGTGAAGCCGCTGCATTCCAGTGCTGTTCAGAGCACTACTTGAATTTATCCACCTACAATTGGCGCCGTCTGTGGGAAACGAAAGAGTTCCCTTTGAAATACGACCATGGTGGAAGTAGAGCCAGCAACGCCACACGACCCGAAGGATGTGCTAATTGGAGGAGGGGATAAGTCTCCACCCGGGGCTCCGAGAAAGCCCGAAGGAGGACACAAAAAGACCACGAGTAAGGGCCACCCCCTTACTATCCATGGCAACTCCAGAAATAGAGATGGAGAGACGGCATCGAAGTCCACGAGAAGGACTAAATCCCATCGAGGGGATGAATCGATTGCACACTCCAGGAGTATATACCGTAGCGAAGACGTTCTTGATAAGAAGAGACAAGAAATCGAGGAATATGCTCGTTTGATCAAAAAACGAGAACATGAGATCAGAGAATTAGAGAGAATCAGAGAACATCCGGAAGACTCTGGACTATCTCGAAGAAATTCTAAAGACAGTGAATACGCTTTGGTACAGTACCAAAAGGCTCCTTCACGAGGAAGGAGGAGCAGAAGCAGAAGTCTGACCCCGAGGCGACGTAAAACTTCTCCACGAAAAGGGAGGAGCAGGATCCGAACACCCGAGCGAAGGAGGATATCTCCAAGAAAGAGGAGAAGCAGAGGTCGGAGTTCTACCCCCGAAGAAGAAGGGAGTAGAAAACATCATAGGGACAGGTACGAGAGGCCTGATTCCGATTGGGAACGAACTAGATCCAAGAAAGGACCAGAGGATGAAGCCATGACTGCACGGGAAGCAGCACGGAAAGCACTGCAGAATATAGCATCCTCCCCTTTTGCAAGAAAGTTACAGGAGGCTAGATTGCCGACCAGGGTAAAGCACGGGACATTCATCCTCTACGAGACAGACGCTGATCCCGTGGCCCATATACAGCATTACCAGCAAGCGATGTTTATGCATGAAGGGGATGATGCAATCATGTGCAAAATGTTCCCGTCGAGTTTGGGGAAGGTTGCTCTGTCCTGGTTCCACAAACTGGGCTCGCGCTCCATCCGGACATGGGTGCAATTGGCCGAGGAATTCACTGCACGGTTCTTGACGAGCAGGAAAGCTCCCAAAACCTTTGAGAGTCTTTCTTTTATGAAACAAGGAGAGGACGAGCCGATCAGAACTTATGCAAAGAAGTACTGGGAAACCTTCAACGAAATTGAAGGATGTAGTGAAGAATACGCTATAGCCACGTTCAAAACGGGCTTACCTGTTCGGGGGGAACTGCGTAAATCTCTAAACATGAGTCCCGTGCAGACATTGGCAAAATTAATGGAAAGGATTGAGCAGCACGCCAGGAACGAGGATGACATCCTACGAGAGGATGGAAAGTTGGCCGCCGAGCAAGCGAAGGGGCCTATAAAGAAAGTTGACAAGCCAGAGCCCAAAACTTATCGTGAAAGGAAAGACTATGGGCAGGCGAAGAAAGAGCAGTACAAGGATAAACAAGCTCCGGATCCCAAGTCATTCTTTTCAATAAACACGGTTTGGAAAGAACCCATTTACAGGATTCTTTATCGAATAAAGAATCAACCATACTTCAAATGGCCCCCAACTCTTGGTGGGAATAAAGATGCAAAACGTGCTACGAATCAGCACTGCAGTTACCATAAGGATTGGGGTCACATGACAGAGGACTGTGAGATGTTTAAACGACATCTTGATGATTTGGTCTCACGAGGTTACCTCAAAGAATTTATCCAAGAGGATTCCAAGGATAAAGACAAAGCAATGGAATTGGATTACGAACAAAATCCAAAAGGGGTAATCCATATGATACATGGATTAGCCGAACCTTATACGAGAAATGAGGTGAGATTGCTTCAGAGGCAAGTAAAACATAACCAACATGTGATGCAGTTGGGGAAGAAAAGAGGTCGCAACGAAGGGGCAAGCAACGAAGGCATAGTTTTTACTGATGAAGATCTGGGAGGAGTCCAGGTACCTCACAATGATGCTTTGGTCATAACCCTACGAGTTGGGGAATATGATATGGAGAGAATCCTGGTGGATTCAGGAAGTTGCACCGAAGTGCTATACTACGATGCGTTCAAGAAACTGGGGCTCACACAAGAAGATTTGGTACAATCAGTAACTCCATTGGTCGGATTTGGAGCAGGAGCAGTTTGGCCGTTAGGCAAAGTAACTCTGCCTGTTCGGGCTGGGACGGTGGTGCTACGAACCGACTTCTTAGTGGTGGATGTACCGTCTTCCTATAACGTGATTATAGGAAGGACATGGTTGCACAAGATGAGGGCAGTCTCTTCAACTTTCCATCAGATGGTAAAGTTCCCAGGGTCTAATGGGATTGAGCACATCAAAGGTAACCAAAAGATAGCTCAACAATGTTTGGTTTCCATCATTAAAAGAGTCCATAATGCCCACCATGTTAATACCGTGGAAATTCCGGATCTGCCGACCATTGAGGATATTGGAAAAGACCCAACCGAGAGGGTAGTTGAGGATTTGAAGAAAACACTGATCAACGAGACTGATCCAGATAAGTATTTTCTAATTGGGGAATCGTTGCCAGAAAGGGAAGAAAATGAATTAATAAGTTTCTTGAAAACTTATGTCGATGTATTTGCTTGGACACCAGAGGAGATGCCTGGGGTAAATGCAGATGTTATTTGCCATCACTTGAATATAGATCCACAGCACAAACCGGTCATTCAAAAGAAACGAAGGGCAGCCGTACAGCACGTTGACGCTGTAATCGAAGAAGTGGATCACTTGTTGGAAGCCAAGGCAATAAGGGAAGTTTATTATCCAGAATGGCTATCGAATACTGTTGTCGTCAAGAAAAAGAACGGAAAATGGCGCGTATGTGTCGACTTCACAGATTTAAACAAGGCGTGTCCTAAAGACAGTTTTCCTCTTCCAAGGATTGACCAGTTGGTTGATGCAACGGCGGGATATGGACGGATGAGTTTTCTCGATGCATATCGAGGATACCATCAAATTGCAATGTTTGGGCCAGATCAGGAGAAGACGTCTTTCATTACACCACGAGGGTTGTACTGTTATAATGTCATGCCTTTTGGATTGAAGAATGCAGGGGCAACGTATCAGAGACTGGCGACCATCATGTTTAGAAAATTGCTCGGCAAAACTATGGAGGTTTACATAGATGACATGGTGGTAAAGAGTAAATCTGGGCAAGGCCATATAGCAGATTTGAGAGAAGCTTTCGAGATTTTGAGGAAATACAAGTTGAAACTCAACGCCTCGAAGTGTGCGTTTGGAGTCGGCTCTGGAAAGTTTTTGGGCCATCTTGTAACTCTAAGGGGAATAGAGGCAAATCCCGACCAGATAAAAGCCTTACAGAATCTGGAAAGCCCTCGGACAACGAAAGAAGTCCAACGATTAACAGGGATGGCAGCAGCTCTTAATCGATTTATTAGCCGATCAAGTGACAAGTGCAGACCTTTCTTTCAGTTATTGAAGAAAAGGGAAGGGTTCGAATGGGGAGCAGAATGTGAACAAGCCTTTCAGGATCTAAAGGGATATTTGGCCTCTCCTCCCCTTCTTTCGACTCCAGAAACAGGTGAGTCTCTGATTTTATACTTAGCTGTTTCTGAGCATGCTGTAAGTGCAGTACTTTTAAGAGATAAGGGATCCGAGCAAATCCCAGTTTATTATGTGAGCAAAACTTTGTTAGATGCCGAAACAAGGTATTTGCCCCTCGAGAAACTGGTCCTAGCACTAAAGACAGCAACTAGAAAATTGCCACATTATTTCCAGAGCCATAAAGTTGTGGTCTACACTGAGTTCCCATTAAAATCACTGCTCCGAAAGGCAGATTTCTCGGGAAGGATCTCAACTTGGTCCGTTGAGTTGAGCCAGTATGACATCAACTATCAGCCGCGCACAGCAATCAAAGGCCAGGTGTTGGCAGATTTTGTGGCAGAGTTCTCACCTGCGGTTGCACCTCTGCCTCCTACGAGAAAGGAGTGTGAAGCAAAGTCTCCTGTAACGAAGAAACAGGCATTAGCTGAACAAGATCCCCTGGAATGGAAGCTGTTTGTTGATGGATCAGCTTGCAACACCGGTTCAGGAATTGGAGTTGTGCTTTTGCCCCCTGAAGGGTCAATGTTAGAATTATCTGTTCGGCTAGGGTTCAGTGCGTCAAATAATGTGGCAGAGTATGAGGCACTCTTAGCTGGTTTGAGAAGTGCAAAAATCCTAAAAGCTAAACGAGTTAGGGTGTATTCTGACTCACAGCTCGTGGTCCATCAACTGTCCGGGCAATATGAAACCCGGAGCGAGAAGATGGCGGCATATGTACAGGTGACCAGAGATCTGCTCGATACCTTCGAAAGAGTGTATATTGAACAGATAAGTTCTGGAAAGAATGCTCATGCAGATTCATTGGCATGGTTAGCTGCAGCTGTGCCATCTGAGTTTAGAAGAAAAATAGCCGTAGAATATTTGGCTGAGCCGAGCATTGGCAGAAGTGTAGAGATGGTCTTGGACGTGAGCCAAGGACCAAGTTGGATGGACCCAATAGTGGAGTTTTTACGAGATGAAGTACTTCCTTTGGACAAAAAGGAGGCACATAAAATCAGGACCAAATCTGCTCGGTTCTGGTTATCCCCAGAGGGAAAACTATATAGGAAGTCTTTTACAGGACCCTACTTGCTTTGTGTGCATCCTGAGATGGTGCAAAAGTTCCTCCACGAAATTCATGAGGGGACTTGTGGAAGCCATGCTGGTGGTCGGTCCATAGCCCACCGAGCAATCACCCAAGGGTATTGGTGGCCGTACATGCAAGAAGATGCTAAGGTGTACGTAAAAATTTGTGAGAAGTGTCAGAAATTTTCACCAATGATTCGAACACCAGCCGAGGACCTGGTGCCACTGACAAGTCCTTGGCCGTTTGCTCAATGGGGAATGGACATAGTGGGTCCACTACACAAAGCAACTGGGAATCGAAAATTCCTATTAGTTGCAACAGATTACTTCACTAAATGGATTGAGGCTGAGCCGTTGGCCAAGATTACTGAACCTATGATAGAAAGGTTTGTGTGGAAAAGCATCATAACTCGCTTTGGGGTACCCTATTCGTTGATTACAGACAATGGATCGCAATTTCAGAGGAAATTCAAAACTTTCTGTGCCCAGTATGGGATAAGAAATTATTATTCAACTCCAGCTTACCCTCAGAGCAACGGACAAGCAGAGGCTTCGAACAAAACAATCCTTGATGGGATTAAGAAACGTTTGGATAAAGCAAAGGGGAAATGGCCCGATGAATTGCCATTGGTCCTATGGGCATACCGAACAACGCCTAGGCGGTCTACGGGAGAGACCCCCTATTCATTAGCATATGGAACAGAGGCTGTTATTCCATTAGAAATAGGTCTGCCGACCAACAGGACCACTTTGGTTGAAAGTGGAGGAAATGACAAAGCCTTGGAGATTGAGCTAGACTTTGCCGAGGAACGACGAGAACGGGCCTTGGTGCACTTGGCCTCATACCAAGAGCAGCTCATCAAAGGTTATAACAAGAATGTACACCCACGAGAGTTTGGTGTTGGAGACCTTGTGCTACGAAAAGTGCTCGGCAATACTAAAGTGGCTAATGAGGGAAAGCTGGGGGCAAATTGGGAAGGCCCATATCGAGTTACAGAAATCGCAGGCATTGGGGCTTATCGATTGGCAGACTTGGATGGGAACCCAGTGCCAAGACCTTGGAATGTCCATAATCTAAGAAAGTTTTTTATATAATTTTTCTTTATGCACATCGTGATTGTGTGGGAGTTACGAATAAAACTCTCTTGTGTTCTAGTTTTGTTATTTTTACAAGGGATACGAGTAACGCCCTCTTGGGTTTTACAGTTTATAAATGAAGTTACGTTTTTTTTGTCTAGACTGCTGTTTTCTTGGTATTTGTTTTGAATACGAAATCACGACATTGGTTTCCCTCATTCGTATTGGGGAGCAGGGTATAGGATATCCTTTTAAGTACGTGATACTTGAACACAAGTTCGAAACACTTGTGTGAACTTCAAACAAGTACGAAATACTTGAGAGATTGTTCTAAGTACGTGATACTTTAAAGTACGTGACACTTGAAAGAACGCAAGTACGAACAAGTACGAAATACTTGAGAGATTGTTCTAAGTACGTGACACTTAAAAGTTGCAACACAAGTTCGAAATACTTGTGTAAATTTCAAACATATAAGTACGTGAAACTTAAACGTTTAAAGTACGTGAAACTTAAACTCTACGAGAAGTACGTAAAACTTGGAAGCATACGCATATATGCATAAAAGTACGTGAAAATTTTAAATACGTGAAACGAATTAAGTTCGAAATACTTAAAACATCTTAAAACATCCATATCAGCAACATGTGGACAAGGTATCTTGACAGGAATAATTCAAAAACAGATGTGAAGAAAGGCAGAGCTCATTCATCTTCTGTGAGATCTTGGACAGCTGCAGGAGTAATTATAGGAGCTACTGGAGCAGCCAGCTCTTCTATGGGATTTTCATCTCCAAGTTGACCATCACTGACTTCCTTTTGGCCAGGATTGGTCATATTAACTTGAGGCTCCACTTCAGACACAGGTTGCTCAGCAGACACGGTCACCTCCTGCTCATCATTTGTCTCCTCAGCAACATCCTCCTCTTGACTAGCAGCACTGGGTAGTTTAATGTTGGTCCATAGAGGAGATGATTCAGGAATCTCAGCCTTGGCAAGGCAAGCTGTCCAAGAGGCCACCCAGACTTGGTCTTGTATCCCAGGCATTTGGCTAGTATAGCTCTCCGTGGCAATCTTGATTCCTTCATTATATCCTTTCTCAAAAGCAGCTTTGGCTTCAGTCTGGGTCGTCTCAAGCTCCTTCAAAGTTTGAGCAAGACTGTCCTCCGCCCCCTTCAGTTGTCCCTTTAGCCCATCTGCCACTGCCAAGGCTTGGTTCCTTTCTTTCTCGAGCCTAATGATGGTACGTTGAAGCTTGGTATTCTCACTTGCAAGCTTGACACGTTGAGGCTCAGACTGGCTAAGCTTTTGAGCCATAGCCACCATTTTTTGCATCACCTGGAACGATCAAAATAGTTAAACATGGAAACCAAATGCTATGGTATGCTATGATTTACAAAAGCGAACTTTTTACCTTGGCATTGTGAGACATGAATGAGCTTAGAAGGTTGTCAGGCGAGCTTGCCACCTCCTTCTGCATATCTCCTGGCAGCAGAAAAGCTTGAGACAAGGCAAGGGCAGTGCCTTCTGACTCAACACTGTCCCGAACAGTGATAGCTCGGCTCCCGTGTGAGAATGGAGGAGCCCAGAGGGGAGCAGGAGATGAGGAGGATGTAGGGGGTCTTTCTTGAGTTTCCTCCACTCGTTGACGTTTTTCACGGTGAAGGGTTTCAATCTCTTCAAGGGAAAATCCAGGGGGAGCATCTGTTTGAGTTTGGAGGCGACGACCACGACCTTGAACATTTTGGCCCCGACCACGACCTCTACCAGGAATGGTGAGGAGGCTGCCCAAGTCAATTGGCCGGTTCATCTCTGAAGTTGAGAAGGTACGGCCGCTGGAAGACGAGTTGGATGTGGAACTGGAAGCTTCCTCAGCAAGGGGGATAGGCTCGTCAGAGATTGGAGGAGTCTGGGAACGCCTCTCTTCTTGTTCGGGAACTGGTCTTGAAGGACCAGCTACTGCAGGATTATCAGCTGCTCGGGTTCGCCGATCAATAAACCCACCATATGAAGCTTTGTAGCTGAGAAGTACTTGGGCTGCTCTTGCTCGGCCTGCAAGGTATGTCCCTTCGCCGTTGAATGCAAGTGCTCGTCTGATATCAGCTACGTGAACTTGAGGGGTTATAATGTTATAACCACGGTTGATATTTGATGCTGAAAACCAAAGGCACAACGAAATTAGAAGCACGAAAAAGCTCTTCCTATGAAAAAGGACAACACATATGAAATTAGGGAAAAGCACTAACGTGGGCTCCCGAATATGTGAGGGGCATGAAAACCAATCACTTGGCCGTCCTCATCTCTGGGTTCGAAGTTGCCCGTGACAATCAGGAAGTCGTCGTCATCCCCTCGAGCAGAGTCAGGGAGTTCAAGGACTAGCTTTTTTCTAGAATCCCTACTTTTTAGATAATAAGTAAGGGCATCCCCAGTTCTGGAAATACTGTATAGATGGTGAATATCATACAGGCCTAGCGAAGTCCCTAACATTTGGTTTAAGGTATTTATGCCCATAACTACCCTGAAGAAATTAGCAGAAACCTGCATTGGCGAAAGCCTGTAATACGCTAAGACTTGGCGGAGCAGAGGGGCTAGGGGAAACCTAACTCCGCCTTCAACGACGGCTACTACTGGAATATGAAGGGTGTCAAAATCGAAGCTTTCACGAATGGCATCCTCAGGAGCCAAAACAGTAGCTACGTTGTCAGGAATCCCATATCGAGATCTGAAACTAGCCATGGCTTGAGGAGTACTACAGTGCCTACGAAATCTACCCATTACCAGATAGGATTTTGGAATTCTACGAAGTGTAAAACAATGGGGACAATGAAACCCTAAACTGCGGTTGAAAACAATCCACTAGAGAAATGGAGTTGTAAGAAGAAGAAATGATGACTTACGAGAATAGTCGATGGAATCCTTAAAAGGAGAGGTCTTGAGACGATGAACAGAGCTTCAATGGCGGGCGAACGCTTGAACAGTTTTTTCTTCTGCAGAGGGAGTCTAAGGGGAAGATTGGGGTGTTTTGAAAAATGGGACGAAAACCCAAAAATACCCCAAAAGTGGGTGGCGTACGTGAAACGTCATACCAGACGCCGTTTGAGCGTTCCGTTTTCCCATAAACACGTCAGCTCGTATTTAATGGAACGCAATACGATGATCGACGCGTGTAAAGGTTAGGGCTAAAAGCCTGTGACGGCCACAAGAAAAGATGATTTTTTCTTAAGCAAAGTGGTGAAATATTGCACCAATATGTGAAATAAGGTGCAGAAACAAAGTGAATTTGTTCGCTTAAAAGCTTTACTCGTCATCTGAGTAAAATATAAACGAGCAAAGCTGGGGAGCAATTGTAGGGAGGTATTCCCGAACAGGTGCAAAATGAGCCCGAGCATGGTCAACTGAGGGTCAACGCACTGTGGACCACTGATATGAGAAGTCAATAGTCCAGAGAGGTTGTACGATTCTCGGTACAATAACATGAGATGTTATTAGGACCAAATACAAGAAAAGTGACATGAGATGCCACTGTTCATAGAAACTTGTTCGGCAAGAGAGAGCCGAACAGGAGGAAAGCTCCTTACAAAGGATATGGTTCAAATTATTTCCTCAGGACCAGTAACACGTGAGGTAATTGGTCCAGGCCATCTGTTCGGCCATGAGATGGCCGAACAGAGAGAGAAGTACTATTTGAGGGAACATTCTGGAAGGTTCCAGAGTAGTCATATCCCATAAAGGGATAAAGATCCCAAGAATATAGGATCTGAGAAAGATACCCAACGAATATGGGATGTTCGGCTCTTAAAGGAAAAGATTCCTAAAAGGACTCTTTTCCATAAACTGATAAAGGAAACGAGACTCCTTGATATCCTGGGTTTCCTATACGAGTTAGGAATCCTATGGCAACATGGATGCTTGGACAGCAAGCATCCATAAATCTATAAATATGAGGTAAACCTAGAGGTGAAAGGTACGCAATACACTGCATTCTTATTGCTTTCCTACTGATAATTAGGGTTTGATCATTAGTACGAAATACTAACAAAGGCATCGGAGGGCCTTTGCCACGAGAGGCAAAGGTGCGCTCACTCCTTGTCTGTTTTGCAGGATAAGGGTTTCTCTGACGAATTAGGGTTACGTTCAAGAGGCACGTGAAGCCGCTGCATTCCAGTGCTGTTCAGAGCACTACTTGAATTTATCCACCTACAGTTTTGGTGTGGTTTGGTACCGTAACGAAGTACCCGTAAGGTATTGTACCGTTTTGGTGTGGTTTGGTACCGTATGGATGTACTCGTACGGTATTGTATAGTTTTTGTGTGTTTTGGTACTGTAACGAAGCACTCGTACGGTATTGTACCGTTTTTGTGTGGTTTGGTACCGTATGGATGTACTCATACGGTATTGCACCGTTTCGGTGTGGTTTGGTACCGTATGGATGTACTCGTACAGTATTGTATCGTTTTTGTTTTTGTGTGTTTTGGTACCGTAACGAAGCACTCGTACGGTATTGTACCGTTTTTGTGTGGTTTGGTACCGTATGGATGTACTCGTACGGTATTGCACCGTTTTGATGAGGTTTTGTTCCGTATGGATGTACTCGTACGGTATTGCACCGTTTTGGTGTGGTTTTGTACCGTATGCATGTACTTGTATGCTATTGTAAAGTTTTGGTGAGGTTTGGTACCGTATGGATGTACTGGTACGGTATTGCACCGTTTTGGTGAGATTGGGTACCGTATGGATGTACTCGTACGGTATTGCACTGTTTGGGTGTGGTTTGGTACCGTAACGAAGTACTCGTAAGGTATTGTACCGTTTTGGTGTGGTTTGGTACCGTATTGATGTACTCATACGGTATTGCACCGTTTTGGTGTGGTTTGGTACCGAAACGAAGTACTCGTAAGGTATTGTACCGTTTTGGTGTGGTTTGGTACCGTATGGATGTACTCGTACCGTATTGCCCCGTTTTGGTGTGGCTTGGTACCGTATGGATTTACACGTACGGTATTGCACCGTTATGGTGTGGTTTGGTACCGTATGGATGTACTCGTACGGTATTGTACTGTTTTGGTGTGGTTTGGTACCGTAACGAAGCTTTCGTACGGTATTGTACCGTTTTGGTGTGGTTTGGTACCGTATGGATGTACTTGTACGGTATTGCACCGTTTTGGTGTGGTTTGGTACCGTAACGAAGTACTCGTAAGGTATTGTCCCGTTTTGGTGTGGTTTGGTACCGTATGGATGTACTCTTACGGTATTGAACCGTTTTGGTGTGGTTTGGTACCGTATGGATGTACTCGTACGGTATTGTACCGTTTTGGTGTGGTTTGGAACCGTAACGAAGTACTCGTACGGTATTGCACCGTTTTGGTGTGGGATGGTACCGTATGGATGTACTCGTACCGTATTGCCCCGTTTTGGGGTGGTTTGGTACCGTATGGATGTACACGTACGGTATTGCACCGTTATGGTGTGGTTTGGTACCGTATGGATGTACTCGTACGGTATTGCACCGTTTCGGTGTGGTTTGGTACCGTATGCATGTACTCGTACGGTATTGTACTATTTTTGTGTGTTTTGGTACTGTAACGAAGCACTCGTACGGTATTGTACCATTTTGGTGTGGTTTTGTACAGTATGGATGTACTCGTACGGTATTGCACCGTTTTGGTGTGGTTTGGTACCGTATGGATGTACTCGTACGGTATTGTATCGTTTTTGTTTTTTTTGGTACCGTAACGAAGCACTCGTACGGTATTGTACCGTTTTTGTTTGGTTTGGTACCGTATGGATGTACTCGTACGGTATTGCACTGTTTTGGTGTGGTTTGGTACCGTAACGAATTACTCGTAAGGTATTGTACCGTTTTTGTGTGGTTTGGTACCGTATGGATGTACTCGTACGGTATTGCACCGTTTTGGTGTGGTGTGGTTTGGTACCGTAACGAAGTAGTCGTAAGGTATTGTACCGTTTTGGTGTGGTTTGGTACCGTATGGATGTACTCATACGGTATTGCACCGTTTTGGTGTGGTTTGGTACCGTATGGATGTACTCGTACGGTATTGTACCGTTTTGGTGTGGTTTGGTACCGTAACGAAGTACTCGTACGGTATTGCAACGTTTTGGTATGGGATGGTACCGTATGGATGTACTCGTACCGTATTGCCCCGTTTTGGTGTGGTTTGGTACCGTATGGATGTACACGTACGGTATTGCACCGATATGGTGTGGTTTGGTTCCGTATGGATGTACTCATACGGTATTGCACCGTTTTGGTGATGTTTGGTACCGTATGGATGTACTCGTACGGTATTGTACTGTTTTGGTGTGGTTTGGTACCGTAACGAAGCTTTCGTACGGTATTGTACCGTTTTGGTGTGGTTTGGTTCCGTATGGATGTACTCGTACGGTATTGCACTGTGTTGGTGTGGTTTTGTACCGTATGGATGTACTCGTACGGTATTGGACCGTTTTGGTGAGGTTTGTTACCGTGTGGATGTACTCGTACGGTATTGCACCATTTTGGTATGGTTTGGTACCGTATGGATTTACTCGTACGGTATTGTACTGTTTTGGTGTGGTTTGGTACCGTAACGAAGCTTTCGTAAGGTATTGTACCGTTTTGGTGTAGTTTGGTACCGTATGGATGTACTCGTACGGTATTGCACCGTTATGGTGTGGTTGGGTACCGTATGGATGTACTCGTACGGTATTGCACCGTTTTGGTGAGTTTTGGTACCGTATGGATGTACTCGTATGGTATTGCACCGTTTTGGTGAGTTTTGGTACCGTATGGATGTACTCGTACGGTATTGCACCGTTTTTGTGTGGTTTGGTACCGTAACAAAGTACTCGTAAGGTATTGTACCGTTTTGGATTGGTTTGGTACCGTATAAATGTACTCGTACTGTATTGCACCGTTTTGGTGTGGTTTGGTACTGTATGGATGTACTCGTACGGTATTGTACCGTTTTGGTGTGGTTTGGTACCGTAACGAAGTACTCGTACGGTATTGCACCGTTTTGGTGTGGGATGGTACCGTGTGGATGTACTCGTACCGTATTGTCCCGTTTTGGTGTGGTTTGGTACCGTATGGATGTACACGTACGGTATTGCACCGATATGGTGTGGTTTGGTACCGTATGGATGTACTCATACGGTATTGCACCGTTTTGGTGATGTTTGGTACCGTATGGATGTACTCTTACGGTATTGTACTGTTTTGGTGTGGTTTGGTACCGTAACGAAGCTTTCGTACGGTATTGTACCGTTTTGGTGTGGTTTGGTGCCGTATGGATGTACTCATACGGTATTGCACCGTTTTGGTGTGGTTTGGTACCGTATGGATGTACTCGTACGGTATTGCACTGTGTTGGTGTGGTTTTGTACCGTATGGATGTACTCGTACGGTATTGGACCGTTTTGGTGAGGTTTGTTACCGTGTGGATGCACTCGTACGGTATTGTACCATTTTTGTGTGGTTTGGTACCGTATGGATGTACTCGTACGGTATTGCACCGTTTTGGTGATGTTTGGTACCGTATGGATGTACTCGTACGGTATTGTACTGTTTTGGTGTGTTTTGGTACCGTAACGAAGCACTCGTACGGTATTGTACCATTTTGGTGTGGTTTGGTACCGTATGGATGTACTCGTACGGTATTGCACCGTTTTGGTGTGGTTGGGTACCGTATGGATGTACTCGTACGGTATTGCATCGTTTTGGTGAGTTTTGGTACCGTAACGAAGCACTCGTACGGTATTGTACCGTTTTTGTGTGGTTTGGTACCGTATGGATGTACTCGTACGGTATTGCACCGATTTGGTGAGATTTGGTACCGTATGGATGTACTCGTACAGTATTGGACCGTTTCGGTGTAGTTTGGTACCGTATGGATGTACTCGTATGGTATTGCACCGTTTTGGTGATGTTTGGTACCGTATGGATGTACTCATACGGTATTGTACTGTTTTGGTGTGGTTTGGTACCGTAACGAAGCTTTCATAAGGTATTGTACCGTTTTGGTGTAGTTTGGTACTGTATGGATGTACTCGTACGGTATTGCACCGTTTTGGTGTGGTTGGCTACCGTATGGATGTACTCGTACGGTATTGCATCGTTTTGGTGAGTTTTGGTACCGTATGGATGTACTCGTACGGTATTGCACCGTTTTGGTGTGGTTTGGTACCGTAACGAAGTACTCGTAAGGTATTGTACCGTTTTGGATTGGTTTGGTACCGTATGGATGTACTCGTACGGTATTGCACCGTTTTGTTGTGGTACCGTATGGATGTACTCGTACAGTACTGCACCGTTTTAGTGTGGTTTGATACCGTATGGATGTACTCGTACGGTACTGCACCGTTTTGGAGTGGTTTGGTACCGTATGGATGTACTCGTACGGTATTGTACCGTTTTGGTGAGGTTTGTTACCGTATGGATGTACTCGTACGGTATTGCAACGTTTTGGTGTGGTTTGGTACCGTATGGATGTACTCGTACGGTATTGCACCGTTTTTGTGAGGTTTCGTACTGTAAGGATGAACTCGTACGGTATTGCAACGTTTTGGTGTGGTTTGGTACCGTAACGAAGTACTCGTAAGGTATTGTACCGTTTTGGTGTGGTTTGGTATCGTATGGATGTACTCGTACGGTATTGCACCGTTTTGGTGTGGTTTGTTACCGTATGGATGTACTCGTACGGTATTGTATCGTTTTTGTGTGTTTTGGAACTGTAACGAAGCGCTCGTACGGTATTGTACCATTTTTGTGTGGTTTGGTACCGTATGGATGTACTCATACGGTATTGCACCGTTTCGGTGTGGTTTGGTACCGTATGGATGTACTCGTACAGTATTGTATCGTTTTTGTGTGTTTTGGTACCGTAACGAAGCACTCGTACGGTATTGTACCGTTAATGTGTGGTTTTGTACCGTATGGATGTACTCGTACGGTATTGCACCGTTTTGGTGAGGTTTTGTTCCGTATGGATGTACTCGTACGGTATTGCACCGTTTTGGTGTGGTTTTGTACCGTATGCATGTACTTGTATGCTATTGTAATGTTTTGGTGAGGTTTGGTACTGTATGGATGTACTGGTACGGTATTGCACCGTTTTGGTGAGGTTAGGTACCGTATGGATGTACTCGTACGGTATTGCACTTTTTGGGTGTGGTTTGGTACCGTAACGAAGTACTCGTAAGGTATTGTACCGTTTTGGTGTGGTTCGGTACCGTATGGATGTACTCGTACGGTATTGCACCGTTTTGGTGTGGTTTGGTACCGTAACGAAGAACTCGTAAGGTATTGTACCGTTTTGGTGTGGTTTGGTACTGTATGGATGTACTCGTACGGTATTGCACCCTTTTTGGTGTGGTTTGGTACCGTATGGATGTACTCGTACGGTATTGCACCGTTTTGGTGTGGTCTGATACCGTATTGATGTACTCGTACGGTATTGCACCGTTTTGGTGTGGTTAGGTACCGTATGCATGTACTCGTACGGTATTGCACCGTTTTGGTGTGATTTGGTACTGTATGTAAGTACTCGTACGGTATTGTACTGTTTTGGTGTGTTTTGGTACTGTAACGAAGCACTCGTACGGTATTGTACCATTTTGGTGTGGTTTGGTACAGTATGGATGTACTCGTACGGTATTGCACCGTTTTGGTGTGGTTTGGTACCGTATGGGTGTACTCGTACGGTATTGTATCATTTTTGTTTTTTTTGGTACCGTGACGAAGCACTCGTACGGTATTGCATCGTTTTGTTGAGTTTTGGTACCGTATGGATGTACTCGTACGGTATTGCACCGTTTTGGTGTGGTTTGGTACCGTAACGAAGTACTCGTAAGGTATTGTACCGTTTTAGATTGGTTTGGTACCGTATGGATGTACTCGTACGGTATTGCACCGTTTTGTTGTGGTACCGTATGGATGTACTCGTACAGTACTGCACCGTTTTGGTGTGGTTTGATACCGTATGGATGTACTCGTACGGTATTGTACCGTTTTGGTGAGGTTTGTTACCGTATGGATGTACTCGTACGGTATTGCAACGTTTTGGTGTGGTTTGGTACCGTATGGATGTACTCGTACGGTATTGCACCGTTTTTGTGAGGTTTCGTACTGTATGGATGAACTCGTACGGTATTGCAACGTTTTGGTGTGGTTTGGTACCGTAACGAAGTACTCGTAAGGTATTGTACCGTTTTGGTGTGGTTTGGTACCGTATGGATGTACTCGTACGGTATTGCACCGTTTTGGTGTGGTTTGGTACCGTATGGATGTACTCGTACGGTATTGTATCGTTTTTGTGTGTTTTGGTACTGTAACGAAGCGCTCGTACGGTATTGTACCGTTTTTGTGTGGTTTGGTACCGTATGGATGTACTCATACGGTATTGCACCGTTTCGGTGTGGTTTGGTACCGTATGGATGTACTCGTACGGTATTGTACCGTTTTTGTGTGGTTTTGTACCGTATGGATGTACTCGTACGGTATTGCACCGTTTTGGTGAGCTTTTGTTCCGTATGGATGTACTCGTACGGTATTGCACCGTTTTGGTGTGGTTTTGTACCGTATGCATGTACTTGTATGCTATTGTAATGTTTTGGTGAGGTTTGGTACTGTATGGATGTACTGGTACGGTATTGCACCGTTTTGGTGAGGTTAGGTACCGTATGGATGTACTCGTACGGTATTGCACTTTTTGGGTGTGGTTTGGTACCGTAACGAAGTACTCGTAAGGTATTGTACCGTTTTGGTGTGGTTTGGTACCGTATGGATGTACTCGTACGGTATTGCACCGTTTTGGTGTGGTTTGGTACCGTAACGAAGAACTCGTAAGGTATTGTACCGTTTTGGTGTGGTTTGGTACTGTATGGATGTACTCGTACGGTATTGCACCGTTTTGGTGTGGTTAGGTACCGTATGCATGTACTCGTACGGTATTGCACCGTTTCGGTGTGATTTGGTACTGTATGGATGTACTCGTACGGTATTGTACTATTTTGGTGTGTTTTGGTACAGTAACGAAGTACTCATAAGGTATTGTACCGTTTTGGATTGGTTTGGTACCGTATGGATGTACTCGTACTGTATTGCACCGTTTTGGTGTTGTACCGTATGGATGTACTCGTACGGTACTGCACCGTTTTGGTGTGGTTTGATACCGTATGGATTTACTCGTACGGTACTGCACCGTTTTGGTGTGGTTTGGTACCGTATGGATGTACTCGTACGGTATTGTACCGTTTTGGTGAGGTTTGTTACCGTATGGATGTACTCGTACGGTATTGCAACGTTTTGGTGTGGTTTGGTACCGTATGGATGTACTCGTACGGTATTGCACCGTTTTGGTGAGGTTTTGTACCGTATGGATGAACTCGTACGGTATTGCAACGTTTTGGTGTGGTTTGGTACCGTAACGAAGTACCCGTAAGGTATTGTACCGTTTTGGTGTGGTTTGGTACCGTATGGATGTACTCGTACGGTATTGTATAGTTTTTGTGTGTTTTGGTACTGTAACGAAGCACTCGTACGGTATTGTACCGTTTTTGTGTGGTTTGGTACCGTATGGATGTACTCATACGGTGTTGCACCGTTTCGGTGTGGTTTGGTACCGTATGGATGTACTCGTACGGTATTGTATCGTTTTTGTTTTTGTGTGTTTTGGTACCGTAACGAAACACTCGTACGGTATTGTACCGTTTTTGTGTGGTTTGGTACCGTATGGATGTACTCGTACGGTATTGCACCGTTTTGATGAGGTTTTGTTCCGTATGGATGTACTCGTACGGTATTGCACCGTTTTGGTGTGGTTTTGTACCGTATGCATGTACTTGTATGCTATTGTAAAGTTTTGGTGAGGTTTGGTACCGTATGGATGTACTGGTACGGTATTGCACCGTTTTGGTGAGATTGGGTACCGGATGGATGTACTCGTACGGTATTGCACTGTTTGGGTGTGGTTTGGTACCGTAACGAAGTACTCGTAAGGTATTGTACCGTTTTGGTGTGGTTTGGTACCGTATGGATGTACTCGTACGGTATTGTACCGTTTTGGTGTGGTTTGGAACCGTAACGAAGTACTCGTACGGTATTGCACCGTTTTGGTGTGGGATGGTACCGTATGGATGTACTCGTACCGTATTGCCCCGTTTTGAGGTGGTTTGGTACCGTATGGATGTACACGTACGGTATTGCATCGTTATGGTGTGGTTTGGTACCGTATGCATGTACTCGTACGGTATTGCACCGTTTTGGTGTGGTTTGGTACCGTATGCATGTACTCGTACGGTATTGTACTGTTTTTGTGTGTTTTGGTACTGTAACGAAGCACTCGTACGGTATTGTACCGTTTTGGTGTGGTTTGGTACAGTATGGATGTACTCGTACGGTATTGCACCGTTTTGGTGTGGTTTGGTACCGTATGGATGTACTCGTACGGTATTGTATCGTTTTTGTTTTTTTTGGTACCGTAACGAAGCACTCGTACGGTATTGTACCGTTTTTGTTTGGTTTGGTACCCTATGGATGTACTCGTACGGTATTGCACTGTTTTGGTGTGGTTTGGTACCGTAACGAAGTACTCGTAAGGTATTGTACCGTTTTGGATTGGTTTGGTACCGTATGGATGTACTCGTACGGTATTCCACCGTTTTCGTGTGGTTGGGTACCGTATGGATGTACTCGTACGGTATTGTTCGGTTTTGGTGTGGTTTGGTACCGTATGCATGTACTGGTAAGGTTTTGCACCGTTTTGGTGTGGTTTGGTACCGTATTGATGTACTCGTACGGTATTGCACTGTTTTGGTGTGGTTTGGTACCGTATGGATGTACTCATACGGTATTGCACCGTTTTGGTGATGTTTGGTACCGTATGGATGTACTCGTACGGTATTGCACCGTTTTGTTGTGGTACCGTATGGATGTACTCGTACAGTACTGCACCGTTTTAGTGTGGTTTGATACCGTATGGATGTACTCGTACGGTACTGCACCGTTTTGGAGTGGTTTGGTACCGTATGGATGTACTCGTACGGTATTGTACCGTTTTGGTGAGGTTTGTTACCGTTTGGATGTACTCGTACGGTATTGCAACGTTTTGGTGTGGTTTGGTACCGTATGGATGTACTCGTACGGTATTGCACCGTTTTTGTGAGGTTTCGTACTGTAAGGATGAACTCGTACGGTATTGCAACGTTTTGGTGTGGTTTGGTACCGTAACGAAGTACTCGTAAGGTATTGTACCGTTTTGGTGTGGTTTGGTACCGTATGGATGTACTCGTACGTTATTGCACCGTTTTGGTGTGGTTTGTTACCGTATGGATGTACTCGTACGGTATTGTATCATTTTTGTTTTTGTGTGTTTTGGTACCGTAACGAAGCACTCGTACGGTATTGTACCGTTTTTGTGTGGTTTGGTACCGTATGGATGTACTCGTACGGTATTGCACCGTTTTGATGAGGTTTTGTTCCGTATGGATGTACTCGTACGGTATTGCACCGTTTTGGTGTGGTTTTGTACCGTATGCATGTACTTGTATGCTATTGTAAAGTTTTGGTGAGGTTTGGTACCGTATGGATGTATTGGTACGGTATTGCACCGTTTTGGTGAGATTGGGTACCGTATGGATGTACTCGTACGGTATTGCACTGTTTGGGTGTGGTTTGGTACCGTAACGAAGTACTCGTAAGGTATTGTACCGTTTTGGTGTGGTTTGGTACCGTATTGATGTACTCATACGGTATTGCACCGTTTTGGTGTGGTTTGGTACCGAAACGAAGTACTCGTAAGGTATTGTACCGTTTTGGTGTGGTTTGGTACCGTATGGATGTACTCGTACCGTATTGTCCCGTTTTGGTGTGGCTTGGTACCATATGGATTTACACGTACGGTATTGCACCGTTATGGTGTGGTTTGGTACCGTATGGATGTACTCATACGGTATTGCACCGTTTTGGTGATGTTTGGTACCGTATGGATGTACTCGTACGGTATTGTACTGTTTTGGTGTGGTTTGGTACCGTAACGAAGCTTTCGTACGGTATTGTACCGTTTTGGTGTGGTTTGGAACCGTATGGATGTACTTGTACGGTATTGCACCGTTTTGGTGTGGTTTGGTACCGTAACGAAGTACTCGTAAGGTATTGTACCGTTTTGGTGTGGTTTGGTACCGTATGGATGTACTCTTACGGTATTGAACCGTTTTGGTGTGGTTTGGTACCGTATGGATGTACTCGTACGGTATTGTACCGTTTTGGTGTGGTTTGGAACCGTAACGAAGTACTCGTACGGTATTGCACCGTTTTGGTGTGGGATGGTACCGTATGGATGTACTCGTACCGTATTGCCCCGTTTTGGGGTGGTTTGGTACCGTATGGATGTACACGTACGGTATTGCATCGTTATGGTGTGGTTTGGTACCGTATGGATGTACTCGTACGGTATTGTATCGTTTTTGTTTTTTTTGGTACCGTAACGAAGCACTCGTACGGTATTGTACCGTTTTTGTTTGGTTTGGTACCGCATGGATGTACTCGTACGGTATTGCACTGTTTTGGTGTGGTTTGGTACCGTAACAAAGTACTCATAAGGTATTGTACCGTTTTGGATTGGTTTGGTACCGTATGGATGTACTCGTACGGTATTCCACCGTTTTCGTGTGGTTGGGTACCGTATGGATGTACTCGTACGGTATTGTTCGGTTTTGGTGTGGTTTGGTACCGTATGCATGTACTGGTAAGGTTTTGCACCGTTTTGGTGTGGTTTGGTACCGTATTCATGTACTCGTACGGTATTGCACTGTTTTGGTGTGGTTTGGTACCGTATGGATGTACTCGTACGGTATTGTACCGTGTTGGTGTGTTTTGGTACCGTAACGAAGTACTCGTACGGTATTGTACCGTTTTGGTGTGCTTTGGTACCGTATAGATGTACTCGTACGGTATTGCTCCGTTTTGGTGAGGTTTATTACCGTATGGATGTGCTCGTATGGTTTTGTACCATTTTGGTTTGGCTTGGTACCGTAACGAAGCACTCGTACGGTATTGTACCGTTTTTGTGTGGTTTGGTACCGTATGGATGTACTCGCACGGTATTGCACCGTTTTGGTGTGGTTTGGTACCGTAACGAAGTACTCGTACGGTATTGTACCGTTTTGGTTTGGTTTGGTACCGTAACGATGTACTCGTAAGGTATTGTACCGTTTTGGTGTGGTTTGGTACAGTATGGATGTACTCGTACGGTATTGCACCGTTTTGGTGTGGTTTGGTACCGTAACGAATTACTCGTAAGGTATTGTACCATTTTTGTGTGGTTTCGTACCGTATGGATGTACTCGTACGGTATTGCACCGTTTTGGTGTGGTGTGGTTTGGTACCGTAACGAAGTAGTCGTAAGGTATTGTACCGTTTTGGTGTGGTTTGGTACCGTATGGATGTACTCATACGGTATTGCACCATTTTGGTGTGGTTTGGTACCGTATGGATGTACTCGTACTGTATTGTACCGTTTTAGTGTGGTTTGGTACCGTAACGAAGTACTCGTACGGTATTGCACCGTTTTGGTGTGGGATGGTACCGTATGGATGTACTCATACCGTATTGCCCCGTTATGGTGTGGTTTCGTACCGTATGGATGTACACGTACGGTATTGCACCGATATAGTGTGGTTTGGTACCGTATGGATGTACTCATATGGTATTGCACCGTTTTGGTGATGTTTGGTACCGTATGGATGTACTCGTACGGTATTGTACTGTTTTGGTGTGGTTTGGTACCGTAACGAAGCTTTCGTACGGTATTGTACCGTTTTGTTGTGGTTTGGTACCGTATGGATGTACTCGTACGGTATTGCACCGTTTTGGTGTGGTTTGGTACCGTATGGATGTACTCGTACGGTATTGCACTGTGTTGGTGTGGTTTTGTACCGTATGGATGTACTCGTACGGTATTGGACCGTTTTGGTGAGGTTTGTTACCGTGTGGATGTACTCGTACGGTATTGCACCATTTTGGTATGGTTTGGTACCGTATGGATTTACTCGTACGGTATTGTACTGTTTTGGTGTGGTTTGGTACCGTAACGAAGCTTTCGTAAGGTATTGTACCGTTTTTGTGTAGTTTGGTACCGTATGGATGTAGTCGTACGGTATTGCACCGTTATGGTGTGGTTGGGTACCGTATGGATGTACTCGTACGGTATTGCACCGTTTTGGTGAGTTTTGGTACCGTATGGATGTACTCGTACGGTATTGCACCGTTTTGGTGAGTTTTGGTACCGTATGGATGTACTCGTACAGTATTGCACCGTTTTGGTGTGGTTTGGTACCGTAACAAAGTACTCGTAAGGTATTGTACAGTTTTGGATTGGTTTGGTACCGTATGGATGTACTCGTACTGTATTGCACCGTTTTGGTGAGGTTTGGTACTGTATGGATGTACTCGTACGGTATTGTACCGATATGGTGTGGTTTGGTACCGTATGGATGTACTCATACGGTATTGCACCGTTTTGGTGATGTTTGGTACCGTATGGATGTACTCGTACAGTATTGTACTGTTTTGGTGTGGTTCGGTACCGTAACGAAGCTTTCGTACGGTATTGTACCGTTTTGGTGTGGTTTGGTACCGTATGGATGTACTCGTACGGTATTGCACTGTGTTGGTGTGGTTTTGTACCGTATGGATGTACTCGTACGGTATATGACCGTTTTGGTGAGGTTTGTTACCGTGTGGATGCACTCGTACGGTATTGGACCATTTTGGTGTGGTTTGGTACCGTATGGATGTACTCGTACGGTATTGCACCGTTTTGGTGATGTTTGGTACCGTATGGATGTACTCGTACGGTATTGCACCGTTTTGTTGTGGTACCGTATGGATGTACTCGTACAGTACTGCACCGTTTTAGTGTGGTTTGATACAGTATGGATGTACTCGTACGGTACTGCACCGTTTTTGAGTGGTTTGGTACCGTATGGATGTACTCGTACGGTATTGCTCCGTTTTGGTGAGGTTTGTTACCGTATGGATGTGCTCGTATGGTTTTGTACCGTTTTGGTGTGGTTTGGTACCGTAACGAAGCACTCGTACGGTATTGTACCGTTTTTGTGTAGTTTGGTACCGTATGGATGTACTCGTACGGTATTGCACCGTTTTGGTGTGGTTTGGTACCGTAACGAAGTACTCGTACGGTATTGTACCGTTTTGGTGTGGTTTGGTACCGTATGGATGTACTCGTACGGTATTTGACCGTTTTGGGGTGGTTTGGTACCGTATGGATGTACTCGTACGCTATTGCACCGTTTTGGTGATGTTTGGTACCGTATGGATGTACTCGTACGGTATTGTACTGTTTTGGTGTGTTTTGGTACCGTAACGAAGCACTCGTACGGTATTGTACCATTTTGGTGTGGTTTGGTACCGTATGGATGTACTCGTACGGTATTGCACCGTTTTGGTGTGGTTTGGTACCGTATGGATGTACTCGTACGGTATTGTATCGTTTTTGTGTGTTTTGGTACCGTAACGAAGCACTTGTACGGTATTGTACCGTTTTTGTGTGGTTTGGTACCGTATGGATGTACTCGTACGGTATTGCACCGTTTTGGTGAGATTTGGTACCGTATGGATGTACTCGTACAGTATTGGACCGTTTTGGTGTGGTTTGGTACCATATGGATGTACTCGTATGGTATTGCACCGTTTTGGTGTGGTTTGGTACCGTATGGATGTACTGGTACGGTATTGTATCGTTTTTGTGTGTTTTGGTACTGTAACGAAGCGCTCGTACTGTATTGTACCGTTTTTGTGTGGTTTGGTACCGTATGGATGTACTCATACGGTATTGCACCGTTTCGGTGTGGTTTGGTACCGTATGGATGTACTCGTACGGTATTGTATCGTTTTTGTGTGTTTTGGTACCGTAACGAAGCACTCGTACGGTATTGTACCGTTTTTGTGTGGTTTCGTACCGTATGGATGTACTCGTACGGTATTGCACCGTTTTGGTGAGCTTTTGTTCCGTATGGATCTACTCGTACGATATTGCACCGTTTTGGTGTGGTTTTGTACCGTATGCATGTACTTGTATGCTATTGTAATGTTTTGGTGAGGTTTGGTACTGTATGGATGTACTGGTACGGTATTGCACCGTTTTGGTGAGGTTAGGTACCGTATGGATGTACTCGTACGGTATTGCACTTTTTGGGTGTGGTTTGGTACCGTAACGAAGTACTCGTAAGGTATTGTACCGTTTTGGTGTGGTTTGGTACCGTATGGATGTACTCGTACGGTATTGCACCGTTTTGATGTGGTTTGGTACCGTAACGAAGAACTCGTAAGGTATTGTACCGTTTTGGTGTGGTTTGGTAATGTATGGATGTACTCGTACGGTATTGCACCCTTTTTGGTGTGGTTTGGTACCGTATGGATGTACTCATACGGTATTGCACCGTTTTGGTGTGGTTAGGTACCGTATGCATGTATTCGTACGGTATTGCACCGTTTTGGTGTGATTTGGTATTGTATGGATGTACTCGTACGGTATTGTACTATTTTGGTGTGTTTTGGTACAATAACGAAGTACTCGTAAGGTATTGTACCGTTTTGGATTGGTTTGGTACCGTATGGATGTACTCGTACTGTATTGCACCGTTTTGGTGTGGTACCGTATGGATGTACTCGTACGGCACTGCACCGTTTTGGTGTGGTTTGGTACCGTATGGATGTACTCGTACGGTATTGTACCGTTTTGGTGAGGTTTGTTACCGTATGGATATACTCGTACGGTATTGCAACGTTTTGGTGTGGTTTGGTACCGTATGGATGTACTCGTACGGTATTGCACCGTTTTGGTGAGGTTTCGTACCGTATGGATGAACTCGTACGGTATTGCAACGTTTTGGTGTGGTTTGGTACCGTAACGAAGTACCCGTAAGGTATTGTACCGTTTTGGTGTGGTTTGGTACCGTATGGATGTACTCGTACGGTATTGTATAGTTTTTGTGTGTTTTGGTACTGTAACGAAGCACTCGTACGGTATTGTACCGTTTTTGTGTGGTTTGGTACCGTATGGATGTACTCATACGGTATTGCACCGTTTCGGTGTGGTTTGGTACCGTATGGATGTACTCGTACAGTATTGTATCGTTTTTGTTTTTGTGTGTTTTGGTACCGTAACGAAGCACTCGTACGGTATTGTACCGTTTTTGTGTGGTTTGGTACCGTATGGATGTACTCGTACGGTATTGCACCGTTTTGATGAGGTTTTGTTCCGTATGGATGTACTCGTACGGTATTGCACCGTTTTGGTGTGGTTTTGTACCGTATGCATGTACTTGTATGCTATTGTAAAGTTTTGGTGAGGTTTGGTACCGTATGGATGTACTGGTACGGTATTGCACCGTTTTGGTGAGATTGGGTACCGTAAGGATGTACTCGTACGGTATTGCACTGGTTGGGTGTGGTTTGGTACCGTAACGAAGTACTCGTAAGGTATTGTACCGTTTTGGTGTGGTTTGGTACCGTATTGATGTACTCATACGGTATTGCACCGTTTTGGTGTGGTTTGGTACCGAAACGAAGTACTCGTAAGGTATTGTACCGTTTTGGTGTGGTTTGGTACTGTATGGATGTACTCGTACGGTATTGCACCATTTTTGGTGTGGTTTGGTACCGTATGGATGTACTCGTACGGTATTGCACCGTTTTGGTGTGGTCTGATACCGTATGGATGTACTCGTACGGTATTGCACCGTTTTGGTGTGGTTAGGTACCGTATGCATGTACTCGTACGGTATTGCACCGTTTTGGTGTGATTTGGTACTGTATGGATGTACTCGTACGGTATTGTACTGTTTTGGTGTGTTTTGGTACTGTAACGAAGCACTCGTACGGTATTGTACCATTTTGGTGTGGTTTGGTACAGTATGGATGTACTCGTACGGTATTGTACCGTTTTGGTGTGGTTTGGTACCGTATGGATGTACTCGTACGGTATTGTATCGTTTTTGTTTTTTTTGGTACCGTGACGAAGCACTCGTACGGTATTGTACCGTTTTTGTTTGGTTTGGTACCGTATGGATGTACTCGTACGGTATTGCACTGTTTTTGTGTGGTTTGGTACCGTAACGAAGTACTCGTAAAGTATTGTACCGTTTTGGATTGGTTTTGTACCGTATGGATGTACTCGTACGGTATTGCACCGTTTTCGTGTGGTTGGGTACCGTATGGATGTAATCGTACGGTATCGTTCGGTTTTTATGTGGTTTGGTACCGTATGCATGTACTGGCAAGGTTTTGCACCGTTTTGGTGTGGTTTGGTACCGTATTGATGTACTCGTACGGTATTGCACTGTTTTGGTGTGGTTTGGTACCGTATGGATGTACTCGTACGGTATTGTACCATTTTGGTGTGTTTTGGTAGCGTAACGAAGTACTCGTACGGTATTGTACCGTTTTGGTGTGGTTTGGTACCGTATGGATGTACTCGTACGGTATTGCTCCGTTTTGGTGAGGTTTGTTACCGTATGGATGTGCTCGTAAGGTTTTGTACCGTTTTGGTGTGGTTTGGTACCGTAACGAAGCACTCGTACGGTATTGTACCGTTTTTGTGTAGTTTGGTACCGTATGGATGTACTCGTACGGTATTGCACCGTTTTGGTGTGGTTTGGTACCGTAACGAAGTACTCGTACGGTATTGTACCGTTTTGGTGTGGTTTGGTACCGTATGGATGTACTCGTACGGTATTGGACCGTTTTGGGGTGGTTTGGTACCGTATGGATGTACTCGTACGCTATTGCACCGTTTTGGTGATGTTTGGTACCGTATGGATGTACTCGTACGGTATTGTACTGTTTTGGTGTGTTTTGGTACCGTAACGAAGCACTCGTACGGTATTGTACCATTTTGGTGTGGTTTGGTACCGTATGGATGTACTCGTACGGTATTGCACCGTTTTGGTGTGGTTTGGTACCGTATGGATGTACTCGTACGGTATTGTATCGTTTTTGTGTGTTTTGGTACCGTAACGAAGCACTCGTACGGTATTGTACCGTTTTTGTGTGGTTTCGTACCGTATGGATGTACTCGTACGGTATTGCACCGTTTTGGTGAGCTTTTGTTCCGTATGGATCTACTCGTACGGTATTGCACCGTTTTGGTGTGGTTTTGTACCGTATGCATGTACTTGTATGCTATTGTAATGTCTTGGTGAGGTTTGGTACTGTATGGATGTACTGGTACGGTATTGCACCGTTTTGGTGAGGTTAGGTACCGTATGGATGTACTCGTACGGTATTGCACTTTTTGGGTGTGGTTTGGTACCGTAACGAAGTACTCGTAAGGTATTGTACCGTTTTGGTGTGGTTTGGTACCGTATGGATGTACTCGTACGGTATTGCACCGTTTTGATGTGGTTTGGTACCGTAACGAAGAACTCGTAAGGTATTGTACCGTTTTGGTGTGGTTTGGTACTGTATGGATGTACTCGTACGGTATTGCACCCTTTTTGGTGTGGTTTGGTACCGTATGGATGTACTCATACGGTATTGCACCGTTTTGGTGTGGTTAGGTACCGTATGCATGTACTCGTACGGTATTGCACCGTTTTGGTGTGATTTGGTATTGTATGGATGTACTCGTACGGTATTGTACTATTTTGGTGTGTTTTGGTACAATAACGAAGTACTCGTAAGGTATTGTACCGTTTTGGATTGGTTTGGTACCGTATGGATGTACTCGTACTGTATTGCACCGTTTTGGTGTGGTACCGTATGGATGTACTCGTACGGCACTGCACCGTTTTGGTGTGGTTTGGTACCGTATGGATGTACTCGTACGGTATTGTACCGTTTTGGTGAGGTTTGTTACCGTATGGATATACTCGTACGGTATTGCAACGTTTTGGTGTGGTTTGGTACCGTATGGATGTCCTCGTACGGTATTGCACCGTTTTGGTGAGGTTTCGTACCGTATGGATGAACTCGTACGGTATTGCAACGTTTTGGTGTGGTTTGGTACCGTAACGAAGTACCCGTAAGGTATTGTACCGTTTTGGTGTGGTTTGGTACCGTATGGATGTACTCGTACGGTATTGTATAGTTTTTGTGTGTTTTGGTACTGTAACGAAGCACTCGTACGGTATTGTACCGTTTTTGTGTGGTTTGGTACCGTATGGATGTACTCATACGGTATTGCACCGTTTCGGTGTGGTTTGGTACCGTATGGATGTACTCGTACAGTATTGTATCGTTTTTGTTTTTGTGTGTTTTGGTACCGTAACGAAGCACTCGTACGGTATTGTACCGTTTTTGTGTGGTTTGGTACCGTATGGATGTACTCGTACGGTATTGCACCGTTTTGATGAGGTTTTGTTCCGTATGGATGTACTCGTACGGTATTGCACCGTTTTGGTGTGGTTTTGTACCGTATGCATGTACTTGTATGCTATTGTAAAGTTTTGGTGAGGTTTGGTACCGTATGGATGTACTGGTACGGTATTGCACCGTTTTGGTGAGATTGGGTACCGTATGGATGTACTCGTACGGTATTGCACTGTTTGGGTGTGGTTTGGTACCGTAACGAAGTACTCGTAAGGTATTGTACCGTTTTGGTGTGGTTTGGTACCGTATTGATGTACTCATACGGTATTGCACCGTTTTGGTGTGGTTTGGTACCGAAACGAAGTACTCGTAAGGTATTGTACCGTTTTGGTGTGGTTTGGTACCGTATGGATGTACTCGTACCGTATTGCCCCGTTTTGGTGTGGCTTGGTACCATATAAATTTACACGTACGGTATTGCACCGTTATGGTGTGGTTTGGTACCGTATGGATGTACTCGTACGGTATTGTACTGTTTTGGTGTGGTTTGGTACCGTAACGAAGCTTTCGTACGGTATTGTACCGTTTTGGTGTGGTTTGGTACCGTATGGATGTACTTGTACGGTATTGCACCGTTTTGGTGTGGTTTGGTACCGTAACGAAGTACTCATAAGGTATTGTCCCGTTTTGGTGTGGTTTGGTACCGTATGGATGTACTCTTACGGTATTGAACCGTTTTGGTGTGGTTTGGTACCGTATGGATGTACTCGTACGGTATTGTACCGTTTTCGTGTGGTTTGGAACCGTAACGAAGTACTCGTACGGTATTGCACCGTTTTGGTGTGGGATGGTACCGTATGGATGTACTCGTACCGTATTGCCCCGTTTTGGGGTGGTTTGGTACCGTATGGATGTACACGTACGGTATTGCACCGTTATGGTGTGGTTTGGTACCGTATGGATGTACTCGTACGGTATTGCACCGTTTCGGTGTGGTTTGGTACCGTATGCATGTACTCGTACGGTATTGTACTGTTTTTGTGTGTTTTGGTACTGTAACGAAGCACTCGTACGGTATTGTACCATTTTGGTGTGGTTTGGTACAGTATGGATGTACTCGTACGGTATTGCACCGTTTTGGTGTGGTTTGGTACCGTATGGATGTACTCGTACGGTATTGTATCGTTTTTGTTTTTTTTGGTACCGTAACGGAGCACTCGTACGGTATTTTACCGTTTTTGTTTGGTTTGGTACCGTATGGATGTACTCGTACGGTATTGCACTGTTTTGGTGTGGTTTGGTACCGTAACGAATTACTCGTAAGGTATTGTACCGTTTTTGTGTGGTTTGGTACCGTATGGATGTACTCGTACGGTATTGCACCGTTTTGGTGTGGTGTGGTTTGGTACCGTAACGAAGTAGTCGTAAGGTATTGTACCGTTTTGGTGTGGTTTGGTACCGTATGGATGTACTCATACGGTATTGCACCGTTTTGGTGTGGTTTGGTACCGTATGGATGTACTCGTACGGTATTGTACCGTTTTGGTGTGGTTTGGTACCGTAACGAAGTACTCGTACGGTATTGCAACGTTTTGGTGTGGGATGGTACCGTATGGATGTACTCGTACCGTATTGCCCCGTTTTGGTGTGGTTTGGTACCGTATGGATGTACACGTACGGTATTGCACCGATATGGTGTGGTTTGGTTCCGTATGGATGTACTCATACGGTATTGCACCGTTTTGGTGATGTTTGGTACCGTATGGATGTACTCGTACGGTATTGTACTGTTTTGGTGTGGTTTGGTACCGTAACGAAGCTTTCGTACGGTATTGTACCGTTTTGGTGTGGTTTGGTACCGTATGGATGTACTCGTACGGTATTGCACCGTTTTGGTGTGGTTTGGTACCGTATGGATGTACTCGTACGGTATTGCACTGTGTTGGTGTGGTTTTGTACCGTATGGATGTACTCGTACGGTATTGGACCGTTTTGGGGAGGTTTGTTACCGTGTGGATGTACTCGTACGGTATTGCACCATTTTGGTATGGTTTGGTACCGTATGGATTTACTCGTACGGTATTGTACTTTTTGGTGTGGTTTGGTACCGTAACGAAGCTTTCGTAAGGTATTGTACCGTTTTGGTGTAGTTTGGTACCGTATGGATGTACTCGTACGGTATTGCACCGTTATGGTGTGGTTGGGTACCGTATGGATGTACTCGTACGGTATTGCACCGTTTTGGTGAGTTTTGGTACCGTATGGATGTACTCGTACGGTATTGCACCGTTTTGGTGTGGTTTGGTACCGTAACAAAGTACTCGTAAGGTATTGTACCGTTTTGGATTGGTTTGGTACCGTATGGATGTACTCGTACTGTATTGCACCGTTTTGGTGTGGTTTGGTACTGTATGGATGTACTCGTACGGTATTGTACCGTTTTGGTGTGGTTTGGTACCGTAACGAAGTACTCGTACGGTATTGCACCGTTTTGGTGTGGGATGGTACCGTGTGGATGTACTCGTACCGTATTGTCCCGTTTTGGTGTGGTTTGGTACCGTATGGATGTACACGTACGGTATTGCACCGATATGGTGTGGTTTGGTACCGTATGGATGTACTCATACGGTATTGCACCGTTTTGGTGATGTTTGGTACCGTATGGATGTACTCTTACGGTATTGTACTGTTTTGGTGTGGTTTGGTACCGTAATTAAGCTTTCGTACGGTATTGTACCGTTTTGGTGTGGTTTGGTGCCGTATGGATGTACTCATACGGTATTGCACCGTTTTGGTGTGGTTTGGTACCGTATGGATGTACTCGTACGGTATTGCACTGTGTTGGCGTGGTTTTGTACCGTATGGATGTACTCGTACGGTATTGGACCGTTTTGGTGAGGTTTGTTACCGTGTGGATGCACTCGTACGGTATTGTACCATTTTTGTGTGGTTTGGTACCGTATGGATGTACTCGTACGGTATTGCACCGTTTTGGTGATGTTTGGTACCGTATGGATGTACTCGTACGGTATTGTACTGTTTTGGTGTGTTTTGGTACCGTAACGAAGCACTCGTACGGTATTGTACCATTTTGGTGTGGATTGGTACCGTATGGATGTACTCGTACGGTATTGCACCGTTTTGGTGTGGTTGGGTACCGTATGGATGTACTCGTACGGTATTGCATCGTTTTGGTGAGTTTTGGTACCGTAACGAAGCACTCGTACGGTATTGTACCGTTTTTGTGTGGTTTGGTACCGTATGGATGTACTCGTACGGTATTGCACCGTTTTGGTGAGATTTGTTACCGTATGGATGTACTCGTACAGTATTGGACCGTTTTGGTGTAGTTTGGTACCGTATGGATGTACTCGTATGGTATTGCACCGTTTTGGTGATGTTTGGTACCGTATGGATGTACTCATACGGTATTGTACTGTTTTGGTGTGGTTTGGTACCGTAACGAAGCTTTCATAAGGTATTGTACCGTTTTGGTGTAGTTTTGTACTGTATGGATGTACTCGTACGGTATTGCACCGTTTTGGTGTGGTTGGGTACCGTATGGATGTACTCGTACGGTATTGCACTGTTTTGGTGTGGTTTGGTACCGTAACGAATTACTCGTAAGGTATTGTACCGTTTTTGTGTGGTTTGGTACCGTATGGATGTACTCGTACGGTATTGCACCGTTTTGGTGTGGTGTGGTTTGGTACCGTAACGAAGTAGTCGTAAGGTATTGTACCGTTTTGGTGTGGTTTGGTACCGTATGGATGTACTCATACGGTATTGCACCGTTTTGGTGTGGTTTGGTACCGTATGGATGTACTCGTACGGTATTGTACCGTTTTGGTGTGGTTTGGTACCGTAACGAAGTACTCGTACGGTATTGCAACGTTTTGGTGTGGGATGGTACCGTATGGATGTACTCGTACCGTATTGCCCCGTTTTGGTGTGGTTTGGTACCGTATGGATGTACACGTACGGTATTGCACCGATATGGTGTGGTTTGGTTCCGTATGGATGTACTCATACGGTATTGCACCGTTTTGGTGATGTTTGGTACCGTATGGATGTACTCGTACGGTATTGTACTGTTTTGGTGTGGTTTGGTACCGTAACGAAGCTTTCGTACGGTATTGTACCGTTTTGGTGTGGTTTGGTACCGTATGGATGTACTCGTACGGTATTGCACCGTTTTGGTGTGGTTTGGTACCGTATGGATGTACTCGTACGGTATTGCACTGTGTTGGTGTGGTTTTGTACCGTATGGATGTACTCGTACGGTATTGGACCGTTTTGGGGAGGTTTGTTACCGTGTGGATGTACTCGTACGGTATTGCACCATTTTGGTATGGTTTGGTACCGTATGGATTTACTCGTACGGTATTGTACTGTTTTGGTGTGGTTTGGTACCGTAACGAAGCTTTCGTAAGGTATTGTACCGTTTTGGTGTAGTTTGGTACCGTATGGATGTACTCGTACGGTATTGCACCGTTATGGTGTGGTTGGGTACCGTATGGATGTACTCGTACGGTATTGCACCGTTTTGGTGAGTTTTGGTACCGTATGGATGTACTCGTACGGTATTGCACCGTTTTGGTGTGGTTTGGTACCGTAACAAAGTACTCGTAAGGTATTGTACCGTTTTGGATTGGTTTGGTACCGTATGGATGTACTCGTACTGTATTGCACCGTTTTGGTGTGGTTTGGTACTGTATGGATGTACTCGTACGGTATTGTACCGTTTTGGTGTGGTTTGGTACCGTAACGAAGTACTCGTACGGTATTGCACCGTTTTGGTGTGGGATGGTACCGTGTGGATGTACTCGTACCGTATTGTCCCGTTTTGGTGTGGTTTGGTACCGTATGGATGTACACGTACGGTATTGCACCGATATGGTGTGGTTTGGTACCGTATGGATGTACTCATACGGTATTGCACCGTTTTGGTGATGTTTGGTACCGTATGGATGTACTCTTACGGTATTGTACTGTTTTGGTGTGGTTTGGTACCGTAACGAAGCTTTCGTACGGTATTGTACCGTTTTGGTGTGGTTTGGTGCCGTATGGATGTACTCATACGGTATTGCACCGTTTTGGTGTGGTTTGGTACCGTATGGATGTACTCGTACGGTATTGCACTGTGTTGGCGTGGTTTTGTACCGTATGGATGTACTCGTACGGTATTGGACCGTTTTGGTGAGGTTTGTTACCGTGTGGATGCACTCGTACGGTATTGTACCATTTTTGTGTGGTTTGGTACCGTATGGATGTACTCGTACGGTATTGCACCGTTTTGGTGATGTTTGGTACCGTATGGATGTACTCGTACGGTATTGTACTGTTTTGGTGTGTTTTGGTACCGTAACGAAGCACTCGTACGGTATTGTACCATTTTGGTGTGGATTGGTACCGTATGGATGTACTCGTACGGTATTGCACCGTTTTGGTGTGGTTGGGTACCGTATGGATGTACTCGTACGGTATTGCATCGTTTTGGTGAGTTTTGGTACCGTAACGAAGCACTCGTACGGTATTGTACCGTTTTTGTGTGGTTTGGTACCGTATGGATGTACTCGTACGGTATTGCACCGTTTTGGTGAGATTTGTTACCGTATGGATGTACTCGTACAGTATTGGACCGTTTTGGTGTAGTTTGGTACCGTATGGATGTACTCGTATGGTATTGCACCGTTTTGGTGATGTTTGGTACCGTATGGATGTACTCATACGGTATTGTACTGTTTTGGTGTGGTTTGGTACCGTAACGAAGCTTTCATAAGGTATTGTACCGTTTTGGTGTAGTTTTGTACTGTATGGATGTACTCGTACGGTATTGCACCGTTTTGGTGTGGTTGGGTACCGTATGGATGTACTCGTACGGTATTGCATCGTTTTGGTGAGTTTTGGTACCGTATGGATGTACTCGTACGGTATTGCACCGTTTTGGTGTGGTTTGGTACCGTAACGAAGTACTCGTAAGGTATTGTACCGTTTTGGATTGGTTTGGTACCGTATGGATGTACTCGTACGGTATTGCACCGTTTTGTTGTGGTACCGTATGGATGTACTCGTACAGTACTGCACCGTTTTAGTGTGGTTTGATACCGTATGGATGTACTCGTACGGTACTGCACCGTTTTGGAGTGGTTTGATACCGTATGGATGTACTCGTACGGTATTGTACCGTTTTGGTGAGGTTTGTTACCGTATGGATGTACTCGTACGGTATTGCAACGTTTTGGTGTGGTTTGGTACCGTATGGATGTACTCGTACGGTATTGCACCGTTTTTGTGAGGTTTCGTACTGTAAGGATGAACTCGTACGGTATTGCAACGTTTTGGTGTGGTTTGGTACCGTAACGAAGTACTCGTAAGGTATTGTACCGTTTTGGTGTGGTTTGGTATCGTATGGATGTACTCGTACGGTATTGCACCGTTTTGGTGTGGTTTGTTACCGTATGGATGTACTCGTACGGTATTGTATCGTTTTTGTGTGTTTTGGAACTGTAACGAAGCGCTCGTACGGTATTGTACCATTTTTGTGTGGTTTGGTACCGTATGGATGTACTCATACGGTATTGCACCGTTTCGGTGTGGTTTGGTACCGTATGGATGTACTCGTACGGTATTGTATCGTTTTTGTGTGTTTTGGTACCGTAACGAAGCACTCGTACGGTATTGTACCGTTTTTGTGTGGTTTTGTACCGTATGGATGTACTCGTACGGTATTGCACCGTTTTGGTGAGGTTTTGTTCCGTATGGATGTACTCGTACGGTATTGCACCGTTTTGGTGTGGTTTTGTACCGTATGCATGTACTTGTATGCTATTGTAATGTTTTGGTGAGGTTTGGTACTGTATGGATGTACTGGTACGGTATTGCACCGTTTTGGTGAGGTTAGGTACCGTATGGATGTACTCGTACGGTATTGCACTTTTTGGGTGTGGTTTTGTACCGTAACGAAGTACTCGTAAGGTATTGTACCGTTTTGGTGTGGTTCGGTACCGTATGGATGTACTCGTACGGTATTGCACCGTTTTGGTGTGGTTTGGTACCGTAACGAAGAACTCGTAAGGTATTGTACCGTTTTTGTGTGGTTTGGTACTGTATGGATGTACTCGTACGGTATTGCACCCTTTTTGGTGTGGTTTGGTACCGTATGGATGTACTCGTACGGTATTGCACCGTTTTGGTGTGGTCTGATACCGTATTGATGTACTCGTACGGTATTGCACCGTTTTGGTGTGGTTAGGTACCGTATGCATGTACTCGTACGGTATTGCACCGTTTTGGTGTGATTTGGTACTGTATGTATGTACTCGTACGGTATTGTACTGTTTTGGTGTGTTTTGGTACTGTAACGAAGCACTCGTACGGTATTGTACCATTTTGGTGTGGTTTGGTACAGTATGGATGTACTCGTACGGTATTGCACCGTTTTGGTGTGGTTTGGTACCGTATGGGTGTACTCGTACGGTATTGTATCATTTTTGTTTTTTTTGGTACCGTGACGAAGCACTCGTACGGTATTGCATCGTTTTGTTGAGTTTTGGTACCGTATGGATGTACTCGTACGGTATTGCACCGTTTTGGTGTGGTTTGGTACCGTAACGAAGTACTCGTAAGGTATTGTACCGTTTTAGATTGGTTTGGTACCGTATGGATGTACTCGTACGGTATTGCACCGTTTTGTTGTGGTACCGTATGGATGTACTCGTACAGTACTGCACCGTTTTGGTGTGGTTTGATACCGTATGGATGTACTCGTACGGTACTGCACCGTTTTGGTGTGGTTTGGTACCGTATGGATGTACTCGTACGATATTGTACCGTTTTGGTGAGGTTTGTTACCGTATGGATGTACTCGTACGGTATTGCAACGTTTTGGTGTGGTTTGGTACCGTATGGATGTACTCGTACGGTATTGCACCGTTTTTGTGAGGTTTCGTACTGTATGGATGAACTCGTACGGTATTGCAACGTTTTGGTGTGGTTTGGTACCGTAACGAAGTACTCGTAAGGTATTGTACCGTTTTGGTGTGGTTTGGTACCGTATGGATGTACTCGTACGGTATTGCACCGTTTTGGTGTTGTTTGGTACCGTATGGATGTACTCGTACGGTATTGTATCGTTTTTGTGTGTTTTGGTACTGTAACGAAGCGCTCGTACGGTATTGTACCATTTTTGTGTGGTTTGGTACCGTATGGATGTACTCATACGGTATTGCACCGTTTCGGTGTGGTTTGGTACCGTATGGATGTACTCGTACGGTATTGTATCGTTTTTGTGTGTTTTGGTACCGTCACGAAGCACTCGTACGGTATTGTACCGTTTTTGTGTGGTTTTGTACCGTATGGATGTACTCGTACGGTATTGCACCGTTTTGGTGAGCTTTTGTTCCGTATGGATGTACTCGTACGGTATTGCACCGTTTTGGTGTGGTTTTGTACCGTATGCATGTACTTGTATGCTATTGTAATGTTTTGGTGAGGTTTGGTACTGTATGGATGTACTGGTACGGTATTGCACCGTTTTGGTGAGGTTAGGTACCGTATGGATGTACTCGTACGGTATTGCACTTTTTGGGTGTGGTTTGGTACCGTAACGAAGTACTCGTAAGGTATTGTACCGTTTTGGTGTGGTTTGGTACCGTATGGATGTACTCGTACGGTATTGCACCGTTTTGGTGTGGTTTGGTACCGTAACGTAGAACTCGTAAGGCATTGTACCGTTTTGGTGTGGTTTGGTACTGTATGGATGTACTCGTACGGTATTGCACCGTTTTGGTGTGGTTAGGTACCGTATGCATGTACTCGTACGGTATTGCACCGTTTCGGTGTGATTTGGTACTGTATGGATGTACTCGTACGGTATTTTACTATTTTGGTGTGTTTTGGTACAGTAACGAAGTACTCGTAAGGTATTGTACCGTTTTGGATTGGTTTGGTACCGTATGGATGTACTCGTACTGTATTGCACCGTTTTGGTGTGGTACCGTATGGATGTACTCGTACGGTACTGCACCGTTTTGGTGTGGTTTGATACCGTATGGATGTACTCGTACGGTACTGCACCGTTTTGGTGTGGTTTGGTACCGTATGGATGTACTCGTACGGTATTATACCGTTTTGGTGAGGTTTGTTACCGTATGGATGTACTCGTACGGTATTGCAACGTTTTGGTGTGGTTTGGTACCGTATGGATGTACTCGTACGGTATTGCACCGTTTTGGTGAGGTTTCGTACCGTATGGATGAACTCGTACGGTATTGCAACGTTTTGGTGTGGTTTGGTACCGTAACGAAGTACCCGTAAGGTATTGTACCGTTTTGGTGTGGTTTGGTACCGTATGGATGTACTCGTACGGTATTGTATAGTTTTTGTGTGTTTTGGTACTGTAACGAAGCACTCGTACGGTATTGTACCGTTTTTGTGTGGTTTGGTACCGTATGGATGTACTCATACGGTATTGCACCGTTTCGGTGTGGTTTGGTACCGTATGGATGTACTCGTACGGTATTGTATCGTTTTTGTTTATGTGTGTTTTGGTACCGTAACGAAGCACTCGTACGGTATTGTACCGTTTTTGTGTGGTTTGGTACCGTATGGATGTACTCGTACGGTATTGCACCGTTTTGATGAGGTTTTGTTCCGTATGGATGTACTCGTACGGTATTGCACCGTTTTGGTGTGGTTTTGTACCGTATGCATGTACTTGTATGCTATTGTAAAGTTTTGGTGAGGTTTGGTACCGTATGGATGTACTGGTACGGTATTGCACCGTTTTGGTGAGATTGGGTACCGGATGGATGTACTCGTACGGTATTGCACTGTTTGGGTGTGGTTTGGTACCGTAACGAAGTACTCGTAAGGTATTGTACCGTTTTGGTGTGGTTTGGTACCGTATGGATGTACTCGTACGGTATTGTACCGTTTTGGTGTGGTTTGGAACCGTAACGAAGTACTCGTACGGTATTGCACCGTTTTGGTGTGGGATTGTACCGTATGGATGTACTCGTACCGTATTGCCCCGTTTTGAGGTGGTTTGGTACCGTATGGATGTACACGTACGGTATTGCATCGTTATGGTGTGGTTTGGTACCGTATGGATGTACTCGTACGGTATTGCACCGTTTTGGTGTGGTTTGGTACCGTATGCATGTACTCGTACGGTATTGTACTGTTTTTGTGTGTTTTGGTACTGTAACGAAGCACTCGTACGGTATTGTACCGTTTTGGTGTGGTTTGGTACAGTATGGATGTACTCGTACGGTATTGCACCGTTTTGGTGTGGTTTGGTACCGTATGGATGTACTCGTACGGTATTGTATCGTTTTTGTTTTTTTTGGTACCGTAACGAAGCACTCGTACGGTATTGTACCGTTTTTGTTTGGTTTGGTACCGTATGGATGTACTCGTACGGTATTGCACTGTTTTGGTGTGGTTTGGTACCGTAACGAAGTACTCGTAAGGTATTGTACCGTTTTGGATTGGTTTGGTACCGTATGGATGTACTCGTACGGTATTCCACCGTTTTCGTGTGGTTGGGTACCGTATGGATGTACTCGTACGGTATTGTTCGGTTTTGGTGTGGTTTGGTACCGTATGCATGTACTGGTAAGGTTTTGCACCGTTTTGGTGTGGTTTGGTACCGTATTGATGTACTCGTACGGTATTGCACTGTTTTGGTGTGGTTTGGTACCGTATGGATGTACTCGTACGGTATTGCACCGTTTTGGTGATGTTTGGTACCGTATGGATGTACTCGTACGGTATTGCACCGTTTTGTTGTGGTACCGTATGGATGTACTCGTACAGTACTGCACCGTTTTAGTGTGGTTTGATACCGTATGGATGTACTCGTACGGTACTGCACCGTTTTGGAGTGGTTTGGTACCGTATGGATGTACTCGTACGGTATTGTACCGTTTTGGTGAGGTTTGTTACCGTTTGGATGTACTCGTACGGTATTGCAACGTTTTGGTGTGGTTTGGTACCGTATGGATGTACTCGTACGGTATTGCACCGTTTTTGTGAGGTTTCGTACTGTAAGGATGAACTCGTACGGTATTGCAACGTTTTGGTGTGGTTTGGTACCGTAACGATGTACTCGTAAGGTATTGTACCGTTTTGGTGTGGTTTGGTACCGTATGGATGTACTCGTACGTTATTGCACCGTTTTGGTGTGGTTTGTTACCGTATGGATGTACTCGTACGGTATTGTATCGTTTTTGTTTTTGTGTGTTTTGGTACCGTAACGAAGCACTCGTACGGTATTGTACCGTTTTTGTGTGGTTTGGTACCGTATGGATGTACTCGTACGGTATTGCACCGTTTTGATGAGGTTTTGTTCCGTATGGATGTACTCGTACGGTATTGCACCGTTTTGGTGTGGTTTTGTACCGTATGCATGTACTTGTATGCTATTGTAAAGTTTTGGTGAGGTTTGATACCGTATGGATGTACTGGTACGGTATTGCACCGTTTTGGTGAGATTGGGTACCGTATGGATGTACTCGTACGGTATTGCACTGTTTGGGTGTGGTTTGGTACCGTAACGAAGTACTCGTAAGGTATTGTACCGTTTTGGTGTGGTTTGGTACCGAAACGAAGTACTCGTAAGGTATTGTACCGTTTTGGTGTGGTTTGGTACCGTATGGATGTACTCGTACCGTATTGCCCCGTTTTGGTGTGGCTTGGTACCATATGGATTTACACGTACGGTATTGCACCGTTATGGTGTGGTTTGGTACCGTATGGATGTACTCATACGGTATTGCACCGTTTTGGTGATGTTTGGTACCGTATGGATGTACTCGTACGGTATTGTACTGTTTTGGTGTGGTTTGGTACCGTAACGAAGCTTTCGTACGGTATTGTACCGTTTTGGTGTGGTTTGGTACCGTATGGATGTACTTGTACGGTATTGCACCGTTTTGGTGTGGTTTGGTACCGTA
Organism: Rhododendron vialii; assembly: GCF_030253575.1. Taxonomy (NCBI): domain Eukaryota; kingdom Viridiplantae; phylum Streptophyta; class Magnoliopsida; order Ericales; family Ericaceae; genus Rhododendron; species Rhododendron vialii. The sequence continues at coordinate 21,162,171 of NC_080565.1, read as the reverse complement.
ACGAAGTACTCGTAAGGTATTGTACCGTTTTGGTGTGGTTTGGTACCGTATGGATGTACTCTTACGGTATTGAACCGTTTTGGTGTGGTTTGGTACCGTATGGATGTACTCGTACGGTATTGTACCGTTTTGGTGTGGTTTGGAACCGTAACGAAGTACTCGTACGGTATTGCACCGTTTTGGTGTGGGATGGTACCGTATGGATGTACTCGTACCGTATTGCCCCGTTTTGGGGTGGTTTGGTACCGTATGGATGTACACGTACGGTATTGCATCGTTATGGTGTGGTTTGGTACCGTATGGATGTACTCGTACGGTATTGCACCGTTTTGGTGTGGTTTGGTACCGTATGCATGTACTCGTACGGTATTGTACTGTTTTTGTGTGTTTTGGTACTGTAACGAAGCACTCGTACGGTATTGTACCGTTTTGGTGTGGTTTGGTACAGTATGGATGTACTCGTACGGTATTGCACCGTTTTGGTGTGGTTTGGTACCGTATGGATGTACTCGTACGGTATTGTATCGTTTTTGTTTTTTTTGGTACCGTAACGAAGCACTCGTACGGTATTGTACCGTTTTTGTTTGGTTTGGTACCGTATGGATGTACTCGTACGGTATTGCACTGTTTTGGTGTGGTTTGGTACCGTAACGAAGTACTCGTAAGGTATTGTACCGTTTTGGATTGGTTTGGTACCGTATGGATGTACTCGTACGGTATTCCACCGTTTTCGTGTGGTTGGGTACCGTATGGATGTACTCGTACGGTATTGTTCGGTTTTGGTGTGGTTTGGTACCGTATGCATGTACTGGCAAGGTTTTGCACCGTTTTGGTGTGGTTTGGTACCGTATTGATGTACTCGTACGGTATTGCACTGTTTTGGTGTGGTTTGGTACCGTATGGATGTACTCGTACGGTATTGTACCGTGTTGGTGTGTTTTGGTACCGTAACGAAGTACTCGTACGGTATTGTACCGTTTTGGTGTGCTTTGGTACCGTATAGATGTACTCGTACGGTATTGCTCCGTTTTGGTGAGGTTTGTTACCGTATGGATGTGCTCGTATGGTTTTGTACCATTTTGGTGTGGTTTGGTACCGTAACGAAGCACTCGTACGGTATTGTACCGTTTTTGTGTGGTTTGGTACCGTATGGATGTACTCGCACGGTATTGCACCGTTTTGGTGTGGTTTGGTACCGTAACGAAGTACTCGTACGGTATTGTACCATTTTGGTTTGGTTTGGTACCGTAACGATGTACTCCTAAGGTATTGTACCGTTTTGGTGTGGTTTGGTACAGTATGGATGTACTCGTACGGTATTGCACCGTTTTGGTGTGGTTTGGTACCGTAACGAATTACTCGTAAGGTATTGTACCATTTTTGTGTGGTTTGGTACCGTATGGATGTACTCGTACGGTATTGCACCGTTTTGGTGTGGTGTGGTTTGGTACCGTAACGAAGTAGTCGTAAGGTATTGTACCGTTTTGGTGTGGTTTGGTACCGTATGGATGTACTCATACGGTATTGCACCGTTTTGGTGTGGTTTGGTACCGTATGGATGTACTCGTACGGTATTGTACCGTTTTGGTGTGGTTTGGTACCGTAACGAAGTACTCGTACGGTATTGCACCGTTTTGGTGTGGGATGGTACCGTATGGATGTACTCGTACCGTATTGCCCCGTTATGGTGTGGTTTGGTACCGTATGGATGTACACGTACGGTATTGCACCGATATAGTGTGGTTTGGTACCGTATGGATGTACTCATACGGTATTGCACCGTTTTGGTGATGTTTGGTACCGTATGGATGTACTCGTACGGTATTGTACTGTTTTGGTGTGGTTTGGTACCGTAACGAAGCTTTCGTACGGTATTGTACCGTTTTGGTGTGGTTTGGTACCGTATGGATGTACTCGTACGGTATTGCACCGTTTTGGTGTGGTTTGGTACCGTATGGATGTACTCGTACGGTATTGCACTGTGTTGGTGTGGTTTTGTACCGTATGGATGTACTCGTACGGTATTGGACCGTTTTGGTGAGGTTTGTTACCGTGTGGATGTACTCGTACGGTATTGCACCATTTTGGTATGGTTTGGTACCGTATGGATTTACTCGTACGGTATTGTACTGTTTTGGTGTGGTTTGGTACCGTAACGAAGCTTTCGTAAGGTATTGTACCGTTTTGGTGTAGTTTGGTACCGTATGGATGTACTCGTACGGTATTGCACCGTTATGGTGTGGTTGGGTACCGTATGGATGTACTCGTACGGTATTGCACCGTTTTGGTGTGGTTTTGTACCGTATGCATGTACTTGTATGCTATTGTAAAGTTTTGGTGAGGTTTGATACCGTATGGATGTACTGGTACGGTATTGCACCGTTTTGGTGAGATTGGGTACCGTATGGATGTACTCGTACGGTATTGCACTGTTTGGGTGTGGTTTGGTACCGTAACGAAGTACTCGTAAGGTATTGTACCGTTTTGGTGTGGTTTGGTACCGAAACGAAGTACTCGTAAGGTATTGTACCGTTTTGGTGTGGTTTGGTACCGTATGGATGTACTCGTACCGTATTGCCCCGTTTTGGTGTGGCTTGGTACCATATGGATTTACACGTACGGTATTGCACCGTTATGGTGTGGTTTGGTACCGTATGGATGTACTCATACGGTATTGCACCGTTTTGGTGATGTTTGGTACCGTATGGATGTACTCGTACGGTATTGTACTGTTTTGGTGTGGTTTGGTACCGTAACGAAGCTTTCGTACGGTATTGTACCGTTTTGGTGTGGTTTGGTACCGTATGGATGTACTTGTACGGTATTGCACCGTTTTGGTGTGGTTTGGTACCGTAACGAAGTACTCGTAAGGTATTGTACCGTTTTGGTGTGGTTTGGTACCGTATGGATGTACTCTTACGGTATTGAACCGTTTTGGTGTGGTTTGGTACCGTATGGATGTACTCGTACGGTATTGTACCGTTTTGGTGTGGTTTGGAACCGTAACGAAGTACTCGTACGGTATTGCACCGTTTTGGTGTGGGATGGTACCGTATGGATGTACTCGTACCGTATTGCCCCGTTTTGGGGTGGTTTGGTACCGTATGGATGTACACGTACGGTATTGCATCGTTATGGTGTGGTTTGGTACCGTATGGATGTACTCGTACGGTATTGCACCGTTTTGGTGTGGTTTGGTACCGTATGCATGTACTCGTACGGTATTGTACTGTTTTTGTGTGTTTTGGTACTGTAACGAAGCACTCGTACGGTATTGTACCGTTTTGGTGTGGTTTGGTACAGTATGGATGTACTCGTACGGTATTGCACCGTTTTGGTGTGGTTTGGTACCGTATGGATGTACTCGTACGGTATTGTATCGTTTTTGTTTTTTTTGGTACCGTAACGAAGCACTCGTACGGTATTGTACCGTTTTTGTTTGGTTTGGTACCGTATGGATGTACTCGTACGGTATTGCACTGTTTTGGTGTGGTTTGGTACCGTAACGAAGTACTCGTAAGGTATTGTACCGTTTTGGATTGGTTTGGTACCGTATGGATGTACTCGTACGGTATTCCACCGTTTTCGTGTGGTTGGGTACCGTATGGATGTACTCGTACGGTATTGTTCGGTTTTGGTGTGGTTTGGTACCGTATGCATGTACTGGCAAGGTTTTGCACCGTTTTGGTGTGGTTTGGTACCGTATTGATGTACTCGTACGGTATTGCACTGTTTTGGTGTGGTTTGGTACCGTATGGATGTACTCGTACGGTATTGTACCGTGTTGGTGTGTTTTGGTACCGTAACGAAGTACTCGTACGGTATTGTACCGTTTTGGTGTGCTTTGGTACCGTATAGATGTACTCGTACGGTATTGCTCCGTTTTGGTGAGGTTTGTTACCGTATGGATGTGCTCGTATGGTTTTGTACCATTTTGGTGTGGTTTGGTACCGTAACGAAGCACTCGTACGGTATTGTACCGTTTTTGTGTGGTTTGGTACCGTATGGATGTACTCGCACGGTATTGCACCGTTTTGGTGTGGTTTGGTACCGTAACGAAGTACTCGTACGGTATTGTACCATTTTGGTTTGGTTTGGTACCGTAACGATGTACTCCTAAGGTATTGTACCGTTTTGGTGTGGTTTGGTACAGTATGGATGTACTCGTACGGTATTGCACCGTTTTGGTGTGGTTTGGTACCGTAACGAATTACTCGTAAGGTATTGTACCATTTTTGTGTGGTTTGGTACCGTATGGATGTACTCGTACGGTATTGCACCGTTTTGGTGTGGTGTGGTTTGGTACCGTAACGAAGTAGTCGTAAGGTATTGTACCGTTTTGGTGTGGTTTGGTACCGTATGGATGTACTCATACGGTATTGCACCGTTTTGGTGTGGTTTGGTACCGTATGGATGTACTCGTACGGTATTGTACCGTTTTGGTGTGGTTTGGTACCGTAACGAAGTACTCGTACGGTATTGCACCGTTTTGGTGTGGGATGGTACCGTATGGATGTACTCGTACCGTATTGCCCCGTTATGGTGTGGTTTGGTACCGTATGGATGTACACGTACGGTATTGCACCGATATAGTGTGGTTTGGTACCGTATGGATGTACTCATACGGTATTGCACCGTTTTGGTGATGTTTGGTACCGTATGGATGTACTCGTACGGTATTGTACTGTTTTGGTGTGGTTTGGTACCGTAACGAAGCTTTCGTACGGTATTGTACCGTTTTGGTGTGGTTTGGTACCGTATGGATGTACTCGTACGGTATTGCACCGTTTTGGTGTGGTTTGGTACCGTATGGATGTACTCGTACGGTATTGCACTGTGTTGGTGTGGTTTTGTACCGTATGGATGTACTCGTACGGTATTGGACCGTTTTGGTGAGGTTTGTTACCGTGTGGATGTACTCGTACGGTATTGCACCATTTTGGTATGGTTTGGTACCGTATGGATTTACTCGTACGGTATTGTACTGTTTTGGTGTGGTTTGGTACCGTAACGAAGCTTTCGTAAGGTATTGTACCGTTTTGGTGTAGTTTGGTACCGTATGGATGTACTCGTACGGTATTGCACCGTTATGGTGTGGTTGGGTACCGTATGGATGTACTCGTACGGTATTGCACCGTTTTGGTGAGTTTTGGTACCGTATGGTTGTACTCGTACGGTATTGCACCGTTTTGGTGAGTTTTGGTACCGTATGGATGTACTCGTACGGTATTGCACCGTTTTGGTGTGGTTTGGTACCGTAACAAAGTACTCGTAAGGTATTGTACCGTTTTGGATTGGTTTGGTACCGTATGGATGTACTCGTACTGTATTGCACCGTTTTGGTGTGGTTTGGTACTGTATGGATGTACTCGTACGGTATTGTACCGTTTTGGTGTGGTTTGGTACCGTAACGAAGTACTCGTACGGTATTGCACCGTTTTGGTGTGGGATGGTACCGTGTGGATGTACTCGTACCGTATTGTCCCGTTTTGGTGTGGTTTGGTACCGTATGGATGTACACGTACGGTATTGTACCGATATGGTGTGGTTTGGTACCGTATGGATGTACTCATACGGTATTGCACCGTTTTGGTGATGTTTGGTACCGTATGGATGTACTCGTACGGTATTGTACTGTTTTGGTGTGGTTCGGTACCGTAACGAAGCTTTCGTACGGTATTGTACCGTTTTGGTGTGGTTTGGTGCCGTATGGATGTACTCGTACGGTATTGCACCGTTTTGGTGTGGTTTGGTACCGTATGGATGTACTCGTACGGTATTGCACTGTGTTGGTGTGGTTTTGTACCGTATGGATGTACTCGTACGGTATTGGACCGTTTTGGTGAGGTTTGTTACCGTGTGGATGCACTCGTACGGTATTGGACCATTTTGGTGTGGTTTGGTACCGTATGGATGTACTCGTACGGTATTGCACCGTTTTGGTGATGTTTGGTACCGTATGGATGTACTCGTACGGTATTGCACCGTTTTGTTGTGGTACCGTATGGATGTACTCGTACAGTACTGCACCGTTTTAGTGTGGTTTGATACAGTATGGATGTACTCGTACGGTACTGCACCGTTTTGGAGTGGTTTGGTACCGTATGGATGTACTCGTACGGTATTGTACCGTTTTGGTGAGGTTTGTTACCGTTTGGATGTACTCGTACGGTATTGCAACGTTTTGGTGTGGTTTGGTACCGTATGGATGTACTCGTACGGTATTGCACCGTTTTTGTGAGGTTTCGTACTGTAAGGATGAACTCGTACGGTATTGCAACGTTTTGGTGTGGTTTGGTACCGTAACGAAGTACTCGTAAGGTATTGTACCGTTTTGGTGTGGTTTGGTACCGTATGGATGTACTCGTATGGTATTGCACCGTTTTGGTGTGGTTTGTTACCGTATGGATGTACTCGTACGGTATTGTATCGTTTTTGTGTGTTTTGGAACTGTAACGAAGCGCTCGTACGGTATTGTACCATTTTTGTGTGGTTTGGTACCGTATGGATGTACTCATACGGTATTGCACCGTTTCGGTGTGGTTTGGTACCGTATGGATGTACTCGTACGGTATTGTATCGTTTTTGTGTGTTTTGGTACCGTAACGAAGCACTCGTACGGTATTGTACCGTTTTTGTGTGGTTTTGTACCGTATGGATGTACTCGTACGGTATTGCACCGTTTTGGTGAGGTTTTGTTCCGTATGTATGTACTCGTATGGTATTGCACCGTTTTGGTGTGGTTTTGTACCGTATGCATGTACTTGTATGCTATTGTAATGTTTTGGTGAGGTTTGGTACTGTATGGATGTACTGGTACGGTATTGCACCGTTTTGGTGAGGTTAGGTACCGTATGGATGTACTCGTACGGTATTGCACTTTTTGGGTGTGGTTTGGTACCGTAACGAAGTACTCGTAAGGTACTGTACCGTTTTGGTGTGGTTTGGTACCGTATGGATGTACTCGTACGGTATTGCACCGTTTTGGTGTGGTTTGGTACCGTAACGAAGAACTCGTAAGGTATTGTACCGTTTTGGTGTGGTTTGGTACTGTATGGATGTACTCGTACGGTATTTCACCCTTTTTGGTGTGGTTTGGTACCGTATGGATGTACTCGTACGGTATTGCACCGTTTTGGTGTGGTCTGATACCGTATGGATGTACTCGTACGGTATTGCACCGTTTTGGTGTGGTTAGGTACCGTATGCATGTACTCGTACGGTATTGCACCGTTTTGGTGTGATTTGGTACTGTATGGATGTACTCGTACGGTATTGTACTATTTTGGTGTGTTTTGGTACTGTAACGAAGCACTCGTACGGTATTGTACCATTTTGGTGTGGTTTGGTACAGTATGGATATACTCGTACGGTATTGCATCGTTTTGGTGTGGTTTGGTACCGTATGGGTGTACTCGTACGGTATTGTATCGTTTTTGTTTTTTTTGGTACCGTGACGAAGCACTCGTACGGTATTGTACCGTTTTTGTTTGGTTTGGTACCGTATGGATGTACTCGTACGGTATTGCACTGTTTTGGTGTGGTTTGGTACCGTAACGAAGTACTCGTAAAGTATTGTACCGTTTTGGATTGGTTTGGTACCGTATGGATGTACTCGTACGGTATTGCACCGTTTTCGTGTGGTTGGGTACCGTATGGATGTACTCGTACGGTATTGTTCGGTTTTTATGTGGTTTGGTACCGTATGCATGTACTGGCAAGGTTTTGCACCGTTTTGGTACCGTATGGATGTACTCGTACGGTATTGTACCATTTTGGTGTGTTTTGGTACCGTAACGAAGTACTCGTACGGTATTGTACCGTTTTGGTGTGGTTTGGTACCGTATGGATGTACTCGTACGGTATTGCTCCGTTTTGGTGAGGTTTGTTACCGTATGGATGTGCTCGTATGGTTTTGTACCGTTTTGGTGTGGTTTGGTACCGTAACGAAGCACTCGTACGGTATTGCACCGTTTTGGTGTGGTTTGGTACCGTAACGAAGTACTCGTACGGTATTGTACCGTTTTGGTGTGGTTTGGTACCGTATGGATGTACTCGTACGGTATTGGACCGTTTTGGGGTGGTTTGGTACCGTATGGATGTACTCGTACACTATTGCACCGTTTTGGTGATGTTTGGTACCGTATGGATGTACTCGTACGGTATTGTACTGTTTTGGTGTGTTTTGGTACCGTAACGAAGCACTCGTACGGTATTGTACCATTTTTGTGTGGTTTGGTACCGTATGGATGTACTCGTACGGTATTGCACCGTTTTGGTGTGGTTTGGTACCGTATGGATGTACTCGTACGGTATTGTATCGTTTTTGTGTGTTTTGGTACCGTAACGAAGCACTCGTACGGTATTGTACCGTTTTTGTGCGGTTTGGTACCGTATGGATGTACTCGTACGGTATGGCACCGTTTTGGTGAGATTTGGTACCGTATGGATGTACTCGTACAGTATTGGACCGTTTTGGTGTGGTTTGGTACCATATGGATGTACTCGTATGGTATTGCACCGTTTTGGTGATGTTTCGTACCGTATGGATGTACTCGTACGGTATTGTACTGTTTTGGTGTGGTTTGGTACCGTAACGAAGCTTTCATAAGGTATTGTACCGTTTTGGTGTAGTTTGGTACTGTATGGATGTACTCGAACGGTATTGTACCGTTTTTGTGTGGTTTGGTACCGTATGGATGTACTCGCACGGTATTGCACCGTTTTGGTGTGGTTTGGTACCGTAACGAAGTACTCGTACGGTATTGTACAATTTTGGTGTGGTTTGGTACCGTATGGATGTACTCGTACGGTATTGCACCGTTTTGGTTTGGTTTGGTACCGTAACGATGTACTCGTAAGGTATTGTACCGTTTTGGTGTGGTTTGGTACAGTATGGATGTACTCGTACGGTATTGCAACGTTTTGGTGTGGTTTGGTACCATAACGAATTACTCGTAAGGTATTGTATCGTTTTTGTGTGGTTTGGTACCGTATGGATGTACTCGTACGGTATTGCACCGTTTTGGTGTGGTGTGGTTTGGTACCGTAACGAAGTAGTCGTAAGGTATTGTACCGTTTTGGTGTGGTTTGGTACCGTATGGATGTACTCATACGGTATTGCACCGTTTTGGTGTGGTTTGGTACCGTATGGATGTACTCGTACGGTATTGTACCGTTTTGGTGTGGTTTGGTACCGTAACGAAGTACTCGTACGGTATTGCACCGTTTTGGTGTGGGATGGTACCGTATGGATGTACTCGTACCGTATTGCCCCGTTTTGGTGTGGTTTGGTACCGTATGGATGTACACGTACGGTATTGCACCGATATGGTGTGGTTTGGTACCGTATGGATGTACTCATACGGTATTGCACCGTTTTGGTGATGTTTGGTACCGTATGGATGGACTCGTACGGTATTGTACTGTTTTGGTGTGGTTTGGTACCGTAACGAAGCTTTCGTACGGTATTGTACCGTTTTGGTGTGGTTTGGTACCGTATGGATGTACTCGTATGGTATTGCACCGTTTTGGTGTGGTTTGGTACCGTATGGATGTACTCGTACGGTATTGCACTGTGTTGGTGTGGTTTTGTACCGTATGGATGTACTCGTACGGTATTGGACCGTTTTGGTGAGGTTTGTTACCGTGTGGATGTACTCGTACGGTATTGCACCATTTTGGTATGGTTTGGTACCGTATGGATTTACTCGTACGGTATTGTACTGTTCTGGTGTGGTTTGGTACCGTAACGAAGCTTTCGTAAGGTATTGTACCGTTTTGGTGTAGTATGGTACCGTATGGATGTACTCGTACGGTATTGCACCGTTATGGTGTGGTTGGGTACCGTATGGATGTACTCGTACGGTATTGCACCGTTTTGGTGAGTTTTGGTACCATATGGATGTACTCGTACGGTATTGAACCGTTTTGGTGAGTTTTGGTACCGTATGGATGTACTCGTACGGTATTGCACCGTTTTGGTGTGGTTTGGTACCGTAACAAAGTACTCGTAAGGTATTGTACCGTTTTGGATTGGTTTGGTACCGTATGGATGTACTCGTACTGTATTGCACCGTTTTGGTGTGGTACCGTATGGATGTACTCGTACGGTACTGCACCGTTTTGGTGTGGTTTGATACCGTATGGATGTACTCGTACGGTACTGCACCGTTTTGGTGTGGTTTGGTACCGTATGGATGTACTCGTACGGTATTGTACCGTTTTGGTGAGGTTTGTTACCGTATGGATGTACTCGTACGGTATTGCAACGTTTTGGTGTGGTTTGGTACCGTATGGATGTACTCGTACGGTATTGCACCGTTTTGGTGAGGTTTCGTACCGTATGGATGAACTCGTACGGTATTGCAACGTTTTGGTGTGGTTTGGTACCGTAACGAAGTACTCGTAAGGTATTGTACCGTTTTGGTGTGGTTTGGTACCGTATGGATGTACTCGTACGGTATTATATCGTTTTTGTGTGTTTTGGTACTGTAACGAAGCACTCGTACGGTATTGTACCGTTTTTGTGTGGTTTGGTACCGTATGGATGTACTCATACGGTATTGCACCGTTTCGGTGTGGTTTGGTACCGTATGGATGTACTCGTACGGTATTGTATCGTTTTTGTTCGTTTTCGTACCGTAACGAAGCACTCGTACGGTATTGTACCGTTTTTGTGTGGTTTGGTACCGTATGGATGTACTCGTACGGTATTGCACCGTTTTGATGAGGTTTTGTTCCGTATGGATGTACTCGTACGGTATTGCACCGTTTTGGTGTGGTTTTGTACCGTATGCATGTACTTGTATGCTTTTGTAAAGTTTTGGTGAGGTTTGGTACCGTATGGATGTACTGGTACGGTATTGCACCGTTTTGGTGAGGTTAGGTACCGTATGGATGTACTCGTACGGTATTGCACTGTTTGGGTATGGTTTGGTACCGTAACGAAGTACTCGTAAGGTATTGTACCGTTTTGGTGTGGTTTGGTACCGTATTGATGTACTCATACGGTATTGCACCGTTTTGGTGTTGTTTGGTACCGAAACGAAGTACTCGTAAGGTATTGTACCGTTTTGGTGTGGTTTGGTACCGTATGGATGTACTCGTACCGTATTGCCCCGTTTTGGTGTGGCTTGGTACCATATGGATTTACACGTACGGTATTGCACCGTTATGGTGTGGTTTGGTACCGTATGGATGTACTCATACGGTATTGCACCGTTTTGGTGATGTTTGGTACCGTATGGATGTACTCGTACGGTATTGTACTGTTTTGGTGTGGTTTGGCACCGTAACGAAGCTTTCGTACGGTATTGTACCGTTTTGGTGTGGTTTGGTACCGTATGGATGTACTCGTACGGTATTGCTCCGTTTTGGTGTGGTTTGGTACCGTAACGAAGTACTCGTAAGGTATTGTACCGTTTTGGTGTGGTTTGGTACCGTATGGATGTACTCTTACGGTATTGAACCGTTTTGGTGTGGTTTGGTACCGTATGGATGTACTCGTACGGTATTGTACCGTTTTGGTGTGGTTTGGTACCGTAACGAAGTACTCGTACGGTATTGCACCGTTTTGGTGTGGGATGGTACCGTATGGATGTATTCGTACCGTATTGCCCCGTTTTGGTGTGGTTTGGTACCGTATGGATGTACACGTACGGTATTGCACCGTTATGCTGTGATTTGGTACCGTATGGATGTACTCGTACGGTATTGCACCGTTTTGGTGTGGTTTGGTACCGTAACGAAGTACTCGTACGGTATTGCACCGTTTTGGTGTGGGATGGTACCGTATGGATGTACTCGTACCGTATTGCCCCGTTTTGGTGTGGTTTGGTACCGTATGGATGTACAGGTACGGTATTGCACCGTTTTGGTGTGGTTTGGTACCGTAACGAAGTACTCGTAAGGTATTGTACCGTTTTGGTGTGGTTTGGTATAGTATGGATGTACTCGTACGGTATTGCACCGTTTTGGTGTGGTTTGGTACCGTAACGAAGTACTCGTAAGGTATTGTACCGTTTTTGTGTGGTTTGGTACTGTATGGATGTACTCGTACGGTATTGCACCATTTTGGTGTGGTGTGGTTTGGTACCGTAACGAAGTAGTCGTAAGGTATTGTACCGTTTTGGTGTGGTTTGGTACCGTATGGATGTACTCATACGGTATTGCACCGTTTTGGTGTGGTTTGGTACCGTATGGATGTACTCGTACGGTATTCTACCGTTTTGGTGTGGTTTGGTACCGTAATGAAGTACTCGTACGGTATTGCACCGTTTTGGTGTGGGATGGTACCGTATGGATGTACTCGTACCGTATTGCCCCGTTTTGGTGTGGTTTGGTACCGTATGGATGTACACGCACGGTATTGCACCGATATGGTGTGGTTTGGTACCGTATGGATGTACTCATACGGTATTGCACCGTTTTGGTGATGTTTGGTACCGTATGGATGTACTCGTACGGTATTGTACTGTTTTGGTGTGGTTTGGTACCGTAACGAAGCTTTCGTACGGTATTGTACCGTTTTGGTGTGGTTTGGTACCGTATGGATGTACTCGTACGGTATTGCACCGTTTTGGTGTGGTTTGGTACCGTATGGATGTACTCGTACGGTATTGCACTGTGTTGGTGTGGTTTTGTACCGTATGTATGTACTCGTACGGTATTGGACCGTTTTGGTGAGGTTTGTTACCGTGTGGATGTACTCGTACGGTATTGCACCATTTTGGTGTGGTTTGGTACCGTATGGATTTACTCGTACGGTATTGTACTGTTTTGGTGTGGTTTGGTACCGTAACGACGCTTTCGTAAGGTATTGTACCGTTTTGGTGTAGTTTGGTACCGTATGGATGTACTCGTACGGTATTGCACCGTTTTGGTGTGGTTTGGTACCGTATGGATGTACTCGTACGGTATTGCACCGTGTTGGTGTGGTTTTGTACCGTATGGATGTACTCGTACGGTATTGTACCGTTTTGGTGAGGTTTGTTACCGTGTGGATGTACTCGTACGGTATTGCACCGTTTTGGTGTGGTTTGGTACCGTATGGATTTACTCGTACGGTATTGCACCATTTTGGTGTGGTTTGGTACCGTATGGATGTAATCGTACGGTATTGGACCGTTTTGGTGTGTTTTGGTACCGTTACGAAGTACTCGTACGGTATTGTACCGTTTTGGTGTGGTTTGGTACCGTATGGATGTACTCGTACGGTATTGCTCCGTTTTTGTGAGGGTTGTTACCGTATGGATGTGCTCGTATGGTTTTGTACCGTTTTGGAGTGGTTTGGTACCGTAACGAAGCACTCGAACGGTATTGTACCGTTTTTGTGTGGTTTGGTACCGTATGGATGTACTCGTACGGTATTGCACCGTTTTGGTGTGGTTTGGTACCGTAACGAAGTACTCGTACGGTATTGTACCGTTTTGGAGTGGTTTAGTACCGTATGGATGTACTCGTACGGTATTGTACCGTTTTGGTGTGGTTTGGTACCGAAACGAAGTACTCGTAAGGTATTGTACCGTTTTGGGGTGGTTTGGAACCGTATGGATGTACTCGTACCGTTTTGCCCCGTTTTGGTGTGGTTTGGTACCATATGGAAGTACACGTACGGTATTGCACCGTTATGGTGTGCTTTGGTACCGTATGGATGTACTCATACGGTATTGCACTGTTTTGGTGATGTTTGGTACCGTATGGATGTACTCGTACGGTATTGTACTGTTTTGGTGTGGTTTGGTACCGTAACGAAGCTTTCGTACGGTATTGTACCGTTTTGGTGTTGTTTTGTACCGTATGGATGTACTCGTACGGTATTGCACCGTTTTGGTGTGGTTTGGTACCGTAACGAAGTACTCGTAAGGTATTGTACCGTTTTGGTGTGGTTTGGTACCGTATGGATGTACTCGCACGGTATTGCATCATTTTGGTAAGGTTTGGTACCGTATGGATGTACTCGTACGGTATTGTACTATTTTGGTGTGGTTTGGTACCGTAACGAAGCTCTCCTACGGTATTGTACCGTTTTGGTGTGGTTTGGTACCGTGTGGATGTACTCGTACGGTATTGCACCGTTTTGGTGTGGTTTGGTACCGTATGGATGTACTCGTACGGTATTGCTCCGTTTTGGTGATGGTTGTCACCGTATGGATGGGCTCGTATGGTTTTGTACCGTTTTGGTGTGGTTTGGTACCGTAACGAAGCACTCGAACGGTATTGTACCGTTTTTGTGTGGTTTGGTACCGTATGGATGTACTCGTACGGTATTGCACCGTTTTGGTGTGGGATGGTACCGTATGGATGTACTCGTACCGTATTGCCCCGTTTTGGTGTGGTTTGGTACCGTATGGATGTACACGTACGGTATTGCACCGTTATGGTGTGGTTTGTTACCGTATGGATGTACTCATACGGTATTGCACCGTTTTGGTGATGTTTGGTACCGTATGGATGTACTCGTACGGTATTGTACTGTTTTGGTGTGGTTTGGTACCGTAATGAAGCTTTCGTACGGTATTGTACCATTTTGGTGTGGTTTGGTACCGTTTGGATGTACTCGTACGGTATTGCACCGTTTTGGTGTGGTTTAGTACCGTATGGATGTACTCGTACGGTATTGCACCGTGTTGGTGTGGTTTTGTACCGTATGGATGTACTCGTACGGTATTGGACCGTTTTGGTGAGGTTTGTTACCGTATGGATGTAGTCGTACGGTATTGCATCGTTTTGGTGTGGTTTTGTACCGTATGGATGTACTCGTACGGTATTGTACCGTTTTGGTGAGGTTTGTTACCGTGTGGATGTACTCGTACGGTATTGCACCGTTTTGGTGTGGTTTGGTACCGTATGGATTTACTCGTACGGTATTGCACCGTTTTGGTGAGGTTTGGTACCGTATGGATGTACTCGTACGGTATTGCACCGTTTTGGTGTGGTTTGGTACCGTATGGATTTACTCGTACGGTATTGCACCGTTTTCGTGTGGTTTGGTACCGTATGGATGTAATCGTACGGTATTGTACCGTTTTGGGGTGGTTTGGTACCGTATGGATGTACTCGTACGGTATTGCACCGTTTTGGTGTGGTTTGGTACCGTAACCAAGTACTCGTAAGGTATTGTACCGTTTTGGTGTGGTTTGGTACCGTATGGATGTACTCGTACGGTATTGCACCGTTTTGGTGTGGTTTGGTACCGTAACGAAGTACTCGTACGGTATTGCACCGTTTTGGTGTGGGATGGTACCGTATGGATGTACTCGTACCGTATTGCCCCGTTTTGGTGTGGTTTGGTACCGTATGGATGTACAGGTACGGTATTGCACCGTTTTGGTGTGGTTTGGTACCGTAACGAAGTACTCGTAAGGTATTGTACCGTTTTGGTGTGGTTTGGTACAGTATGGATGTACTCGTACGGTATTGCACCGTTTTGGTGTGGTTTGGTACCGTAACGAAGTACTCGTAAGGTATTGTACCGCTTTTGTGTGGTTTGGTACTGTATGGATGTACTCGTACGGTATTGCACCATTTTGGTGTGGTGTGGTTTGGTACCGTAACGAAGTAGTCGTAAGGTATTGTACCATTTTGGTGTGGTTTGGTACCGTATGGATGTACTCATACGGTATTGCACCGTTTTGGTGTGGTTTGGTACCGTATGGATGTACTCGTACGGTATTGTACCGTTTTGGTGTGGTTTGGTACCGTAATGAAGTACTCGTACGGTATTGCACCGTTTTGGTTTGGGATGGTACCGTATGGATGTACTCGTACCGTATTGCCCCGTTTTGGTGTGGTTTGGTACCGTATGGATGTACACGCACGGTATTGCACCGATATGGTGTGGTTTGGTACCGTATGGATGTACTCATACGGTATTGCACCGTTTTGCTGATGTTTGGTACCGTATGGATGTACTCGTACGGTATTGTACTGTTTTGGTGTGGTTTGGTACCGTAACGAAGCTTTCGTACGGTATTGTACCGTTTTGGTGTGGTTTGGTACCGTATGGATGTACTCGTACGGTATTGCACCGTTTTGGTGTGGTTTGGTACCGTATGGATGTACTCGTACGGTATTGCACTGTGTTGGTGTGGTTTTGTACCGTATGTATGTACTCGTACGGTATTGGACCGTTTTGGTGAGGTTTGTTACCGTGTGGATGTACTCGTACGGTATTGCACCATTTTGGTGTGGTTTGGTACCGTATGGATTTACTCGTACGGTATTGTACTGTTTTGGTGTGGTTTGGTACCGTAACGACGCTTTCGTAAGGTATTGTACCGTTTTGGTGTAGTTTGGTACCGTATGGATGTACTCGTACGGTATTGCACCGTTTTGGTGTGGTTTGGTACCGTATGGATGTACTCGTACGGTATTGCACCGTGTTGGTGTGGTTTTGTACCGTATGGATGTACTCGTACGGTATTGTACCGTTTTGGTGAGGTTTGTTACCGTGTGGATGTACTCGTACGGTATTGTACCGTTTTTGTGTGGTTTGGTACCGTATGGATGTACTCGCACGGTATTGCACCGTTTTGGTGTGGTTTGGTACCGTAACGAAGTACTCGTACGGTATTGTACCATTTTGGTGTGGTTTGGTACCGTATGGATGTACTCGTACGGTATTGCACCGTTTTGGTTTGGTTTGGTACCGTAACGATGTACTCGTAAGGTATTGTACCGTTTTGGTGTGGTTTGGTACAGTATGGATGTACTCGTACGGTATTGCACCGTTTTGGTGTGGTTTGGTACCATAACGAATTACTCGTAAGGTATTGTATCGTTTTTGTGTGGTTTGGTACCGTATGGATGTACTCGTACGGTATTGCACCGTTTTGGTGTGGTGTGGTTTGGTACCGTAACGAAGTAGTCGTAAGGTATTGTACCGTTTTGGTGTGGTTTGGTACCGTATGGATGTACTCATACGGTATTGCACCGTTTTGGTGTGGTTTGGTACCGTATGGATGTACTCGTACGGTATTGTACCGTTTTGGTGTGGTTTGGTACCGTAACGAAGTACTCGTACGGTATTGCACCGTTTTGGTGTGGGATGGTACCGTATGGATGTACTCGTACCGTATTGCCCCGTTTTGGTGTGGTTTGGTACCGTATGGATGTACACGTACGGTATTGCACCGATATGGTGTGGTTTGGTACCGTATGGATGTACTCATACGGTATTGCACCGTTTTGGTGATGTTTGGTACCGTATGGATGTACTCGTACGGTATTGTACTGTTTTGGTGTGGTTTGGTACCGTAACGAAGCTTTCGTACGGTATTGTACCGTTTTGGTGTGGTTTGGTACCGTATGGATGTACTCGTACGGTATTGCACCGTTTTGGTGTGGTTTGGTACCGTATGGATGTACTCGTACGGTATTGCACTGTGTTGGTGTGGTTTTGTACCGTATGGATGTACTCGTACGGTATTGGACCGTTTTGGTGAGGTTTGTTACCGTGTGGATGTACTCGTACGGTATTGCACCATTTTGGTATGGTTTGGTACCGTATGGATTTACTCGTACGGTATTGTACTGTTCTGGTGTGGTTTGGTACCGTAACGAAGCTTTCGTAAGGTATTGTACCGTTTTGGTGTAGTTTGGTACCGTATGGATGTACTCGTACGGTATTGCACCGTTATGGTGTGGTTGGGTACCGTATGGATGTACTCGTACGGTATTGCACCGTTTTGGTGAGTTTTGGTACCGTATGGATGTACTCGTACGGTATTGCACCGTTTTGGTGAGTTTTGGTACCGTATGGATGTACTCGTACGGTATTGCACCGTTTTGGTGTGGTTTGGTACCGTAACAAAGTACTCGTAAGGTATTGTACCGTTTTGGATTGGTTTGGTACCGTATGGATGTACTCGTACTGTATTGCACCGTTTTGGTGTGGTACCGTATGGATGTACTCGTACGGTACTGCACCGTTTTGGTGTGGTTTGATACCGTATGGATGTACTCGTACGGTACTGCACCGTTTTGGTGTGGTTTGGTACCGTATGGATGTACTCGTACGGTATTGTACCGTTTTGGTGAGGTTTGTTACCGTATGGATGTACTCGTACGGTATTGCAACGTTTTGGTGTGGTTTGGTACCGTATGGATGTACTCGTACGGTATTGCACCGTTTTGGTGAGGTTTCGTACCGTATGGATGAACTCGTACGGTATTGCAACGTTTTGGTGTGGTTTGGTACCGTAACGAAGTACTCGTAAGGTATTGTACCGTTTTGGTGTGGTTTGGTACCGTATGGATGTACTCGTACGGTATTGGACCGTTTTGGGGTGGTTTGGTACCGTATGGATGTACTCGTACGCTATTGCACCGTTTTGGTGATGTTTGGTACCGTATGGATGTACTCGTACGGTATTGTACTGTTTTGGTGTGTTTTGGTACCGTAACGAAGCACTCGTACGGTATTGTACCATTTTTGTGTGGTTTGGTACCGTATGGATGTACTCGTACGGTATTGCACCGTTTTGGTGTGGTTTGGTACCGTATGGATGTACTCGTACGGTATTGTATCGTTTTTGTGTGTTTTGGTACCGTAACGAAGCACTCGTACGGTATTGTACCGTTTTTGTGCGGTTTGGTACCGTATGGATGTACTCGTACGGTATGGCACCGTTTTGGTGAGATTTGGTACCGTATGGATGTACTCGTACAGTATCGGACCGTTTTGGTGTGGTTTGGTACCATATGGATGTACTCGTATGGTATTGCACCGTTTTGGTGATGTTTCGTACCGTATGGATGTACTCGTACGGTATTGTACTGTTTTGGTGTGGTTTGGTACCGTAACGAAGCTTTCATAAGGTATTGTACCGTTTTGGTGTAGTTTGGTACTGTATGGATGTACTCGTACGGTATTGTACCGTTTTTGTGTGGTTTGGTACCGTATGGATGTACTCGCACGGTATTGCACCGTTTTGGTGTGGTTTGGTACCGTAACGAAGTACTCGTACGGTATTGTACCATTTTGGTGTGGTTTGGTACCGTATGGATGTACTCGTACGGTATTGCACCGTTTAAGTTTGGTTTGGTACCGTAACGATGTACTCGTAAGGTATTGTACCGTTTTGGTGTGGTTTGGTACAGTATGGATGTACTCGTACGGTATTGCACCGTTTTGGTGTGGTTTGGTACCATAACGAATTACTCGTAAGGTATTGTATCGTTTTTGTGTGGTTTGGTACCGTATGGATGTACTCGTACGGTATTGCACCGTTTTGGTGTGGTGTGGTTTGGTACCGTAACGAAGTAGTCGTAAGGTATTGTACCGTTTTGGTGTGGTTTGGTACCGTATGGATGTACTCATACGGTATTGCACCGTTTTGGTGTGGTTTGGTACCGTATGGATGTACTCGTACGGTATTGTACCGTTTTGGTGTGGTTTGGTACCGTAACGAAGTACTCGTACGGTATTGCACCGTTTTGGTGTGGGATGGTACCGTATGGATGTACTCGTACCGTATTGCCCCGTTTTGGTGTGGTTTGGTACCGTATGGATGTACACGTACGGTATTGCACCGATATGGTGTGGTTTGGTACCGTATGGATGTACTCATACGGTATTGCACCGTTTTGGTGATGTTTGGTACCGTATGGATGGACTCGTACGGTATTGTACTGTTTTGGTGTGGTTTGGTACCGTAACGAAGCTTTCGTACGGTATTGTACCGTTTTGGTGTGGTTTGGTACCGTATGGATGTACTCGTATGGTATTGCACCGTTTTGGTGTGGTTTGGTACCGTATGGATGTACTCGTACGGTATTGCACTGTGTTGGTGTGGTTTTGTACCGTATGGATGTACTCGTACGGTATTGGACCGTTTTGGTGAGGTTTGTTACCGTGTGGATGTACTCGTACGGTATTGCACCATTTTGGTATGGCTTGGTACCGTATGGATTTACTCGTACGGTATTGTACTGTTCTGGTGTGGTTTGGTACCGTAACGAAGCTTTCGTAAGGTATTGTACCGTTTTGGTGTAGTTTGGTACCGTATGGATGTACTCGTACGGTATTGCACCGTTATGGTGTGGTTGGGTACCGTATGGATGTACTCGTACGGTATTGCACCGTTTTGGTGAGTTTTGGTACCGTATGGATGTACTCGTACGGTATTGCACCGTTTTTGTGAGTTTTGGTACCGTATGGATGTACTCGTACGGTATTGCACCGTTTTGGTGTGGTTTGGTACCGTAACAAAGTACTCGTAAGGTATTGTACCGTTTTGGATTGGTTTGGTACCGTATGGATGTACTCGTACTGTATTGCACCGTTTTGGTGTGGTACCGTATGGATGTACTCGTACGGTACTGCACCGTTTTGGTGTGGTTTGATACCGTATGGATGTACTCGTACGGTACTGCACCGTTTTGGTGTGGTTTGGTACCGTATGGATGTACTCGTACGGTATTGTACTGTTTTGGTGAGGTTTGTTACCGTATGGATGTACTCGTACGGTATTGCAACGTTTTGGTGTGGTTTGGTACCGTATGGATGTACTCGTACGGTATTGCACCGTTTTGGTGAGGTTTCGTACCGTATGGATGAACTCGTACGGTATTGCAACGTTTTGGTGTGGTTTGGTACCGTAACGAAGTACTCGTAAGGTATTGTACCGTTTTGGTGTGGTTTGGTACCGTATGGATGTACTCGTACGGTATTATATCGTTTTTGTGTGTTTTGGTACTGTAACGAAGCACTCGTACGGTATTGTACCGTTTTTGTGTGGTTTGGTACCGTATGGATGTACTCATACGGTATTGCACCGTTTCGGTGTGGTTTGGTACCGTATGGATGTACTCGTACGGTATTGTATCGTTTTTGTGTGTTTTCGTACCGTAACGAAGCACTCGTACGGTATTGTACCGTTTTTGTGTGGTTTGGTACCGTATGGATGTACTCGTACGGTATTGCACCGTTTTGATGAGGTTTTGTTCCGTATGGATGTACTCGTACGGTATTGCACCGTTTTGGTGTGGTTTTGTACCGTATGCATGTACTTGTATGCTATTGTAAAGTTTTGGTGAGGTTTGGTACCGTATGGATGTACTGGTATGGTATTGCACCGTTTTGGTGAGGTTAGGTACCGTATGGATGTACTCGTACGGTATTGCACTGTTTGGGTATGGTTTGGTACCGTAACGAAGTACTCGTAAGGTATTGTACCGTTTTGGTGTGGTTTGGTACCGTATTGATGTACTCATACGGTATTGCACCGTTTTGGTGTGGTTTGGTACCGAAACGAAGTACTCGTAAGGTATTGTACCGTTTTGGTGTGGTTTGGTACCGTATGGATGTACTCGTACCGTATTGCCCCGTTTTGGTGTGGCTTGGTACCATATGGATTTACACGTACGGTATTGCACCGTTATGGTGTGGTTTGGTACCGTATGGATGTACTCATACGGTATTGCACCGTTTTGGTGATGTTTGGTACCGTATGGATGTACTCGTACGGTATTGTACTGTTTTGGCATGGTTTGGCACCGTAACGAAGCTTTCGTACGGTATTGTACCGTTTTGGTGTGGTTTGGTACCGTATGGATGTACTCGTACGGTATTGCACCGTTTTGGTGTGGTTTGGTACCGTAACGAAGTACTCGTAAGGTATTGTACCGTTTTGGTGTGGTTTGGTACCGTATGGATGTACTCTTACGGTATTGAACCGTTTTGGTGTGGTTTGGTACCGTATGGATGTACTCGTACGGTATTGTACCGTTTTGGTGTGGTTTGGTACCGTAACGAAGTACTCGTACGGTATTGCACCGTCTTGGTGTGGGATGGTACCGTATGGATGTATTCGTACCGTATTGCCCCATTTTGGTGTGGTTTGGTACCGTATGGATGTACACGTACGGTATTGCACCGTTATGGTGTGGTTTGGTACCGTATGGATGTACTCGTACGGTATTGCACCGTTTTGGTGTGGTTTGGTACCGTAACGAAGTACTCGTACGGTATTGCACCGTTTTGGTGTGGGATGGTACCGTATGGATGTACTCGTACCGTATTGCCCCGTTTTGGTGTGGTTTGGTACCGTATGGATGTACAGGTACGGTATTGCACCGTTTTTGGTGTGGTTTGGTACCGTAACGAAGTACTCGTAAGGTATTGTACCGTTTTGGTGTGGTTTGGTACAGTATGGATGTACTCGTACGGTATTGCACCGTTTTGGTGTGGTTTGGTACCGTAACGAAGTACTCGTAAGGTATTGTACCGTTTTTGTGTGGTTTGGTACTGTATGGAAGTACTCGTACGGTATTGCACCATTTTGGTGTGGTGTGGTTTTGTACCGTAACGAAGTAGTCGTAAGGTATTGTACCGTTTTGGTGTGGTTTGGTACCGTATGGATGTACTCATACGGTATTGCACCGTTTTGGTGTGGTTTGGTACCGTATGGATGTACTCGTACGGTATTCTACCGTTTTGGTGTAGTTTGGTACCGTAATGAAGTACTCGTACGGTATTGCACCGTTTTGGTGTGGGATGGTACCGTATGGATGTACTCGTACCGTATTGCCCCGTTTTGGTGTGGTTTGGTACCGTATGGATGTACACGCACGGTATTGCACCGATATGGTGTGGTTTGGTACCGTATGGATGTACTCATACGGTATTGCACCGTTTTGGTGATGTTTGGTACCGTATGGATGTACTCGTACGGTATTGTACTGTTTTGGTGTGGTTTGGTACCGTAACGAAGCTTTCGTACGGTATTGTACCGTTTTGGTGTGGTTTGGTACCGTATGGATGTACTCGTACGGTATTGCACCGTTTTGGTGTGGTTTGGTACCGTATGGATGTACTCGTACGGTATTGCACTGTGTTGGTTTGGTTTTGTACCGTATGTATGTACTCGTACGGTATTGGACCGTTTTGGTGAGGTTTGTTACCGTGTGGATGTACTCGTACGGTATTGCACCATTTTGGTGTGGTTTGGTACCGTATGGATTTACTCGTACGGTATTGTACTGTTTTGGTGTGGTTTGGTACCGTAACGACGCTTTCGTAAGGTATTGTACCGTTTTGGTGTAGTTTGGTACCGTATGGATTTACTCGTACGGTATTGCACCGTTTTGGTGTGGTTTGGTACCGTATGGATGTACTCGTACGGTATTGCACCGTGTTGGTGTGGTTTTGTACCGTATGGATGTACTCGTACGGTATTGTACCGTTTTGGTGAGGTTTATTACCGTGTGGATGTACTCGTACGGTATTGCACCGTTTTGGTGTGGTTTGGTACCGTATGGATTTACTCGTACGGTATTGCACCATTTTGGTGTGGTTTGGTACCGTATGGATGTAATCGTACGGTATTGGACCGTTTTGGTGTGTTTTGGTACCGTTACGAAGTACTCGTACGGTATTGTACCGTTTTGGTGTGGTTTGGTACCGTATGGATGTACTCGTACGGTATTGCTCCGTTTTTGTGAGGGTTGTTACCGTATGGATGTGCTCGTATGGTTTTGTACCGTTTTGGAGTGGTTTGGTACCGTAACGAAGCACTCGAACGGTATTGTACCGTTTTTGTGTGGTTTGGTACCGTATGGATGTACTCGTACGGTATTGCACCGTTTTGGTGTGGTTTGGTACCGTAACGAAGTACTCGTACGGTATTGTACCGTTTTGGAGTGTTTTAGTACCGTATGGATGTACTCGTACGGTATTGTACCGTTTTGGTGATGTTTGGTACCGAAACGAAGTACTCGTAAGGTATTGTACCGTTTTGGGGTGGTTTGGAACCGTATGGATGTACTCGTACCGTTTTGCCCCGTTTTGGTGTGGTTTGGTACCATATGGAAGTACACGTACGGTATTGCACCGTTATGGTGTGCTTTGGTACCGTATGGATGTACTCATACGGTATTGCACTGTTTTGGTGATGTTTGGTACCGTATGGATGTACTCGTACGGTATTGTACTGTTTTGGTGTGGTTTGGTACCGTAACGAAGCTTTCGTACGGTATTGTACCGTTTTGGTGTGGTTTGGTACCGTATGGATGTACTCGTACGGTATTGCACCGTTTTGGTGTGGTTTGGTACCGTAACGAAGTACTCGTAAGGTATTGTACCGTTTTGGTGTGGTTTGGTACCGTATGGATGTACTCGCACGGTATTGCATCATTTTGGTAAGGTTTGGTACCGTATGGATGTACTCGTACGGTATTGTACTATTTTGGTGTGGTTTGGTACCGTAACGAAGCTCTCCTACGGTATTGTACCGTTTTGGGGTGGTTTGGTACCGTGTGGATGTACTCGTACGGTATTGCACCGTTTTGGTGTGGTTTGGTACCGTATGGATGTACTCGTACGGTATTGCTCCGTTTTGGTGATGGTTGTCACCGTATGGATGGGCTCGTATGGTTTTGTACCGTTTTGGTGTGGTTTGGTACCGTAACGAAGCACTCGAACGGTATTGTACCGTTTTTGTGTGGTTTGGTACCGTATGGATGTACTCGTACGGTATTGCACCGTTTTGGTGTGGTTTGGTACCGTAACGAAGTACTCGTACGGTATTGCACCGTTTTGGTGTGGGATGGTACCGTATGGATGTACTCGTACCGTATTGCCCCGTTTTGGTGTGGTTTGGTACCGTATGGATGTACACGTACGGTATTGCACCGTTATGGTGTGGTTTGTTACCGTATGGATGTACTCATACGGTATTGCACCGTTTTGGTGATGTTTGGTACCGTATGGATGTACTCGTACGGTATTGTACTGTTTTGGTGTGGTTTGGTACCGTAATGAAGCTTTCGTACGGTATTGTACCATTTTGGTGTGGTTTGGTACCGTTTGGATGTACTCGTACGGTATTGCACCGTTTTGGTGTGGTTTGGTACCGTATGGATGTACTCGTACGGTATTGCACCGTGTTGGTGTGGTTTTGTACCGTATGGATGTACTCGTACGGTATTGGACCGTTTTGGTGAGGTTTGTTACCGTATGGATGTAGTCGTACGGTATTGCATCGTTTTGGTGTGGTTTTGTACCGTATGGATGTACTCGTACGGTATTGTACCGTTTTGGTGAGGTTTGTTACCGTGTGGATGTACTCGTACGGTATTGCACCGTTTTGGTGTGGTTTGGTACCGTATGGATTTACTCGTACGGTATTGCACCGTTTTCGTGTGGTTTGGTACCGTATGGATGTAATCGTACGGTATTGTACCGTTTTGGGGTGGTTTGGTACCGTATGGATGTACTCGTACGGTATTGCACCGTTTTGGTGTGGTTTGGTACCGTAACCAAGTACTCGTAAGGTATTGTACCGTTTTGGTGTGGTTTGGTACCGTATGGATGTACTCGTACGGTATTGCACCGTTTTGGTGTGGTTTGGTACCGTAACGAAGTACTCGTACGGTATTGCACCGTTTTGGTGTGGGATGGTACCGTATGGATGTACTCGTACCGTATTGCCCCGTTTTGGTGTGGTTTGGTACCGTATGGATGTACAGGTACGGTATTGCACCGTTTTGGTGTGGTTTGGTACCGTAACGAAGTACTCGTAAGGTATTGTACCGTTTTGGTGTTGTTTGGTACAGTATGGATGTACTCGTACGGTATTGCACCGTTTTGGTGTGGTTTGGTACCGTAACGAAGTACTCGTAAGGTATTGTACCGTTTTTGTGTGGTTTGGTACTGTATGGATGTACTCGTACGGTATTGCACCATTTTGGTGTGGTGTGGTTTGGTACCGTAACGAAGTAGTCGTAAGGTATTGTACCGTTTTGGTGTGGTTTGGTACCGTATGGATGTACTCATACGGTATTGCACCGTTTTGGTGTGGTTTGGTACCGTATGGATGTACTCGTACGGTATTGTACCGTTTTGGTGTGGTTTGGTACCGTAATGAAGTACTCGTACGGTATTGCACCGTTTTGGTGTGGGATGGTACCGTATGGATGTACTCGTACCGTATTGCCCCGTTTTGGTGTGGTTTGGTACCGTATGGATGTACACGCACGGTATTGCACCGATATGGTGTGGTTTGGTACCGTATGGATGTACTCATACGGTATTGCACCGTTTTGGTGATGTTTTGTACCGTATGGATGTACTCGTACGGTATTGTACTGTTTTGGTGTGGTTTGGTACCGTAACGAAGCTTTCGTACGGTATTGTACCGTTTTGGTGTGGTTTGGTACCGTATGGATGTACTCGTACGGTATTGCACCGTTTTGGTGTGGTTTGGTACCGTATGGATGTTCTCGTACGGTATTGCACTGTGTTGGTGTGGTTTTGTACCGTATGTATGTACTCGTACGGTATTGGACCGTTTTGGTGAGGTTTGTTACCGTGTGGATGTACTCGTACGGTATTGCACCATTTTGGTGTGGTTTGGTACCGTATGGATTTACTCGTACGGTATTGTACTATTTTGGTGTGGTTTGGTACCGTAACGACGCTTTCGTAAGGTATTGTACCGTTTTGGTGTAGTTTGGTACCGTATGGATGTACTCGTACGGTATTGCACCGTTTTGGTGTGGTTTGGTACCGTATGGATGTACTCGTACGGTATTGCACCGTGTTGGTGTGGTTTTGTACCGTATGGATGTACTCGTACGGTATTGTACCGTTTTGGTGAGGTTTGTTACCGTGTGGATGTACTCGTACGGTATTGCACCGTTTTGGTGTGGTTTGGTACCGTATGGATTTACTCGTACGGTATTGCACCGTTTTGGTGTGGTTTGGTACCGTATGGATGTAATCGTACGGTATTGGACCGTTTTGGTGTGTTTTGGTACCGTATGGATTTACTCGTACGGTATTGCACCATTTTGGTGTGGTTTGGTACCGTATGGATGTAATCGTACGGTATTGGACCGTTTTGGTGTGTTTTGGTACCGTTACGAAGTACTCGTACGGTATTGTACCGTTTTGGTGTGGTTTGGTACCGTATGGATGTACTCGTACGGTATTGCTCCGTTTTTGTGAGGGTTGTTACCGTATGGATGTGCTCGTATGGTTTTGTACCGTTTTGGAGTGGTTTGGTACCGTAACGAAGCACTCGAACGGTATTGTACCGTTTTTGTGTGGTTTGGTACCGTATGGATGTACTCGTACGGTATTGCACCGTTTTGGTGTGGTTTGGTACCGTAACGAAGTACTCGTACGGTATTGTACCGTTTTGGAGTGGTTTAGTACCGTATGGATGTACTCGTACGGTATTGTACCGTTTTGGTGTGGTTTGGTACCGAAACGAAGTACTCGTAAGGTATTGTACCGTTTTGGGGTGGTTTGGAACCGTATGGATGTACTCGTACCGTTTTGCCCCGTTTTGGTGTGGTTTGGTACCATATGGAAGTACACGTACGGTATTGCACCGTTATGGTGTGGTTTGGTACCGTAATGAAGTACTCGTACGGTATTGCACCGTTTTGGTGTGGTTTGGTACCGTAACGAAGTACTCGTAAGGTATTGTACCGTTTTTGTGTGGTTTGGTACTGTATGGATGTACTCGTACGGTATTGCACCATTTTGGTGTGGTGTGGTTTGGTACCGTAACGAAGAAGTCGTAAGGTATTGTACCGTTTTGGTGTGGTTTGGTACCGTATGGATGTACTCATACGGTATTGCACCGTTTTGGTGTGGTTTGGTACCGTATGGATGTACTCGTACGGTATTGTACCGTTTTGGTGTGGTTTGGTACCGTAATGAAGTACTCGTACGGTATTGCACCGTTTTGGTGTGGGATGGTACCGTATGGATGTACTCGTACCGTATTGCCCCGTTTTGGTGTGGTTTGGTACCGTATGGATGTACACGCACGGTATTGCACCGATATGGTGTGGTTTGGTACCGTATGGATGTACTCATACGGTATTGCACCGTTT
The DNA here is from genome assembly GCF_030253575.1 of Rhododendron vialii. Taxonomy (NCBI): domain Eukaryota; kingdom Viridiplantae; phylum Streptophyta; class Magnoliopsida; order Ericales; family Ericaceae; genus Rhododendron; species Rhododendron vialii. The sequence continues at coordinate 21,134,319 of NC_080565.1, read as the reverse complement.
TGGTGATGTTTGGTACCGTATGGATGTACTCGTACGGTATTGTACTGTTTTGGTGTGGTTTGGTACCGTAACGAAGCTTTCGTACGGTATTGTACCGTTTTCGTGTGGTTGGGTACCGTATGGATGTACTCGTACGGTATTGTTCGGTTTTGGTGTGATTTGGTACCGTATGCATGTACTGGTAAGGTTTTGCACCGTTTTGGTGTGGTTTGGTACCGTATTGATGTACTCGTACGGTATTGCACCGTTTTGGTGTGGTTTGGTACCGTATGGATGTACTCGTACGGTATTGTACCGTTTTGGTGTGTTTTGGTACCGTAACGAAGTACTCGTACGGTATTGTACCGTTTTGGTGTGGTTTGGTACCGTATGGATGTACTCGTACGGTATTGCACCGTTTTGGTGTGGTTTGGTACCGTAACGAAGTACTCGTAAGGTATTGTACCGTTTTGGTGTGGTTTGGTACCGTATGGATGTACTCGTACGGTATTGCACCGTTTTGGTGTGGATTGGTACCGTAACGAAGTACTCGTAAGGTATTGTACCGTTTTGGTGTGGTTTTGTACCGTATGGATGTACTCGTACGGTATTGCACCGTTTTGGTGTGGTTTGGTACCGTATGGATGTACTCGTATGGTATTGCACCGTTTTGGTGTGGTTTGGTACCGTATGGATGTACTCGTACGGTATTGTATCGTTTTTGTTTTTTTTGGTACCGTAACGAAGCACTCGTACGGTATTGTACCGTTTTTGTTTGGTTTGGTACCGTATGGATGTACTCGTACGGTATTGCACTGTTTTGGTGTGGTTTGGTACCGTAACGAAGTACTCGTAAGGTATTGTACCGTTTTGGATTGGTCTGGTACCGTATGGATGTACTCGTACGGTATTGCACCGTTTTCGTGTGGTTGGGTACTGTATGGATGTACTCGTACGGTATTGTTCGGTTTTGGTGTGGTTTGGTACCGTATGCATGTACTGGTAAGGTTTTGCACCGTTTTGGTGTGGTTTGGTACCGTATTGATGTACTGGTACGGTATTGCACCGTTTTGGTGTGGTTTGGTACCGTATGGATGTACTCGTACGGTATTGTACCGTTTTGGTGTGTTTTGGTACCGTAACGAAGTACTCGTACGGTATTGTACCGTTTTGGTGTGGTTTGGTACCGTATGGATGTACTCGTACGGTATTGCTCCGTTTTGGTGAGGTTTGTTACCGTATGGATGTGCTCGTATGGTTTTGTTCCTTTTTGGTGTGGTTTTGTACCGTAACGAAGCACTCGTACGGTATTGTACCGTTTTTGTTCGGTTTGGTACCGTATGGATGTACTCGTACGGTATTGCACCGTTTTGGTGTGGTTTGCTACCGTAACGAAGTACTCGTACGGTATTGTACCGTTTTGGTGTGGTTTGGTACCGTATGGATGTACTCGTACGCTATTGAACCGTTTTGGTGTGGTTTGGTACCGTAACGAAGTACTCGTAAGGTATTGTACCGTTTTGGTGTGGTTTGGTACCGTATCGATGTACTCATACGGTATTGCACCGTTTTGGTGTGGTTTGGTACCGTATGGATGTACTCGTACGGTATTGTACCGTTTTGGTGTGGTTTGGTACCGTAACGAAGTACTCGTACGGTATTGCACCGTTTTGGTGTGGGATGGTACCGTGTGGATGTACTCGTACCGTATTGTCCCGTTTTGGTGTGGTTTGGAACCGTATGGATGTACACGTACGGTATTGCACAGATATGGTGTGGTTTGGTACCGTATGGATGTACTCATACGGTATTGCACCGTTTTGGTGATGTTTGGTACCGTATTGATGTACTCGTACGGTATTGTACTGTTTTGGTGTGGTTTGGTACCGTAACGAAGCTTTCGTACGGTATTGTACCGTTTTGGTGTGGTTTGGTGCCGTATGGATGTACTCGTACGGTATTGCATCGTTTTGGTGTGGTTTGGTACCGTATGGATGTACTCGTACGGTATTGCACTGTGTTGGTGTGGTTTTGTACCGTACGGATGTACTCGTACGGTATTGGACCGTTTTGGTGAGGTTTGTTACCGTGTGGATGCACTCGTACGGTATTGTACCATTTTGGTGTGGTTTGGTACCGTATGGATGTACTCGTACGGTATTGCACCGTTTTGGTGATGTTTGGTACCGTATGGATGTACTCGTACGGTATTGTATTGTTTTGGTGTGTTTTGGTACCGTAACGAAGCACTCGTACGGTATTGTACCATTTTGGATTGGTTTGGTACCGTATGGATGTACTCGTACGGTATTGCACCGTTTTGGTGTGGTTTGGTACCGTATGGATGTACTCGTACGGTATTGTATCGTTTTTGTGTGTTTTGGTACCGTAACGAAGCACTCGTACGGTATTGTACCGTTTTTGTGTGGTTTGGTACCGTATGGATGTACTCGTACGGTATTGTACCGTTTTGGTGAGATTTGGTACCGTATGGATGTACTCGTACAGTATTGGACCGTTTTGGTGTAGTTTGGTACCGTATGGACGTACTCGTATGGTATTGCACCGTTTTGGTGATGTTTGGTACCGTATGGATGTACTCGTACGGTATTGTACTGTTTTGGTGTGGTTTGGTACCGTAACGAAGCTTTCATAAGGTATTGTACCGTTTTGGTGTAGTTTTGTACTGTATGGATGTACTCGTACGGTATTGCACCGTTTTGGTGTGGTTGGGTACCGTATGGATGTACTCGTATGGTATTGCACCGTTTTGGTGAGTTTTGGTACCGTATGGATGTACTCGTACGGTATTGCACCGTTTTGGTGTGGTTTGGTACCGCAACGAAGTACTCGTAAGGTATTGTACCGTTTTGGATTGGTTTGGTACCGTATGGATGTACTCGTACGGTATTGCACAGTTTTGTTGTGGTACCGTATGGATGTACTCGTACAGTACTGCACCGTTTTAGTAAGGTTTGATACCGTATGGATGTACTCGTACGGTACTGCACCGTTTTGGAGTGGTTTGGTACCGTATGGATGTACTCGTACGGTATTGTACCGTTTTGGTGAGGTTTGTTACCGTATGGATGTACTCGTATGGTATTGCAACGTTTTGGTGTGGTTTGGTACCGTAACGAAGTACTCGTAAGGTATTGTACCGTTTTGGTGTGGTTTGGTACCGTATGGATGTACTCGTACGGTATTGCACCGTTTTGGTGTGGTTTGTTACCGTATGGATGTACTCGTACGGTATTGTATCGTTTTTGTGTGTTTTGGAACTGTAACGAAGCACTCGTACGGTATTGTACCGTTTTGGTGTGGTTTTGTACCGTATGCATGTACTTGTATGCTATTGTAATGTTTTGGTGAGGTTTGGTACTGTATGGATGTACTGGTACGGTATTGCACCGTTTTGGTGAGGTTAGGTACCGTATGGATGTACTCGTACGGTATTGCACTTTTTGGGTGTGGTTTGGTACCGTAACGAAGTACTCGTAAGGTATTGTACCGTTTTGGTGTGGTTTGGTACCGTATGGATGTACTCGTACGGTATTGCACCGTTTTGGTGTGGTTTGGTACCGTAACGAAGAACTCGTAAGGTATTGTACAATTTTGGTGTGGTTTGGTACTGTATGGATGTACTCGTACGGTATTGCACCCTTTTTGGTGTGGTTTGGTACCGTATGGATGTACTCGTACGGTATTGCACCGTTTTGGTGTGGTCTGATACCGTATGGATGTACTCGTACGGTATTGCACCGTTTTGGTGTGGTTAGGTACCGTATGCATGTACTCGTACGGTATTGCACCGTTTTGGTGTGATTTGGTACTGTATGGATGTACTCGTACGGTATTGTACTGTTTTGGTGTGTTTTGGTACTGTAACGAAGCACTCGTACGGTATTGTACCATTTTGGTGTGGTTTGGTACAGTATGGATGTACTCGTACGGTATTGCACCGTTTTGGTGTGGTTTGGTACCGTATGGATGTACTCGTACGGTATTGTATCGTTTTTGTTTTTTTTGGTACCGTGACGAAGCACTCGTACGGTATTGTACCGTTTTTGTTTGGTTTGGTACCGTATGGATGTACTCGTACGGTATTGCACTGTTTTGGTGTGGTTTGGTACCGTAACGAAGTACTCGTAAAGTATTGTACCGTTTTGGATTGGTTTGGTACCGTATGGATGTACTCGTACGGTATTGCACCGTTTTCGTGTGGTTTGGTACCGTATGGATGTACTCGTACGGTATTGTTCGGTTTTTATGTGGTTTGGTACCGTATGCATGTACTGGCAAGGTTTTGCACCGTTTTGGTGTGGTTTGGTACCGTATTGATGTACTCGTACGGTATTACACTGTGTTCGTGTGGTTTGGTACCGTATGGATGTACTCGTACGGTATTGTACCGTTTTGGTGTGTTTTGGTACCGTAACGAAGTACTCGTACGGTATTGTACCGTTTTGGTGTGGTTTGGTACCGTATGGATGTACTCGTACGGTATTGCTCCGTTTTTGTGAGGTTTGTTACCGTATGGATGTGCTCGTATGGTTTTGTACCGTTTTGGTGTGGTTTGGTACCGTAACGAAGCACTCGTACGGTATTGTACCGTTTTTTTGTGGTTTGGTACCGTATGGATGTACTCGTACGGTATTGCACCGTTTTGGTGAGGTTTGGTACCGTAACGAAGTACTCGTACGGTATTGTACCGTTTTGGAGTGGTTTGGTACCGTATGGATGTACTCGTACGGTATTGGACCGTTTTAGGGTGGTTTGGTACCGTATGGATGTACTCGTACGCTATTGCACCGTTTTGGTGATGTTTGGTACCGTATGGATGTACTCGTACGGTATTGTACTGTTTTGGTGTGTTTTGGTACCGTAACGAAGCACTCGTACGGTATTGTACCATTTTGGTGTGGTTTGGTACCGTATGGATGTACTCGTACGGTATTGCACCATTTTGGTGTGGTTTGGTACCGTATGGATGTACTCGTACGGTATTGTATCGTTTTTGTGTGTTTTGGTACCGTAACGAAGCACTCGTACGGTATTGTACCGTTTTTGTGTGGTTTGGTACCGTATGGATGTACTCGTACGGTATTGCACCGTTTTGGTGAGATTTGGTACCGTATGGATGTAGTCGTACAGTATTGGACCGTTTTGGTGTGGTTTGGTACCGTATGGATGAACTCGTATGGTATTGCACCGTTTTGGTGATGTTTGGTACTGTATGGATGTACTCGTACGGTATTGTACTGTTTTGGTGTGGTTTGGTACCGTAACGAAGCTTTCATAAGGTATTGTACCGTTTTGGTGTAGTTTGGTACTGTATGGATGTACTCGTACGGTATTGCACCGTTTTGGTGTGGTTGGGTACCGTATGGATGTACTCGTACGGTATTGCATCGTTTTGTTGAGTTTTGGTACCGTATGGATGTACTCGTACGGTATTGCACCGTTTTGGTGTGGTTTGGTACCGTAACGAAGTACTCGTAAGGTATTGTACCGTTTTAGACTGGTTTGGTACCGTATGGATGTACTCGTACGGTATTGCACCGTTTTGTTGTGGTACCGTATGGATGTACTCGTACAGTACTGCACCGTTTTGGTGTGGTTTGGTACCGTAACGAAGAACTCGTAAGGTATTGTACCGTTTTGGTGTGGTTTGGTACTGTATGGATGTACTCGTACGGTATTGCACCCTTTTTGGTGTGGTTTGGTACCGTATGGATGTACTCGTACGGTATTGTACTGTTTTGGTGTGTTTCTGTACCGTAACGAAGCACTCGTACGGTATTGTACCATTTTGGGGTGGTTTGGTACCGTATGGATGTACTCGTACGGTATTGCACCGTTTTGGTGTGGTTTGGTACCGTATGGATGTACTCGTACGGTATTGTATCGTTTTTGTGTGTTTTGGTACCGTAACGAAGCACTCGTACGGTATTGTACCGTTTTTGTGTGGTTTGGTACCGTATGGATGTACTCGTACGGTATTGCACCGTTTTGGTGAGATTTGGTACCGTATGGATGTAGTCGTACAGTATTGGACCGTTTTGGAGTGGTTTGGTACCGTATGGATGTACTCGTATGGTATTGCACCGTTTTGGTGATGTTTGGTACCGTATGGATGTACTCGTACGGTATTGTACTGTTTTGGTGTGGTTTGGTACCGTAACGAAGCTTTCATAAGGTATTGTACCGTTTTGGTGTAGTTTGGTACTGTATGGATGTACTCGTACGGTATTGCACCGTTTTGGTGTGGTTGGGTACCGTATGGATGTACTCGTACGGTATTGCATCGTTTTGTTGAGTTTTGGTACCGTATGGATGTACTCGTACGGTATTGCACCGTTTTGGTGTGGTTTGGTACCGTAACGAAGTACTCGTAAGGTATTGTACCGTTTTAGATTGGTTTGGTACCGTATGGTAGTACTCGTACGGTATTGCACCGTTTTGGTGTGGTACCGTATGGATGTACTCGTACAGTACTGCACCGTTTTGGTGTGGTTTGATACCGTATGGATGTACTCGTACGGTACAGCACCGTTTTGGTGTGGTTTGGTACCGTATGGATGTACTCGTACGATATTGTACCGTTTTGGTGAGGTTTGTTACCGTATGGATGTACTCGTACGGTATTGCAACGTTTTGGTGTGGTTTGGTACCGTATGGATGTACTCGTACGGTATTGCACCGTTTTTGTGAGGTTTCGTACTGTATGGATGAACTCGTACGGTATTGCAACGTTTTTGTGTGGTTTGGTACCGTAACGAAGTACTCGTAAGGTATTGTACCGTTTTGGTGTGGTTTGGTACCGTATGGATGTACTCGTACGGTATTGCACCGTTTTGTTGTGGTTTGGTACCGTATGGATGTACTCGTACGGTATTCTATCATTTTTTTGTGTCTTGGTACTGTAACGAAGCGCTCGTACGGTATTGTACCGTTTTTGTGTTGTTTGGTACCGTATGGATGTACTCATACGGTATTGCACCGTTTCGGTGTGGTTTGGTACCGTATGGATGTACTCGTACGGTATTGTATCGTTTTTGTGTGTTTTGGTACCGTAACGAAGCACTCGTACGGTATTGTACCGTTTTTGTGTGGTTTTGTACCGTATGTATGTACTCGTACGGTATTGCACCGTTTTGGTGAGCTTTTGTTCCGTATGGATGTACTCGTACGGTATTGCACCATATTGGTGTGATTTTGTACCGTATGCATGTACTTGTATGCTATTGTAATGTTTTGGTGAGGTTTGGTACTGTATGGATGTACTGGTACGGTATTGCACCGTTTTGGAGAGGTTAGGTACCGTATGGATGTACTCGTACGGTATTGCAGTTTTTGGGTGTGGTTTGGTACCGTAACGAAGTACTCGTAAGGTATTGTACCGTTTTGGTGTGGTTTGGTACCGTATGGATGTACTCGTACGGTATTGCACCGTTTTGGTGTGGTTTGGTACCGTAACGAAGAACTAGTAAGGTATTGTACCGTTTTGGTGTGGTTTGGTACTGTATGGATGTACTCGTACGGTATTGCACCCTTTTTGGTGTGGTTTGGTACCGTATGGATGTACTCGTACGGTATTGCACCGTTTTGGTGTGGTCTGATACCGTATGGATGTACTCATACGGTATTGCACCGTTTTGGTGTGGTTAGGTACCGTATGCATGTACTCGTACGGTATTGCACCGTTTTGGTGTGATTTGGGACTGTATGGATGTACTCGTACGGTATTGTACTGTTTTGGTGTGTTTTGGTACAGTAACGAAGTACTCGTAAGGTATTGTACCGTTTTGGATTGGTTTGGTACCGTATGGATGTACTCGTACTGTATTGCACCGTTTTGGTGTGGTACCGTATGGATGTACTCGTACGGTACTGCACCGTTTTGGTGTGGTTTGATACCGTATGGATGTACTCGTACGGTACTGCACCGTTTTGGTGTGGTTTGGTACCGTATGGATGTACTCGTACGGTATTGTACCGTTTTGGTGAGGTTTGTTACCGTATGGATGTACTCGTACGGTATTGTAACGTTTTGGTGTGGTTTGGTACCGTATGGATGTACTCGTACGGTTGTGCACCGTTTTGGTGAGGTTTCGTACCGTATGGATGAACTCGTACGGTATTGCAACGTTTTGGTGTGGTTTGGTTTCATAACGAAGTACCCGTATGGTATTGTACCGTTTTGGTGTGGTTTGGTACCGTATGGATGTACTCGTACGGTATTGTATCGTTTTTTTGTGTCTTGGTACTGTAACGAAGCGCTCGTACGGTATTGTACCGTTTTTGTGTGGTATGGTACCGTATGGATGTACTCATACGGTATTGCACCGTTTCGGTGTTGTTTAGTACCGTATGGATGTACTCGTACGGTATTGTATCGTTTTTGTTTTTGTGTGTTTTGTTACCGTAACGAAGCACTCGTACGGTAATGTACCGTTTTTGTGTGGTTTGGTACCGCATGGATGTACTCGTACGGTATTGCACCGTTTTGATGAGGTTTTGTTCCGTATGGATGTACTCGTACGGTATTGCACCGTTTTGGTGTGGTTTTGTACCGTATGCATGTACTTGTATGCTATTGTAAAGTTTTGGTGAGGTTTGGTACCGTATGGATGTACTGGTACGGTATTGCACCGTTTTTGTGAGATTGGGTACCGTATGGATGTACTCGTACGGTATTGCACTGTTTGGGTGTGGTTTGGTACCGTAACGAAGTACTCGTAAGGTATTGTACCGTTTTGGTGTGGTTTGGTACCGTATGGATGTACTCGTATGGTATTGTATCGTTTTTGTGTGTTTTGGTACCGTAACGAAGCACTCGTACGGTATTGTACCGTTTTTGTGTGGTTTTGTACCGTATGGATGTACTCGTACGGTATTGCACCGTTTTGGTGAGCTTTTGTTCCGTATGGATGTACTCGTACGGTATTGAACCGTTTTGGTGTGATTTTGTACCGTATGCATGTACTTGTATGCTATTGTAATGTTTTGGTGAGGTTTGGTGCTGTATGGATGTACTGGTACGGTATTGCACCGTTTTGGTGAGGTTAGGTACCGTATGGATGTACTCGTACGGTATTGCACTTTTTGGGTGTGGTTTGGTACCGTAACGAAGTACTCGTAAGGTATTGTACCGTTTTGGTGTGGTTTGGTACCGTATGGATGAACTCGTACGGTATTGCACCGTTTTGGTGTGGTTTGGTACCGTAACGAAGAACTCGTAAGGTATTGTACCGTTTTGGTGTGGTTTGGTACTGTATGGATGTACTCGTACGGTATTGCACCCTTTTTGGTGTGGTTTGGTACCGTATGGATGTACTCGTACGGTATTGCACCGTTTTGGTGTGGTCTGATACCGTATGGATGTACTCATACGGTATTGCACCGTTTTGGTGTGGTTAGGTACCGTATGCATGTACTCGTACGGTATTGCACCGTTTTGGTGTGATTTGGTACTGTATGGATGTACTCGTACGGTATTGTACTGTTTTGGTGTGTTTTGGTACAGTAACGAAGTACTCGTAAAGTATTGTACCGTTTTGGATTGGTTTGGTACCGTATGGATGTACTCGTACTGTATTGCACCGTTTTGGTGTGGTACCGTATGGATGTACTCGTACGGTACTGCACCGTTTTGGTGTGGTTTGATACCGTATGGATGTACTCGTACGGTACTGCACCGTTTTGGTGTGGTTTGGTACCGTATGGATGTACTCGTACGGTATTGTACCGTTTTGGTGAGGTTTGTTACCGTATGGATGTACTCGTACGGTATTGCAACGTTTTGGTGTGGTTTGGTACCGTATGGATGTACTCGTACGGTATTGCACCGTTTTGGTGAGGTTTCGTACCGTATGGATGAACTCGTACGGTATTGCAACGTTTTGGTGTGGTTTTGTACCGTAACGAAGTACCCGTAAGGTATTGTACCGTTTTGGTGTGGTTTGGTACCGTATGGATGTACTCGTACGGTATTGTATCGTTTTTTTGTGTCTTGGTACTGTAACGAAGCGCTCGTACGGTATTGTACCGTTTTTGTGTGGTATGGTACCGTATGGATGTACTCATACGGTATTGCACCGTTTCGGTGTTGTTTTGTACCGTATGGATGTACTCGTACGGTATTGTATCGTTTTTGTTTTTGTGTGTTTTGTTACCGTAACGAAGCACTCGTACGGTATTGTACCGTTTTTGTGTGGTTTGGTACCGCATGGATGTACTCGTACGGTATTGCACCGTTTTGATGAGGTTTTGTTCCGTATGGATGTACTCGTACGGTATTGCACCGTTTTGGTGTGGTTTTGTACCGTATGCATGTACTTGTATTCTATTGTAAAGTTTTGGTGAGGTTTGGTACCGTATGGATGTACTGGTACGGTATTGCACCGTTTTTGTGAGATTGGGTACCGTATGGATGTACTCGTACGGTATTGAACTGTTTGGGTGTGGTTTGGTACCGTAACGAAGTACTCGTAAGGTAATGTACCGTTTTGGTGTGGTTTGGTACCGTATGGATGTACTCGTACGGTATTGTACCGTTTTTGTTTGTTTTGGTACCGTAACGAAGTACCCGTAAGGTATTGTACCGTTTTGGTGTGGTTTGGAACCGTATGGATGTACTCGTACGGTATTGCACCGTTTTGGTGTGGTTTGGTACCGTACGGATATAATCGTACGGTATTGGACCGTTTTGGTGTGGTTTGGTACCGTATGGATGTACTCGCACGGTATTGCATCATTTTGGTGAGGTTTGGTACCGTATGGATGTACTCATACGGTATTGTACTATTTTGGTGTGGTTTGGTACCGTAACGAAGCTCTCGTACGGTATTGTACCGTTTTGGTGTGGTTTGGTACCGTGTGGATGTACTCGTACGGTATTGCACCGTTTTGGTGTGGTTTTGTATCGTATGGATGTACTCGTACGGTATTGCACCGTTTCGCTGTGGTTTTGTACCGTATGGATGTACTCGTACGGTATTGTACCGTTTTGGTGTGTTTTAGTACAGTAACGAAGTACTCGTACGTTATTGTACCGTTTTGGTGTGGTTTGGTACCGTATGGATGTACTCGTACGGTATTGCACCGTTTTGGTGTGGTTTGGCACCGTATGGATGTACTCGTACGGTATTGTTCCGTTTTGGTGTGGTTTGGTACCATATGGATGTACTCGTACGGTATTGTACCATTTTGGTGTGGTTTGGTACCGTAACGAAGTACTCGTATGGTTTTGTACCGTTTTGGTGTGGTTTGGTACCGTAGGATGTACTCGTACTGTATTGTACCGTTTTTGTTTGTTTCGGTACCGTAACGAAGTACTCGTAAGGTATTGTACCGTTTTGGTGTGGTTCGGTACCGTATGGATGTACTCGTATGGTATTGCACCGTTTTGGTGTGGTTTGGTACCGTATGGATGTACTCGTACAGTATTGCACCGTTTGGGTGAGGTTTGGTACCGTATGGATGTACTCGTACGGTATTGCACCGTTTTGGGGTGGTTTGGTACCGTATGGATGTACTCGTACGGTATTGCACCGTTTTGGTGTGGTTTGGTACCGTATGGATGTACTCGTACGGTATTGTACCGTTTTGGTGTATTTTGGTACCGTAACGAAGTACTCGTACGGTATTGTACCGTTTTGGTGTGGTTTGGTACCGTATGGATGTACTCGTACGGTATTGCTCCGTTTTGGTGAGGCTTGTTACCATATGGATGTGCTCGTATGGTTTTGTACCGTTTTGGTGTGGTTTGGTACCGTAACGAAGCACTCGAACGGTATTGTACCGTTTTTGTGTCGTTTGGTACCGTATGGATGTACTCGTACGGTATTGCGCCGTTTTGGTGAGGTTTTGTTCCGTATGGATGTACACGTACGGTATTGCACCGTTTAAGTGTGGTTTTGTACCGTATGCATGTACTTGTACAGTATTGTAAAGTTTTGGTGAGGTTTGGTACTGTATGGATGTACTGGTACGGTATTGCGTCGTTTTGGTGAGGTTTGGTACCGTATGGATGTACTCGTACGGTATTGCACCGTTTCGCTGTGGTTTGGTACCGTGTGGATGTACTCGTATGGTATTGTACCATTTTGGTGTGGTTTGGTACCGTAACGAAGTACTCGTACGGTATTGTACCGTTTTGGTGTGGTTTGGTACCGTATGGATGTACTCGCACGGTATTGCATCATTTTGGTGAGGTTTGGTACCGTATTGATATACTCGTACGGTATTGTACTATTTTGGTGTGGTTTGGTACCGTAACGAAGCTCTCGTACGGTATTGTACCGTTTTGGTGTGGTTTGGTACCGTGTGGATGTACTCGTACGGTATTGCACCGTTTTGGTGTGGTTTGGTACCGTATGGATGTACTCGTACGGTATTGTACCGTTTTGGTGTGTTTTGGTACCGTAACGAAGTACTCGTACGGTATTGTACCATTTTGGTGTGGTCTGGTACCGTATGGATGTACTCGTACGGTATTGCTCCGTTTTGGTGAGGGTTGTTACCGTATGGATGTGCTCGTCTGGTTTTGTACCGTTTTGGTGTGGTTTGGTACCGTAACGAAGCACTCGAACGGTATTGTACCGTTTTTGTGTGGTTTGGTACCGTATGGATGTACTCGTACGGTATTGCGCCGTTTTGGTGAGGTTTTGTTCCGAATGGATGTACTCGTACGGTATTGCACCGTTTTGGTGTGGTTTTGTACCGTATGCATGTACTTGTACGGTATTGTAAAGTTTTGGTGAGGTTTGGTACTGTATGGATGTACTGGTACGGTATTGCGTCGTTTTGGTGAGGTTTGGTACCGTATGGATGTACTCGTACGGTATTGCACCGTTTTGGTGTGGTTTGGTACCGTATGGATGTACTCGTATGGTATTGTACCGTTTTGGTGTGGTTTGGTACCGTAACGAAGTACTCGTACGGTATTGTATCGTTTTGGTGTGGTTTGGTACCGTATGGATGTACTCGCACGGTATTGCATCATTTTGGTGAGGTTTGGTACCGTATGGATGTACTCGTACGGTATTGTACTATTTTGGTGTGGTTTGGTACCGTAACGAAGCTCTCGTACGGTATTGTACCGTTTTGGTGTGGTTTGGTACCGTGTGGATGTACTCGTACGCTATTGCACCGTTTTGGTGTGGTTCGGTAAATACTCGTACGGTATTGCACCGTTTTGATTTTGTTTTGTACCGTATGGATGTACTCGTACGGTATTGTACCGTTTTGGTGTGTTTTGGTACAGTAACGAAGTACTCGTACGTTATTGTACCGTTTTGGTGTGCTTTGGTACCGTATGGATGTACTCGTACGGTATTGCACCGTTTTGGTGTGGTTTGGCACCGTATGGATGTACTTGTACGGTATTGTTCCGTTTTTGTGTGGTTTGGTACCATATGGATGTACTCGTACGGTATTGTACCATTTTGGTGTGGTTTGGTACCGTAACGAAGTACTCGTACGGTTTTGTACCGTTTTGGTGTGGTTTGGTACCGTATGGATGTACTCGTACGGTATTGTACCGTTTTTGTTTGTTTTGGTACCGTAACGAAGTACTCCTAAGGTATTGTACCGTTTTGGTGTGGTTCGGTACCGTATGGATGTACTCGTATGGTATTGCACCGTTTTGGTGTGGTTTGGTACCGTATGGATGTACTCGTACGGTATTGCACCGTTTGGGTGAGGTTTGGTACCGTATGGATGTACTCGTACGGTATTGCACCGTTTTGGTGTGGTTTGGTACCGTATGGATGTACTCGTACGGTATTGTACCATTTTGGTGTGTTTTGGTACCGTAACGAAGTACTCGTACGGTATTGTACCGTTTTGGTGTTGTTTGGTACCGTATGGATGTACTCGTACGGTATTGCTCCGTTTTGGTGAGGGTTGTTACCGTATGGATGTGCTCGTATGGTTTTGTACCGTTTTGGTGTGGTTTGGTACCGTAACGAAGCACTCGAACGGTATTGTACCGTTTTTGTGTGGTTTGGTACCGTATGGATGTACTCGTACGGTATTGCGCTGTTTTGGTGAGGTTTTGTTCCGTATGGATGTACTCGTACGGTATTGCACCGTTTTGGTGTGGTTTGGTACCGTATGGATGTACTCGTATGGTATTGTACCGTTTTGGTGTGGTTTGGTACCGTAACGAAGTACTCGTACGGTATTGTATCGTTTTTGTGTGGTTTGGTACCGTATGGATGTACTCGCACGGTATTGCATCATTTTGGTGAGGTTTGGTACCGTATGGATGTACTCGTACGGTATTGTACTATTTTGGTGTGGTTTGGTACCGTAACGAAGCTCTCGTACGGTATTGTACCGTTTTGGTGTGGTTTGGTACCGTGTGGATGTCCTCGTACGGTATCGCACCGTTTTGGTGTGGTTCGGTACCGTATGGATTTACTGGTACGGTATTGCACCGTTTTGATGTGGTTTTGTACCGTATGGATATACTCGTACGGTATTGTACCGTTTTGGTGTGTTTTGGTACAGTAACGAAGTACTCGTACGTTATTGTACCGTTTTGGTGTGCTTTGGTACCGTATGGATGTACTCGTACGGTATTGCACCGTTTTGGTGTGGTTTGGCACCGTATGGATGTACTCGTACGGTATTGTTCCGTTTTTGTGTGGTTTGGTACCATATGGATGTACTCGTACGGTATTGTACCATTTTGGTGTGGTTTGGTACCGTAACGAAGTACTCGTACGGTTTTGTACCGTTTTGGTGTGGTTTTGTACCGTATGGATGTACTCGTACGGTATTGTACCGTTTTTGTTTGTTTTGGTACCGTAACTAAGTACTCGTAAGGTATTGTACCGTTTTGATGTGGTTCGGTACCGTATGGATGTACTCGTATGGTATTGCACCGTTTTGGTGTGGTTTGGTACCGTATGGATGTACTCGTACGGTATTGCACCGTTTGGGTGAGGTTTGGTACCGTATGGATGTACTCGTACGGTATTGCACCGTTACGGTGTGGTTTGGTACCGTATGGATGTACTCGTACGGTATTGCACCGTTTTGGTGTGGTTTGGTACCGTATGGATGTACTCGTACGGTATTGTACCGTTTTGGTGTGTTTTGGTACCGTAACGAAGTACTCGTACGGTATTGTACCGTTTTGGTGTGGTTTGGTACCGTATGGATGTACTCGTACGGTATTGCTCCGTTTTGGTGAGGGTTGTTACCATATGGATGTGCTCGTATGGTTTTGTACCGTTTTGGTGTGGTTTGGTACCGTAACGAAGCACTCGAACGGTATTGTCCCGTTTTTGTGTGGTTTGGAACCGTATGGATGTACTCGTACGGTATTGCGCCGTTTTGGTGAGGTTTTGTTCCGTATGGATGTACTCGTACGGTATTGCACCGTTTTAGTGTGGTTTTGTACCGTATGCATGTACTTGTACGGTATTGTAAAGTTTTGGTGAGGTTTGGTACTGTATGGATGTACTGGTACGGTATTGCGTCGTTTTGGTGAGGTTTGGTACCGTATGGATGTACTCGTACGGTATTGCACCGTTTTGGTGTGGTTTGGTACCGTGTGGATGTACTCGTATGGTATTGTACCGTTTTGGTGTGGTTTGGTACCGTAACGAAGTACTCGTACGGTATTGTACCGTTTTGGTGTGGTTTGGTACTGTATGGATGTACTCGCACGGTATTGCATCATTTTGGTGAGGTTTGCTACCGTATGGATATACTCGTACGGTATTGTACTATTTTGGTGTGGTTTGGTACCGTAACGAAGCTCTCGTACGGTATTGTACCATTTTGGTGTGGTTTGGTACCGTGTGGATGTACTCGTACGGTATTGCACCGTTTTGGTGTGGTTTGGTACCGTATGGATGTACTCGTACGGTATTGTACCGTTTTGGTGTGTTTTGGTACCGTAACGAAGTACTCGTACGGTATTGTACCGTTTGGGTGTGGTTTGGTACCGTATGGATGTACTCGTACGGTATTGCTCCGTTTTGGTGAGGGTTGTTACCGTATGGATGTGCTCGTATGGTTTTGTACCGTTTTGGTGTGGTTTGGTACCGTAACGAAGCACTCGAACGGTATTGTACCGTTTTTGTGTGGTTTGGTACCGTATGGATGTACTCGTACGGTATTGCGCCGTTTTGGTGAGGTTTTGTTCCGTATGGATGTACTCGTACGGTATTGCACCGTTTTGGTGTGGTTTGGTACCGTATGGATGTACTCGTATCGTATTGTACCGTTTTGGTGTGGTTTGGTACCGTAACGAAGTACTCGTATGGTATTGTATCGTTTTGGTGTGGTTTGGTACCGTATGGATGTACTCGCATGGTATTGCATCATTTTGGTGAGGTTTGGTACCGTATGGATGTACTCGTACGGTATTGTACTATTTTGGTGTGGTTTGGTACCGTAACGAAGCTCTCGTACGGTATTGTACCGTTTTGGTGTGGTTTGATACCGTGTGGATGTACTCGTACGGTATTGCACCGTTTTGGTGTGGTTCGGTACCGTATGGATTTACTCGTACGGTATTGCACCGTTTTGATGTGGTTTTGTACCGTATGGATGTACTCGTACGGTATTGTACCGTTTTGGTGTGTTTTGGTACAGTAACGAAGTACTCGTACGTTATTGTACCGTTTTGGTGTGCTTTGGTACCGTATGGATGTACTCGTACGGTATTGCACCGTTTTGGTGTGGTTTGGCACCGTATGGATGTACTCGTACGGTATTGTTCCGTTTTTGTGTGGTTTGGTACCATATGTATGTACTCGTACGGTATTGTACCATTTTGGTGTGGTTTGGTACCGTAACGAAGTACTCGTACGGTTTTGTACCGTTTTGGTGTGGTTTGGTACCGTATGGATGTACTCGTACGGTATTGTACCGTTTTTGTTTGTTTTGGTACCGTAACGAAGTACTCGTAAGGTATTGTACCGTTTTGGTGTGGTTCGGTACCGTATGGATGTACTCGTATGGTATTGCACCGTTTTGGTGTGGTTTGGTACCGTATGGATGTACTCGTACGGTATTGCACCGTTTGGGTGAGGTTTGGTACCGTATGGATGTACTCGTACGGTATTGCACCGTTTTGGTGTGGTTTGGTACCGTATGGATGTACTCGTACGGTATTGCACCGTTTTGGTGTGGTTTGGTACCGTATGGATGTACTCGTACGGTATTGTACCGTTTTGGTGTGTTTTCGTACCGTAACGAAGTACTCGTACGGTATTGTACCGTTTTGGTGTGGTTTGGTACCGTATGGATGTACTCGTTCGGTATTGCTCCGTTTTGGTGAGGGTTGTTACCATATGGATGTGCTCGTATGGTTTTGTACCGTTTTGGTGTGGTTTGGTACCGTAACGAAGCACTCGAACGGTATTGTCCCGTTTTTGTGTGGTTTGGTACCGTATGGATGTACTCGTACGGTATTGCACCGTTTTTGTGTGGTTTGGTACCGTATGGATGTACTCGTATGGTATTGTACCGTTTTGGTGTGGTTTGGTACCGTAACGAAGCACTCGAACGGTATTGTCCCGTTTTTGTGTGGTTTGGTACCGTATGGATGTACTCGTACGGTATTGCGCCGTTTTGGTGAGGTTTTGTTCCATATGGATGTACTCGTACGGTATTGCACCATTTTAGTGTGGTTTTGTACCGTATGCATGTACTTGTACGGTATTGTAAAGTTTTGCTGAGGTTTGGTACTGTATGGATGTACTGGTACGGTATTGCGTCGTTTTGGTGAGGTTTGGTACCGTATGGATGTACTCGTACGGTATTGCACCGTTTTGGTGTGGTTTTGTACCGTATGCATGTACTTGTACGGTATTGTAAAGTTTTGGTGAGGTTTGGTACTGTATGGATGTACTGGTACGGTATTGCGTCGTTTTGGTGAGGTTTGGTACCGTATGGATGTACTCGTACGGTATTGCACCGTTTTGGTGTGGTTTGGTACCGTATGGATGTACTCGTATGGTATTGTACCGTTTTGGTGTGGTTTGGTACCGTAACGAAGTACTCGTACGGTATTGTATCGTTTTGGTGTGGTTTGGTACCGTATGGATGTACTCGCACGGTATTGCATCATTTTGGTGAGGTTTGGTACCGTATGGATGTACTCGTACGGTATTGTACTATTTTGGTGTGGTTTGGTACCGTAACGAAGCTCTCGTACGGTATTGTACCGTTTTGGTGTGGTTTGGTACCGTGTGGATGTACTCGTACGCTATTGCACCGTTTTGGTGTGGTTCGGTAAATACTCGTACGGTATTGCACCGTTTTGATTTTGTTTTGTACCGTATGGATGTACTCGTACGGTATTGTACCGTTTTGGTGTGTTTTGGTACAGTAACGAAGTACTCGTACGTTATTGTACCGTTTTGGTGTGCTTTGGTACCGTATGGATGTACTCGTACGGTATTGCACCGTTTTGGTGTGGTTTGGCACCGTATGGATGTACTTGTACGGTATTGTTCCGTTTTTGTGTGGTTTGGTACCATATGGATGTACTCGTACGGTATTGTACCATTTTGGTGTGGTTTGGTACCGTAACGAAGTACTCGTACGGTTTTGTACCGTTTTGGTGTGGTTTGGTACCGTATGGATGTACTCGTACGGTATTGTACCGTTTTTGTTTGTTTTGGTACCGTAACGAAGTACTCCTAAGGTATTGTACCGTTTTGGTGTGGTTCGGTACCGTATGGATGTACTCGTATGGTATTGCACCGTTTTGGTGTGGTTTGGTACCGTATGGATGTACTCGTACGGTATTGCACCGTTTGGGTGAGGTTTGGTACCGTATGGATGTACTCGTACGGTATTGCACCGTTTTGGTGTGGTTTGGTACCGTATGGATGTACTCGTACGGTATTGTACCATTTTGGTGTGTTTTGGTACCGTAACGAAGTACTCGTACGGTATTGTACCGTTTTGGTGTTGTTTGGTACCGTATGGATGTACTCGTACGGTATTGCTCCGTTTTGGTGAGGGTTGTTACCGTATGGATGTGCTCGTATGGTTTTGTACCGTTTTGGTGTGGTTTGGTACCGTAACGAAGCACTCGAACGGTATTGTACCGTTTTTGTGTGGTTTGGTACCGTATGGATGTACTCGTACGGTATTGCGCTGTTTTGGTGAGGTTTTGTTCCGTATGGATGTACTCGTACGGTATTGCACCGTTTTGGTGTGGTTTGGTACCGTATGGATGTACTCGTATGGTATTGTACCGTTTTGGTGTGGTTTGGTACCGTAACGAAGTACTCGTACGGTATTGTATCGTTTTTGTGTGGTTTGGTACCGTATGGATGTACTCGCACGGTATTGCATCATTTTGGTGAGGTTTGGTACCGTATGGATGTACTCGTACGGTATTGTACTATTTTGGTGTGGTTTGGTACCGTAACGAAGCTCTCGTACGGTATTGTACCGTTTTGGTGTGGTTTGGTACCGTGTGGATGTCCTCGTACGGTATCGCACCGTTTTGGTGTGGTTCGGTACCGTATGGATTTACTGGTACGGTATTGCACCGTTTTGATGTGGTTTTGTACCGTATGGATATACTCGTACGGTATTGTACCGTTTTGGTGTGTTTTGGTACAGTAACGAAGTACTCGTACGTTATTGTACCGTTTTGGTGTGCTTTGGTACCGTATGGATGTACTCGTACGGTATTGCACCGTTTTGGTGTGGTTTGGCACCGTATGGATGTACTTGTACGGTATTGTTCCGTTTTTGTGTGGTTTGGTACCATATGGATGTACTCGTACGGTATTGTACCATTTTGGTGTGGTTTGGTACCGTAACGAAGTACTCGTACGGTTTTGTACCGTTTTGGTGTGGTTTTGTACCGTATGGATGTACTCGTACGGTATTGTACCGTTTTTGTTTGTTTTGGTACCGTAACTAAGTACTCGTAAGGTATTGTACCGTTTTGATGTGGTTCGGTACCGTATGGATGTACTCGTATGGTATTGCACCGTTTTGGTGTGGTTTGGTACCGTATGGATGTACTCGTACGGTATTGCACCGTTTGGGTGAGGTTTGGTACCGTATGGATGTACTCGTACGGTATTGCACCGTTACGGTGTGGTTTGGTACCGTATGGATGTACTCGTACGGTATTGCACCGTTTTGGTGTGGTTTGGTACCGTATGGATGTACTCGTACGGTATTGTACCGTTTTGGTGTGTTTTGGTACCGTAACGAAGTACTCGTACGGTATTGTACCGTTTTGGTGTGGTTTGGTACCGTATGGATGTACTCGTACGGTATTGCTCCGTTTTGTTGAGGGTTGTTACCATATGGATGTGCTCGTATGGTTTTGTACCGTTTTGGTGTGGTTTGGTACCGTAACGAAGCACTCGAACGGTATTGTCCCGTTTTTGTGTGGTTTGGAACCGTATGGATGTACTCGTACGGTATTGCGCCGTTTTGGTGAGGTTTTGTTCCGTATGGATGTACTCGTACGGTATTGCACCGTTTTAGTGTGGTTTTGTACCGTATGCATGTACTTGTACGGTATTGTAAAGTTTTGGTGAGGTTTGGTACTGTATGGATGTACTGGTACGGTATTGCGTCGTTTTGGTGAGGTTTGGTACCGTATGGATGTACTCGTACGGTATTGCACCGTTTTGGTGTGGTTTGGTACCGTGTGGATGTACTCGTATGGTATTGTACCGTTTTGGTGTGGTTTGGTACCGTAACGAAGTACTCGTACGGTATTGTACCGTTTTGGTGTGGTTTGGTACTGTATGGATGTACTCGCACGGTATTGCATCATTTTGGTGAGGTTTGCTACCGTATGGATATACTCGTACGGTATTGTACTATTTTGGTGTGGTTTGGTACCGTAACGAAGCTCTCGTACGGTATTGTACCATTTTGGTGTGGTTTGGTACCGTGTGGATGTACTCGTACGGTATTGCACCGTTTTGGTGTGGTTTGGTACCGTATGGATGTACTCGTACGGTATTGTACCGTTTTGGTGTGTTTTGGTACCGTAACGAAGTACTCGTACGGTATTGTACCGTTTGGGTGTGGTTTGGTACCGTATGGATGTACTCGTACGGTATTGCTCCGTTTTGGTGAGGGTTGTTACCGTATGGATGTGCTCGTATGGTTTTGTACCGTTTTGGTGTGGTTTGGTACCGTAACGAAGCACTCGAACGGTATTGTACCGTTTTTGTGTGGTTTGGTACCGTATGGATGTACTCGTACGGTATTGCGCCGTTTTGGTGAGGTTTTGTTCCGTATGGATGTACTCGTACGGTATTGCACCGTTTTGGTGTGGTTTGGTACCGTATGGATGTACTCGTATCGTATTGTACCGTTTTGGTGTGGTTTGGTACCGTAACGAAGTACTCGTATGGTATTGTATCGTTTTGGTGTGGTTTGGTACCGTATGGATGTACTCGCATGGTATTGCATCATTTTGGTGAGGTTTGGTACCGTATGGATGTACTCGTACGGTATTGTACTATTTTGGTGTGGTTTGGTACCGTAACGAAGCTCTCGTACGGTATTGTACCGTTTTGGTGTGGTTTGATACCGTGTGGATGTACTCGTACGGTATTGCACCGTTTTGGTGTGGTTCGGTACCGTATGGATTTACTCGTACGGTATTGCACCGTTTTGATGTGGTTTTGTACCGTATGGATGTACTCGTACGGTATTGTACCGTTTTGGTGTGTTTTGGTACAGTAACGAAGTACTCGTACGTTATTGTACCGTTTTGGTGTGCTTTGGTACCGTATGGATGTACTCGTACGGTATTGCACCGTTTTGGTGTGGTTTGGCACCGTATGGATGTACTCGTACGGTATTGTTCCGTTTTTGTGTGGTTTGGTACCATATGTATGTACTCGTACGGTATTGTACCATTTTGGTGTGGTTTGGTACCGTAACGAAGTACTCGTACGGTTTTGTACCGTTTTGGTGTGGTTTGGTACCGTATGGATGTACTCGTACGGTATTGTACCGTTTTTGTTTGTTTTGGTACCGTAACGAAGTACTCGTAAGGTATTGTACCGTTTTGGTGTGGTTCGGTACCGTATGGATGTACTCGTATGGTATTGCACCGTTTTGGTGTGGTTTGGTACCGTATGGATGTACTCGTACGGTATTGCACCGTTTGGGTGAGGTTTGGTACCGTATGGATGTACTCGTACGGTATTGCACCGTTTTGGTGTGGTTTGGTACCGTATGGATGTACTCGTACGGTATTGCACCGTTTTGGTGTGGTTTGGTACCGTATGGATGTACTCGTACGGTATTGTACCGTTTTGGTGTGTTTTCGTACCGTAACGAAGTACTCGTACGGTATTGTACCGTTTTGGTGTGGTTTGGTACCGTATGGATGTACTCGTTCGGTATTGCTCCGTTTTGGTGAGGGTTGTTACCATATGGATGTGCTCGTATGGTTTTGTACCGTTTTGGTGTGGTTTGGTACCGTAACGAAGCACTCGAACGGTATTGTCCCGTTTTTGTGTGGTTTGGTACCGTATGGATGTACTCGTACGGTATTGCACCGTTTTGGTGTGGTTTGGTACCGTATGGATGTACTCGTATGGTATTGTACCGTTTTGGTGTGGTTTGGTACCGTAACGAAGCACTCGAACGGTATTGTCCCGTTTTTGTGTGGTTTGGTACCGTATGGATGTACTCGTACGGTATTGCGCCGTTTTGGTGAGGTTTTGTTCCATATGGATGTACTCGTACGGTA
Source organism: Rhododendron vialii (assembly GCF_030253575.1). Lineage (NCBI taxonomy): Eukaryota > Viridiplantae > Streptophyta > Magnoliopsida > Ericales > Ericaceae > Rhododendron > Rhododendron vialii. The sequence continues at coordinate 21,111,608 of NC_080565.1, read as the reverse complement.
TTGCACCATTTTAGTGTGGTTTTGTACCGTATGCATGTACTTGTACGGTATTGTAAAGTTTTGCTGAGGTTTGGTACTGTATGGATGTACTGGTACGGTATTGCGTCGTTTTGGTGAGGTTTGGTACCGTATGGATGTACTCGTACGGTATTTCACCGTTTTGGTGTGGTTTGGTACCGTGTGGATGTACTCGTATGATATTGTACCGTTTTGGTGTGGTTTGGTACCGTAACGAAGTACTCGTACGGTATTGTATCGTTTTGGTGTGGTTTGGTACCGTATGGATGTACTCGCACGGTATTGCATCATTTTGGTGAGGTTTGGTACCGTATGGATATACTCGTACGGTATTGTACTATTTTGGTGTGGTTTGGTACCGTAACGAAGCTCTCGTACGGTATTGTACCATTTTGGTGTGGTTTGGTACCGTGTGGATGTACTCGTACGGTATTGCACCGTTTTGGTGTGGTTTGGTACCGTATGGATGTACTCGTACGGTATTGTACCGTTTTGGTGTGTTTTGGAACCGTAACGAAGTACTCGTACGGTATTGTACCGTTTTGGTGTGGTTTGGTACCGTATGGATGTACTCGTACGGTATTGCTCCGTTTTGGTGAGGGTTGTTACCGTATGGATGTGCTCGTATGGTTTTGTACCGTTTTGGTGTGGTTTGGTACCGTAACGAAGCACTCGAACGATATTGTACCGTTTTTGTGTGGTTTGGTACCGTATGGATGTACTCGTACGGTATTGCGCCGTTTTGGTGAGGTTTTGTTCCGTATGGATGTACTCGTACGGTATTGCACCGTTTTGGTGTGGTTTGGTACCGTGTGGATGTACTCGTATGGTATTTTACCGTTTTGGTGTGGTTTGGTACCGTAACGAAGTACTCGTACGGTATTGTATCGTTTTGGTGTGGTTTGGTACCGTATGGATGTACTCGCATGGTATTGCATCATTTTGGTGAGGTTTGGTACCGTATGGATGTACTCGTACGGTATTGTACTATTTTGGTGTGGTTTGGTACCGTAACGAAGCTCTCGTACGGTATTGTACCGTTTTGGTTTGGTTTGGTACCGTGTGGATGTACTCGTACCGTATTGCACCGTTTTTGTGTGGTTCGGTACCGTATGGATTTACTCGTACGGTATTGCACCGTTTTGATGTGGTTTTGCACCGTATGGATGTACTCGTACGGTATTGTACCGTTTTGGTGTGTTTTGGTACAGTAACGAAGTACTCGTACGTTATTGTACCGTTTTGGTGTGCTTTGGTACCGTATGGATGTACTCGTACGGTATTGCACCGTTTTGGTGTGGTTTGGCACCGTATGGATGTACTCGTACGGTATTGTTCCGTTTTTGTGTGGTTTGGTACCATATGGATGTACTCGTACGGTATTGTACCATTTTGGTGTGGTTTGGTACCGTAACGAAGTACTCGTACGGTTTTGTGCCGTTTTGGTGTGGTTTGGTACCGTATGGATGTACTCGTACGGTATTGTACCGTTTTTGTTTGTTTTGGTACCGTAACGAAGTACTCGTAAGGTATTGTACCGTTTTGATGTGGTTCGGTACCGTATGGATGTACTCGTATGGTATTGCACCGTTTTGGTGTGGTTTGGTACCGTATGGATGTACTCGTACGGTATTGCACCGTTTGGGTGAGGTTTGGTACCGTATGGATGTACTCGTACGGTATTGCACCGTTTCGGTGTGGTTTGGTACCGTATGGATGTACTCGTACGGTATTGCACCGTTTTGGTGTGGTTTGGTACCGTATGGATGTACTCGTACGGTATTGTACCGTTTTGGTGTGTTTTGGTACCGTAACGAAGTACTCGTACGGTATTGTACCGTTTTGGTGTGGTTTGGTACCGTATGGATGTACTCGTACGGTATTGCTCCGTTTTGGTGAGGGTTGTTACCATATGGATGTGCTCGTATGGTTTTGTACCGTTTTGGTGTGGTTTGGTACCGTAACGAAGCACTCGAACGGTATTGTCCCGTTTTTGTGTGGTTTGGAACCGTATGGATGTACTCGTACGGTATTGCGCCGTTTTGGTGAGGTTTTGTTCCGTATGGATGTACTCGTACGGTATTGCACCGTTTTAGTGTGGTTTTGTACCGTATGCATGTACTTGTACGGTATTGTAAAGTTTTGGTGAGGTTTGGTACTGTATGGATGTACTGGTACGGTATTGCGTCGTTTTGGTGAGGTTTGGTACCGTATGGATGTACTCGTACGGTATTGCACCGTTTTGGTGTGGTTTGGTACCGTGTGGATGTACTCGTATGGTATTGTACCGTTTTGGTGTGGTTTGGTACCGTAACGAAGTACTCGTACGGTATTGTACCGTTTTGGTGTGGTTTGGTACTGTATGGATGTACTCGCACGGTATTGCATCATTTTGGTGAGGTTTGCTACCGTATGGATATACTCGTACGGTATTGTACTATTTTGGTGTGGTTTGGTACCGTAACGAAGCTCTCGTACGGTATTGTACCATTTTGGTGTGGTTTGGTACCGTGTGGATGTACTCGTACGGTATTGCACCGTTTTGGTGTGGTTTGGTACCGTATGGATGTACTCGTACGGTATTGTACCGTTTTGGTGTGTTTTGGTACCGTAACGAAGTACTCGTACGGTATTGTACCGTTTGGGTGTGGTTTGGTACCGTATGGATGTACTCGTACGGTATTGCTCCGTTTTGGTGAGGGTTGTTACCGTATGGATGTGCTCGTATGGTTTTGTACCGTTTTGGTGTGGTTTGGTACCGTAACGAAGCACTCGAACGGTATTGTACCGTTTTTGTGTGGTTTGGTACCGTATGGATGTACTCGTACGGTATTGCGCCGTTTTGGTGAGGTTTTGTTCCGTATGGATGTACTCGTACGGTATTGCACCGTTTTGGTGTGGTTTGGTACCGTATGGATGTACTCGTCTGGTATTGTACCGTTTTGGTGTGGTTTGGTACCGTAACATAGTACTCGTATGGTATTGTATCGTTTTGGTGTGGTTTGGTACCGTATGGATGTACTCGCATGGTATTGCATCATTTTGGTGAGGTTTGGTACCGTATGGATGTACTCGTACGGTATTGTACTATTTTGGTGTGGTTTGGTACCGTAACGAAGATCTCGTACGGTATTGTACCGTTTTGGTGTGGTTTGATACCGTGTGGATGTACTCGTACGGTATTGCACCGTTTTGGTGTGGTTCGGTACCGTATGGATTTACTCGTACGGTATTGCACCGTTTTGATGTGGTTTTGTACCGTATGGATGTACTCGTACGGTATTGTACCGTTTTGGTGTGTTTTGGTACAGTAACGAAGTACTCGTACGTTATTGTACCGTTTTGGTGTGCTTTGGTACCGTATGGATGTACTCGTACGGTATTGCACCGTTTTGGTGTGGTTTGGCACCGTATGGATGTACTCGTACGGTATTGTTCCGTTTTTGTGTGGTTTGGTACCATATGTATGTACTCGTACGGTATTGTACCATTTTGGTGTGGTTTGGTACCGTAACGAAGTACTCGTACGGTTTTGTACCGTTTTGGTGTGGTTTGGTACCGTATGGATGTACTCGTACGGTATTGTACCGTTTTTGTTTGTTTTGGTACCGTAACGAAGTACTCGTAAGGTATTGTACCGTTTTGGTGTGGTTCGGTACCGTATGGATGTACTCGTATGGTATTGCACCGTTTTGGTGTGGTTTGGTACCGTATGGATGTACTCGTACGGTATTGCACCGTTTGGGTGAGGTTTGGTACCGTATGGATGTACTCGTACGGTATTGCACCGTTTTGGTGTGGTTTGGTACCGTATGGATGTACTCGTACGGTATTGCACCGTTTTGGTGTGGTTTGGTACCGTATGGATGTACTCGTACGGTATTGTACCGTTTTGGTGTGTTTTCGTACCGTAACGAATTACTCGTACGGTATTGTACCGTTTTGGTGTGGTTTGGTACCGTATGGATGTACTCGTACGGTATTGCTCCGTTTTGGTGAGGGTTGTTACCATATGGATGTGCTCGTATGGTTTTGTACCGTTTTGGTGTGGTTTGGTACCGTAACGAAGCACTCGAACGGTATTGTCCCGTTTTTGTGTGGTTTGGTACCGTATGGATGTACTCGTACGGTATTGCACCGTTTTGGTGTGGTTTGGTACCGTATGGATGTACTCGTATGGTATTGTACCGTTTTGGTGTGGTTTGGTACCGTAACGAAGCACTCGAACGGTATTGTCCCGTTTTTGTGTGGTTTGGTACCGTATGGATGTACTCGTACGGTATTGCGCCGTTTTGGTGAGGTTTTGTTCCGTATGGATGTACTCGTACGGTATTGCACCGTTTTAGTGTGGTTTTGTACCGTATGCATGTACTTGTACGGTATTGTAAAGTTTTGGTGAGGTTTGGTACTGTATGGATGTACTGGTACGGTATTGCGTCGTTTTGGTGAGGTTTGGTACCGTATGGATGTACTCGTACGGTATTTCACCGTTTTGGTGTGGTTTGGTACCGTGTGGATGTACTCGTATGATATTGTACCGTTTTGGTGTAGTTTGGTACCGTAACGAAGTACTCGTACGGTATTGTATCGTTTTGGTGTGGTTTGGTACCGTATGGATGTACTCGCACGGTATTGCATCATTTTGGTGAGGTTTGGTACCGTATGGATATACTCGTACGGTATTGTACTATTTTGGTGTGGTTTGGTACCGTAACGAAGCTCTCGTACGGTATTGTACCATTTTGGTGTGGTTTGGTACCGTGTGGATGTACTCGTACGGTATTGCACCGTTTTGGTGTGGTTTGGTACCGTATGGATGTACTCGTACGGTATTGTACCGTTTTGGTGTGTTTTGGAACCGTAACGAAGTACTCGTACGGTATTGTACCGTTTTGGTGTGGTTTGGTACCGTATGGATGTACTCGTACGGTATTGCTCCGTTTTGGTGAGGGTTGTTACCGTATGGATGTGCTCGTATGGTTTTGTACCGTTTTGGTGTGGTTTGGTACCGAAACGAAGCACTCGAACGATATTGTACCGTTTTTGTGTGGTTTGGTACCGTATGGATGTTCTCGTACGGTATTGCGCCGTTTTGGTGAGGTTTTGTTCCGTATGGATGTACTCGTACGGTATTGCACCGTTTTGGTGTGGTTTGGTACCGTATGGATGTACTCGTATGGTATTGTACCGTTTTGGTGTGGTTTGGTACCGTAACGAAGTACTCGTACGGTATTGTATCGTTTTGGTGTGGTTTGGTACCGTATGGATGTACTCGCATGGTATTGCATCATTTTGGTGAGGTTTGGTACCGTATGGATGTACTCGTACGGTATTGTACTATTTTGGTGTGGTTTGGTGCCGTAACGAAGCTCTCGTACGGTATTGTACCATTTTGGTTTGGTTTGGTACCGTGTGGATGTACTCGTACCGTATTGCACCGTTTTGGTGTGGTTCGGTACCGTATGGATTTACTCGTACGGTATTGCACCGTTTTGATGTGGTTTTGCACCGTATGGATGTACTCGTACGGTATTGTACCGTTTTGGTGTGTTTTGGTACAATAACGAAGTACTCGTACGTTATTGTACCGTTTTGGTGTGCTTTGGTACCGTATGGATGTACTCGTACGGTATTGCACCATTTTGGTGTGGTTTGGCACCGTATGGATGTACTCGTACGGTATTGTTCCGTTTTTGTGTGGTTTGGTACCATATGGATGTACTCGTACGGTATTGTACCATTTTGGTGTGGTTTGGTACCGTAACGAAGTACTCGTACGGTTTTGTACCGTTTTGGTGTGGTTTGGTACCGTATGGATGTACTCGTACGGTATTGTACCGTTTTTGTTTGTTTTGGTACCGTAACGAAGTACTCGTAAGGTATTGTACTGTTTTGGTGTGGTTCGGTACCGTATGGATGTACTCTTATGGTATTGCACCGTTTTGGTGTGGTTTGGTACCGTATGGATGTACTCGTACGGTATTGCACCGTTTGGGTGAGGTTTGGTACCGTATGGATGTACTCGTACGGTATTGCACCGTTTTGGTGTGGTTTGGTACCGTATGGATGTACTCGTACGGTATTGCACCGTTTTGGTGTGATTTGGTACCGTATGGATGTACTCGTACGGTATTGTACCGTTTATGTGTGTTTTGGTACCGTAACGAAGTACTCGTACGGTATTGTACCGTTTTGGTGTGGTTTGGTACCGTATGGATGTACTCGTACGGTATTGCTCCGTTTTGGTGAGGGTTGTTACCATATGGATGTGCTCGTATGGTTTTGCACCGTTTTGGTGTTGTTTGGTACCGTAACGAAGCACTCGAACGGTATTGTCCCGTTTATGTGTGGTTTGGTACCGTATGGATGTACTCGTACGGTATTGCGCCGTTTTGGTGAGGTTTTGTTCCGTATGGATGTACTCGTACGGTATTGCACCGTTTTAGTGTGGTTTTGTACCGTATGCATGTACTTGTACGGTATTGTTAAGTTTTTGTGAGGTTTGGTACTGTATGGATGTACTGGTACGGTATTGCGTCGTTTTGGTGAGGTTTGGTACCGTATGGATGTAGTCGTACGGTATTGCACCGTTTTGGTGTGGTTTGGTACCGTGTGGATGTACTCGTATGGTATTGTACCGTTTTGGTGTGGTTTGGTACCGTAACGAAGTACTCGTACGGTATTGTACCGTTTTGGTGTGATTTGGTACCGTATGGATGTACTCGCACGGTATTGCATCATTTTGGTGAGGTTTGGTACCGTATGGATATACTCGTACGGTATTGTACTATTTTGGTGTGGTTTGGTACCGTAACGAAGCTCTCGTACGGTATTGTACCATTTTGGTGTGGTTTGGTACCGTGTGGATGTACTCGTACGGTATTGCACCGTTTTGGTGTGGTTTGGTACCGTATGGATGTACTCGTACGGTATTGTACCGTTTTGCTGTGTTTTGGTACCGTAACGAAGTACTCGTACGGTATTGTACCGTTTTGGTGTGGTTTGGTACCGTATGGATGTACTCGTACGGTATTGCTCCGTTTTGGTGAGGGTTGTTACCGTATGGATGTGCTCGTATGGTTTTGTACCGTTTTGGTGTGGTTTGGTACCGTAACGAAGCACTCGAACGGTATTGTACCGTTTTTGTGTGGTTTGGTACCGTATGGATGTACTCGTACGGTATTGCGCCGTTTTGGTGAGGTTTTGTTCCGTATGGATGTATTCGTACGGTATTGCACCGTTTTGGTGTGGTTTTGTACCGTATGCATGTACTTGTACGGTATTGTAAAGTTTTGGTGAGGTTTGGTACTGTATGGATGTACTGGTACGGTATTGCGTCGTTTTGGTGAGGTTTGGTACCGTATGGATGTACTCGTACGGTATTGCACCGTTTTGGTGTGGTTTGGTACCGTATGGATGTACTCGTATGGTATTGTACCGTTTTGGTGTGGTTTGGTACCGTAACGAAGTACTCGTACGGTATTATATCGTTTTGGTGTGGTTTGGTACCGTATGGATGTACTCGTATGGTATTGTACCGTTTTGGTGTGGTTTGGTACCGTAACGAAGTACTCGTACGGTATTGTACCGTTTTGGTGAGGTTTTGTTCCGTATGGATGTACTCGTACTGTATTGCACCGTTTTTGTGAGGTTTGGTACCGTATGGATGTACTCGTACGGTATTGCACCGTTTTGGTGTGGTTTGGTACCGTATGGATGTACTCGTATGGTATTGTACCGTTTTGGTGTGGTTTGGTACCGTAACGAAGTACTCGTACGGTATTGTATCGTTTTGGTGTGGTTTGGTACCGTATGGATGTACTCGCACGGTATTGCATCATTTTGGTGAGGTTTGGTACCGTATGGATGTACTCGTACGGTATTGTACTATTTTGGTGTGGTTTGGTACCGTAACGAAGCTCTCGTACGGTATTGTACCGTTTTGGTGTGGTTTGGTACCGTGTGGATGTACTCGTACGGTATTACACCGTTTTGGTGTGGTTTGGTACCGTATGGATGTACTCGTACGGTATTGCACCGTTTGGGTGAGGTTTGGTACCGTATAGATGTACTCGTACGGTATTGCACCGTTTTGGTGTGGTTTGGTACCGTATGGATGTACTCGTACGGTATTGCACCGTTTTGGTGTGGTTTGGTACCGTATAGATGTACTCGTACGGTATTGCACCGTTTTGGTGTGGTTTGGTACCGTAACGAAGTACTCGTACGGTATTATATCGTTTTGGTGTGGTTTGGTACCGTATGGATGTACTCGTATGGTATTGTATCGTTTTGGTGTGGTTTGGTACCGTAACGAAGTACTCGTACGGTATTGTACCGTTTTGGTGAGGTTTTGTTCCGTATGGATGTACTCGTACTGTATTGCACCGTTTTAGTGTGGTTTTGTACCGTAAGCATGTACTTGTACGGTATTGTAAAGTTTTGGTGAGGTTTGGTACTGTATGGACGTACTAGTACGGTATTGCGTCGTTTTGGTGAGGTTTGGTACCGTATGGATGTACTCGTACGGTATTGCACCGTTTTGGTGTGGTTTGGTACCGTGTGGATGTACTCGTATGGTATTGTACCGTTTTGGTGTGGTTTGGTACCGTAACGAAGTACTCGTACGGTATTGTACCGTTTTGGTGTGGTTTGGTACCGTATGGATGTACTCGCACGGTATTGCATCATTTTGGAGAGGTTTGCTACCGTATGGATATACTCGTACGGTATTGTACTATTTTGGTGTGGTTTGGTACCGTAACGAAGCTGTCGTACGGTATTGTACCGTTTTGGTGTGGTTTGGTACCGTGTGGATGTACTCGTACGGTATTGCACCGTTTTGGTGTGGTTTGGTACCGTATGGATGTACTCGTACGGTATTGTACCGTTTTGGTGTGTTTTGGTACCGTAACGAAGTACTCGTACGGTATTGTACCGTTTTGGTGTGGTTTGGTACCGTATGGATGTACTCGTACGGTATTGCTCCGTTTTGGTGAGGGTTGTTACCGTATGGATGTGCTCGTATGGTTTTGTCCCGTTTTGGTGTGGTTTGGTACCGTAACGAAGCACTCGAACGGTATTGTACCGTTTTTGTGTGGTTTGGTACCGTATGGATGTACTCGTACGGTATTGCGCCGTTTTGGTGAGGTTTTGTTCCGTATGGATGTACTCGTACGGTATTGCACCGTTTTGGTGTGGTTTTGTACCGTATGCATGTACTTGTACGGTATTGTAAAGTTTTGGTGAGGTTTGGTACTGTATGGATGTACTTGTACGGTATTGCGTCGTTTTGGTGAGGTTTGGTACCGTATGGATGTACTCGTACGGTATTGCACCGTTTTGGTGTGGTTTGGTACCGTATGGATGTACTCGTAAGGTATAGTACCGTTTTGGTGTGGTTTGGTACCGTATGGATGTACTCTCACGGTATTGCATCATTTTGGTGAGGTTTGGTACCGTATGGATGTACTCGCACGGTATTGTACTATTTTGGTGTGGTTTGGTACCGTAACGAAGCTCTCGTACGGTATTATACCGTTTTGGTGTGGTTTGGTACCGTGTGGATGTAGTCGTACAGTATTGCACCGTTTTGGTGTGGTTTGGTACCGTGTGGATGTACTCGTACGGTATTGCACCGTTTTGATGTGGTTTTGTACCGTATGGATGTACTCGTACGGTATTGTACCGTTTTGGTGTGTTTTGGTACAGTAACGAAGTACTCGTACGTTATTGTACCGTTTTGGGGTGCTTTGGTACCGTATGGATGTACTCGTATGGTATTGCACCGTTTTGGTGTGGTTTGGCACCGTATGGATGTACTCGTACGGTATTGTTCCGTTTTGGTGTGGTTTGGTACCATATGGATGTACTCGTACGGTATTGTACCATTTTGGTGTGGTTTGGTACCGTAACGAAGTACTCGTACGGTTTTTTACCGTTTTGGTGTGGTTTGGTACCGTATGGATGTACTCGTACGGTATTGTACCGTTTTTGTTTGTTTTGGTACCGTAACGAAGTACTCGTAAGGTATTGTACCGTTTTGGTGTGGTTCGGTACCGTATGGATGTACTCGTATGGTATTGCACCGTTTTGGTGTGGTTTGGTACCGTATGGATGTACTCGTACGGTATTGCACCGCTTGGGTGAGGTTTGGTACCGTATAGATGTACTCGTAAGGTATTGCACCGTTTTGGTGTGGTTTGGTACCGTATGGATGTACTCGTACGGTATTGCACCGTTTTGGTGTGGTTTGGTACCGTATGGATGTACTCGTACGGTATTGTACCGTTTTGGTGTGTTTTGGTACCGTAACGAAGTACTCGTACGGTATTGTACCGTTTTGGTGTGGTTTGGTACCGTATGGATGTACTCGTACGGTATTGCTCCGTTTTGGTGAGGGTTGTTACCTTATGGATGTGCTCGTATGGTTTTGTACCGTTTTGGTGTGGTTTGGTATCGTAACGAAGCACTCGAACGGTATTGTACCGTTTTTGTGTGGTTTGGTACCGTATGGATGTACTCGTACGGTATTGCGCCGTTTTGGTGAGGTTTTGTTCCGTATGGATGTACTCGTACTGTATTGCACCGTTTTAGTGTGGTTTTGTACCGTATGCATGTACTTTTACGGTATTGTAAAGTTTTGGTGAGGTTTGGTACTGTATCGACGTACTGGTACGGCATTGCGTCGTTTTGGTGAGGTTTGGTACCGTATGGATGTACTCGTACGGTATTGCACCGTTTTGGTGTGGTTTGGTACCGTGTGGATGTACTCGTATGGTATTGTACCGTTTTGGTGTGGTTTGGTACCGTAACGAAGTACTCGTACGGTATTGTACCGTTTTGGTGTGGTTTGGTACCGTATGGATGTACTCGCACGGTATTGCATCATTTTGGTGAGGTTTGCTACCGTATGGATATACTCGTACGGTATTGTACTATTTTGGTGTGGTTTGGTACCGTAACGAAGCTCTCGTACGGTATTGTACCGTTTTGGTGTGGTTTGGTACCCTGTGGATGTACTCGTACGGTATTGCACCGTTTTGGTGTGGTTTGGTACCGTATGGATGTACTCGTACGGTATTGTACCGTTTTGGTGTGGTTTGGTACCGTATGGATGTACTCGTACGGTATTGCTCCGTTTTGGTGAGGGTTGTTACCGTATGGATGTGCTCGTATGGTTTTGTACCGTTTTGGTGTGGTTTGGTACCGTAACGAAGCACTCGAACGGTATTGTACCGTTTTTGTGTGGTTTGGTACCGTATGGATGTACTCATACGGTATTGCACCGTTTTGGTGAGGTTTTGTTCCGTATGGATGTACTCGTACGGTTTTGAAACCGTTTTGGTGTGGTTTTGTACCGTATGCATGTACTTGTACGGTATTGTAAAGTTTTGGTGAGGTTTGGTACTGTATGGATGTACTGGTACGGTATTGCGTCGTTTGGGTTAGGTCTGGTACCGTATGGATGTACTCGTGCGGTATTGCAACGTTTTGGAGTGGTTTGGTACCGTATGGATGTACTCGTATGGTATTGTACCGTTTTGGTGTGGTTTTGTACCGTAACGAAGTACTCGTACGGTATTGTATCGTTTTGGTGTGGTTTGGTACCGTATGGATGTACTCGCACGGTATTGCATCATTTTGGTGAGGTTTGGTACCGTATGGATGTACTCGTACGGTATTGTACTATTTTGGTGTGGTTTGGTACCGTAACGAAGCTCTCGTACGGTATTGTACCGTTTTGGTGTGGTTTGGTACCGTGTGGATGTACTCGTACGGTATTGCACCGTTTTGGTGTGGTTTGGTACCGTATGGATTTACTGGTACGGTATTGCACCGTTTTGATGTGGTTTTGTACCGTATGGATGTACTCGTACGGTATTGTACCGTTTTGGTGTGTTTTGGTACAGTAACGAACTACTCGTACGTTATTGTACCGTTTTGGAGTGCTTTGGTACCGTATGGATGTACTCGTACGGTATTGCACCGTTTTGGTGTGGTTTGGCACCGTATGGATGTACTCGTACGGTATTGTTCCGTTTTGGTGTGGTTTGGTACCATATGGATGTACTCGTACGGTATTGTACCATTTTAGTGTGGTTTGGTACCGTAACGAAGTACTCGTACGGTTTTGTACCGTTTTGGTGTGGTTTAGTACCGTATGGATGTACTCGTACGGTATTGTACCGTTTTTGTTTGTTTTGGTACCGTAACGAAGTACTCGTAAGGTATTGTACCGTTTTGGTGTGGTTCGGTACCGTATGGATGTAATCGTATGGTATTGCACCGTTTTTGTGTGGTTTGGTACCGTATGGATGTACTCGTACGGTATTGCACCGTTTGGGTGAGGTTTGGTACCGTATGGATGTACTCGTACGGTATTGCACCGTTTTGGTGTGGTTTGGTACCGTATGGATGTACTCGTACGGTATTGCACCGTTTTGGTGTGGTTTGGTACCGTATGGATGTACTCGTACGGTACTGTACCGTTTTGGTGTGTTTTGGTACCGTAACGAAGTACTCGTACGGTATTGTACCGTTTTGGTGTGGTTTGGTACCGTATGGATGTACTCGTACGGTATTGCTCCGTTTTGGTGAGGGTTGTTACCATATGGATGTGCTCGTATGGTTTTGTACCGTTTTGGTGTGGTTTGGTGCCGTAACGAAGCACTCGAACGGTATTGTACCGTTTTTGTGTGGTTTGGTACCGTATGGATGTACTCGTACGGTATTGCGCTGTTTTGGTGAGGTTTTGTTCCGTATGGATGTACTCGTACGGTATTGCACCGTTTTAGTGTGGTTTTGTACCGTATGCATGTACTTGTACGGTATTGTAAAGTTTTGGTGAGGTTTGGTACTGTATGGACGTACTGGTACGGTATTGCGTCGTTTTGGTGAGGTTTGGTACCGTATGGATGTACTCGTACGGTATTGCACCGTTTTCGTGTGGTTTGATACCGTGTTGATGTACTCGTATGGTATTGTACCGTTTTCGTGTGGTTTGGTACCGTAACGAAGTACTCGTACGGTATTGTACCGTTTTGGTGTGGTTTGGTACCGTATGGATGTACTCGCACGGTATTGCATCATTTTGGTGAGGTTTGCTACCGTATGGATATACTCGTACGGTATTGTACTATTTTGGTGTGGTTTGGTACCGTAACGAAGCTCTCGTACGGTATTGTACCGTTTTGGTGTGGTTTGGTACCGTGTGGATGTACTCGTACGGTATTGCACCGTTTTGGTGTGGTTTGGTACCGTACGGATGTACTCGTACGGTATTGTACCGTTTTGGTGTGTTTTGGTACCGTAACGAAGTACTCGTACGGTATTGTACCGTTTTGGTGTGGTTTGGTACCGTATGGATGTACTCGTACGGTATTGCTCCGTTTTGGTGAGGGTTGATACCGTATGGATGTGCTCGTATGGTTTTGTACCGTTTTAGTGTGGTTTGGTACCGTAACGAAGCACTCGAACGGTATTGTACCGTTTTTTTGTGGTTTGGTACCGTATGGATGTACTCGTACGGTATTGCGACGTTTTGGTGAGGTTTTGTTCCGTATGGATGTACTCGTACGGTATTGCACCGTTTTGGTGTGGTTTTGTACCGTATGCATGTACTTGTACGGTATTGTAAAGTTTTGGTGAGGTTTGGTACTGTATGGATGTACTGGTACGGTATTGCGTCGTTTTGGTGAGGTTTGGTACCGTATGGATGTACTCGTACGGTATTGCACCGTTTTGGTGTGGTTTGGTACCGTATGGATGTACTCGTATGGTACTGTACCGTTTTGGTGTGATTTGGTACCGTAACGAAGTACTCGTACGGTATTGTATCGTTTTGGTGTGGTTTGGTACCGTATGGATGTACTCGCACGGTATTGCATCATTTTGGTGAGGTTTGGTACCGTATGGATGTACTCGTACGGTATTGTACTATTTTTGTGTGGTTTGGTACCGTAACGAAGCTCTCGTACGGTATTGTACCGTTTTCGTGTGGTTTGGTACCGTGTGGATGTACTCGTACGGTATTGCACCGTTTTGGTGTGGTTTGGTACCGTATGGATTTACTCGTACGGTATTGCTCCGTTTTGATGTGGTTTTGTACCGTATGGATGTACTCATACGGTATTGTACCGTTTTGGTGTGTTTTGGTACAGTAACGAAGTACTCGTACGTTATTGTACCGTTTTGGGGTGCTTTGGTACCGTATGGATGTACTCGTACGGTATTGCACCGTTTTGGTGTGGTTTGGCACCGTATGGATGTACTCGTACGGTATTGTTCCGTTTTGGTGTGGTTTGGTACCATATGGATGTACTCGTACGGTATTGTACCATTTTGGTGTGGTTTGGTACCGTAACGAAGTACTCGTACGGTTTTGTACCGTTTTGGTGTGGTTTGGTACCGTATGGATGTACTCGTACGGTATTGTACCGTTTTTGTTTGTTTTGGTACCGTAACGAAGTACTCGTAAGGTATTGTACCGTTATGGTGTGGTTCAGCACCGTATGGATGTACTCGTATAGTATGGCACCGTTTTGGTGTGGTTTGGTACCGTATCGATGTACTCTTACGGTATTGCACCGTTTTGGTGAGGTTTGGTACCGTATGGATGTACTCGTACGGTATTGCACCGTTTTGGTGTGGTTTGGTACCGTATGGATGTACTCGTACGGTATTGTACCGTTTTGGTGTGGTTTGGTACCGTATGGATGTACTCGTACGGTATTGTACCGTTTTGGTGTGTTTTGGTACCGTAACGAAGTACTCGTACGGTATTGTATCGTTTTGGTGTGGTTTGGTACCGTATGGATGTACTCGTACGGTATTGCTCCGTTTTGGTGAGGGTTGTTACCGTATGGATGTGCTCGTATGGTTTTGTACCGTTTTGGTGTGGTTTGGTAACGTAACGAAGCACTCGAACGGTATTGTACCGTTTTTGTGTGGTTTGGTACGTATGGATGTACTCGTACGGTATTGCACCGTTTTGGTGTGGTTTGGTACCGTAACGAAGTACTTGTACGGTATTGTACCGTTTTGGTGTGGTTTGGTACCGTATGGATGTACTCGTACGGTATTGTACAGTTTTGGTGTGGTTTGGTACCGAAACGAAGTACTCGTAAGGTATTGTGCCGTTTTGGTGTGGTTTGGTACCATATGGATGTACTCGTACGGTATTGCACCGTTGTGGTGTGGTTTGGTACCGTATGGATGTACTCGTTCGGTATTGTATCGTTTTGGTGTGGTTTGGTACCGTAACGAAGTACTCGTACGGTATTGCACCGTTTTGGTGTGGTTTCGTACCGTATGGATGTACTCGTACGGTATTGCACCGTTTTGGTGTGGTTTGGTACCGTATCGATGTACTCGTACGGTATTGCACCGTTGTGGTGTGGTTTGGTACCGTATGGATGTACTCGTACGGTATTGTATCGTTTTGGTGTGGTTTGGTACGGTAACGAAGTACTCGTACGGTATTGCACCGTTTTGGTGTGGTTTGGTACCGTATGGATGTTCTCGTACGGTATTGTACCGTTTTCGTGTGTTTTGGTACCGTAACGAAGTACTCGTACGGTATTGTACCGTTTTGGTGCGGTTTGGTACTGTATGGATGTACTCGTACGGTATTGCGTCGTTTTGGTGAGGTTTGGTACCGTATGGATGTACTCGTACGGTATTGCACCGTTTTGGTGTGGTTTGGTACCGTATGGATGTACTCGTATGGTATTGTACCGTTTTGGTGTGGTTTGGTACCGTAACGAAGTACTCGTACGGTATTGTACCGTTTTGGTGCGGTTTGGTACCGTATGGATGTACTCGTACGGTATTGCACCGTTTTAATGAACTTTGTTACCGTATGGATGTGCTCGTTTGGTTTTGTACCGTTTTGGTGTGGTTTGGTACCGTAACGAAGCAATCGTACGGTATTGTACCGTTTTTGTGTGGTTTGGTACCGTATGGATGTACTCGTACAGTATTGCTCCGTTTTGGTGAGGGTTGTTACCGTATGGATGTGCTCGTATGGTTTTGTACCGTTTTGGTGTGGTTTGGTACCGTAACGAAGCACTCGAACGGTATTGTACCGTTTTTGTGTGGTTTGGTACCGTATGGATGTACTCGTACGGTATTGCACCGTTTTGGTGTGGTTTGGTACCGTAACGAAGTACTCGTAAGGTATTGTACCGTATTGGTGTGGTTTGGTACCGTATGGATGTACTCGTACCGTATTGCCCCGTTTTGGTGTGGTTTGGTACCATATGGAAGTACAGGTACGGTATTGCACCGTTATGGTGTGCTTTGGAACCGTATGGATGTACTCATACGGTATTGCACCGTTTTGGTGATGTTTGGTACCGTATGGATGTACTTGTACGGTATTGTACTGTTTTGGTGTGGTTTGGTACCGTAACGAAGCTCTCGTACAGTATTGTATCGTTTTGGTGTGGTTTGGTACCGTATGGATGTAATCGTACGGTATTGGACCGTTTTGGGGTGGTTTGGTACCGTATGGATGTACTCGTACGGTATTGCACCGTTTTGGTGTGGTTTGGTACCGTAACGAAGTACTCGTAAGGTATTGTACTGTTTTCGTGTGGTTTGGTACCGTATGGATGTACTCGTACGGTATTGCACCGTTTTGGTGTGGTTTGGTACCGTAACGAACTACTCGTACGGTATTGTACCGTTTTTGTGTGGTTTGGTACCGTATGGATGTACTCGTACGGTATTGTACCGTTTTTGTTTGTTTTGGTACCGTAACGAAGTACTCGTAAGGTATTGTGCCGTTTTGGAGTGGTTCGGTACCGTATGGATGTACTCGTACGGTATTGTACCGTTTTGGTGTGGTTTGGTACCGTATGGATGTACTCGTACGGTATTGCACCGTTTTGGTGTGGTTTGGCACCGTATGGATGTACTCGTACGGTATTGTTCCGTTTTGGTGTGGTTTGGTACCATATGGATGTACTCGTACGGTATTGTACCATTTTAGTGTGGTTTGGTACCGAAACGAAGTACTCGTAAGGTATTGTGCCGTTTTGGTGTGGTTTGGTACCATATGGATGTACTCGTACGGTATTGCACCGTTGTGGTGTGGTTTGGTACCGTATGGATGTACTCGTTCGGTATTGTATCGTTTTGGTGTGGTTTGGTACCGTAACGAAGTACTCGTACGGTATTGCACCGTTTTGGTGTGGTTTCGTACCGTATGGATGTACTCGTACGGTATTGCACCGTTTTGGTGTGGTTTGGTACCGTAACGAAGTACTCGTAAGGTATTGTACAGTTTTCGGGTGGTTTGGTACCGTATGGATGTACTCGTACGGTATTGCACCGTTTTGGTGTGGTTTGGTACCGTAACGAACTACTCGTACGGTATTGTACCGTTTTGGTGTGGTTTGGTACCGTATGGATGTACTCGTACGGTATTGTACCGTTTTTGTTTGTTTTGGTACCGTAACGAAGTACTCGTAAGGTATTGTGCCGTTTTGGTGTGGTTCGGTACCGTATGGATGTACTCGTACGGTATTGTACCGTTTTGGTGTGGTTTGGTACCGTATGGATGTACTCGTACGGTATTGCACCGTTTTGGTGTGGTTTGGTACCGTAACGAAGTACTCGTACGGTATTGTACCGTTTTGGTGTGGTTTGGTACCGTATGGATGTAATCGTACGGTATTGGACCGTTTTGGGGTGGTTTGGTACCGTATGGATGTACTCGTACGGTATTGCACCGTTTTGGTTTGGTTTGGTACCGTAACGAAGTACTCGTAAGGTATTGTACTGTTTTGGTGTGGTTTGGTACCGTATGGATGTACTCGTACGGTATTGCACCGTTTTGGTGTGGTTTGGTACCGTATGGATGCAGTGGTATGGTATTGTACCATTTTGGTGTGGTTTGGATGTACTCGTACAGTATTGCACCGTTTTGGTCTGGTTTGGTACCGTATGGATGTACTCGTACGGTATTGTACCGCTTTGGTGTGTTTTGGTACAGTAACGAAGTACTCGTACGTTATTGTACCGTTTTGGTGTGGTTTGGTACCGTATGGATGTACTCGTACGGTATTGCACCGTTTTGGTGTGGTTTGGCACCGTATGGATGTACTCGTACGGTATTGCACCGTTTTGGTGAGGTTTGGTACCGTATGGATGTACTCGAACGGTATTGCACCGTTTTGGGGTGGTTTGGCACCGTATGGATGTACTCGTACGGTATTGCACCGTTTTGGTGCGGTTTGGTACAGTATGGATGTACTCGTACGGTATTACACCGTTTTGGTGTGGTTTGGTACCGTATGGATGTACTCGTACGGTCGTATGGATGTACTCGTACGGTATTGCACCATTTTGGTGAGGTTTGGTACCGTATGGATGTACTCGAACGGTATTGCACCGTTTTGGTGTGGTTTGGTACCGTATGGATGTACTCGTACGGAATTGCACCGTTTTGGTGAGGTTTGGTACCGTATGGATGTACTCTTACGGTATTGCACCGTTTTGGTGTGGTTTGGTACTGTATGGATGTACTCGTACGGTATTGCACCGTTGTGATGTGGTTTTGTACCATATGGATGTACTCGTACGGTATTGTACCATTTTGGTGTGGTTTGGTACCGTAACGAAGTACTCGTACGGTTTTGTACCGTTTTGGTGTGGTTTGGTACCGTATGGATGTACTCGTACGGTATTGTACCGTTTTTGTTTGTTTTGGTACCGTAACGAAGTACTCGTAAGGTATTGTGCCGTTTTGGTGTGGTTCGGTACCGTATGGATGTACTCGTACGGTATTGTACCGTTTTGGTGTGGTTTGGTACCGTATGGATGTACTCGTACGGTATTGTACCTTTTTGGTGTGGTTTGGTACCGAAACGAAGTACTCGTAAGGTATTGTACCGTTTTGGTGTGGTTTGGTACCGTATGGATGTACTCGTACCGTATTGCCCCGTTTTGGTGTGGTTTGGTACCATATGGAAGTAATGGTACGGTATTGCACCATTATGGTGTGCTTTGGAACCGTATGGATGTACTCATACGGTATTGCACCGTTTTGGTGATGTTTGGTACCGTATGGATGTACTCGTACGGTATTGTACTGTTTTGGTGTGGTTTGGTACCGTAACGAAGCTCTCGTACGGTATTGTATCGTTTTGGTGTGGTTTGGTACCGTATGGATGTAATCGTACGGTATTGGACCGTTTTGGGGTGGTTTGGTACCGTATGGATGTACTCGTACGGTATTGCACCGTTTTGGTGTGGTTTGGTACCGTAACGAAGTACTCGTAAGGTATTGTACTGTTTTCGTGTGGTTTGGTACCGTATGGATGTACTCGTACGGTATTGCACCGTTTTGGTGTGGTTTGGCACCGTATGGATGTACTCGTACGGTATTGCACCGTTTTGGTGTGGTTTGGTACCATATGGATGTACTCGTACGGTATTGTACCATTTTGGTGTGGTTTGGTACCGTAACGAAGTAGTCGTACGGTTTTGTACCGTTTTGGTGTGGTTTGGCACCGTATGGATGTACTCGTACGGAATTGTACCGTTTTTGTTTGTTTTGGTACCGTAACGAAGTACTCGTAAGGTATTGTACCGTTTTGGTGTGGTTCGGTACCGTATGGATGTACTCGTATAGTATTGCACCGTTTTGGTGTGGTTTGGTACCGTATGGATGTACTCGTACGGTATTGCACCGTTTTGGTGTGGTTTGGTACCGTATGGATGTACTCGTACGGTATTGCACCGTTTTGGTGTGGTTTGGTACCGTATGGATGTACTCGTACGGTATTGTACCGTTTTTGTTTGTTTTGGTACCGTAACGAAGTACTCGTAAGGTATTGTGCCGTTTTGGTGTGGTTCGGTACCGTATGGATGTACTCGTACGGTATTGTACCGTTTTGGTGTGGTTTGGTACCGTATGGATGTACTCGTACGGTATTGTACCTTTTTGGTGTGGTTTGGTACCGAAACGAAGTACTCGTAAGGTATTGTACCGTTTTGGTGTGGTTTGGTACCGTATGGATGTACTCGTACCGTATTGCCCCGTTTTGGTGTGGTTTGGTACCATATGGAAGTAATGGTACGGTATTGCACCATTATGGTGTGCTTTGGAACCGTATGGATGTACTCATACGGTATTGCACCGTTTTGGTGATGTTTGGTACCGTATGGATGTACTCGTACGGTATTGTACTGTTTTGGTTTGGTTTGGTACCGTAACGAAGCTCTCGTACGGTATTGTATCGTTTTGGTGTGGTTTGGTACCGTATGGATGTAATCGTACGGTATTGGACCGTTTTGGGGTGGTTTGGTACCGTATGGATGTACTCGTACGGTATTGCACCGTTTTGGTGTGGTTTGGTACCGTAACGAAGTACTCGTAAGGTATTGTACAGTTTTCGGGTGGTTTGGTACCGTATGGATGTACTCGTACGGTATTGCACCGTTTTGGTGTGGTTTGGTACCGTAACGAACTACTCGTACGGTATTGTACCGTTTTGGTGTGGTTTGGTACCGTATGGATGTACTCGTACGGTATTGTACCGTTTTTGTTTGTTTTGGTACCGTAACGAAGTACTCGTAAGGTATTGTGCCGTTTTGGTGTGGTTCGGTACCGTATGGATGTACTCGTACGGTATTGTACCGTTTTGGTGTGGTTTGGTACCGTATGGATGTACTCGTACGGTATTGCACCGTTTTGGTGTGGTTTGGTACCGTAACGAAGTACTCGTACGGTATTGTACCGTTTTGGTGTGGTTTGGTACCGTATGGATGTAATCGTACGGTATTGGACCGTTTTGGGGTGGTTTGGTACCGTATGGATGTACTCGTACGGTATTGCACCGTTTTGGTTTGGTTTGGTACCGTAACGAAGTACTCGTAAGGTATTGTACTGTTTTGGTGTGGTTTGGTACCGTATGGATGTACTCGTACGGTATTGCACCGTTTTGGTGTGGTTTGGTACCGTATGGATGCAGTGGTATGGTATTGTACCATTTTGGTGTGGTTTGGATGTACTCGTACAGTATTGCACCGTTTTGGTCTGGTTTGGTACCGTATGGATGTACTCGTACGGTATTGTACCGCTTTGGTGTGTTTTGGTACAGTAACGAAGTACTCGTACGTTATTGTACCGTTTTGGTGTGGTTTGGTACCGTATGGATGTACTCGTACGGTATTGCACCGTTTTGGTGTGGTTTGGCACCGTATGGATGTACTCGTACGGTATTGCACCGTTTTGGTGAGGTTTGGTACCGTATGGATGTACTCGAACGGTATTGCACCGTTTTGGGGTGGTTTGGCACCGTATGGATGTACTCGTACGGTATTGCACCGTTTTGGTGCGGTTTGGTACAGTATGGATGTACTCGTACGGTATTACACCGTTTTGGTGTGGTTTGGTACCGTATGGATGTACTCGTACGGTCGTATGGATGTACTCGTACGGTATTGCACCATTTTGGTGAGGTTTGGTACCGTATGGATGTACTCGAACGGTATTGCACCGTTTTGGTGTGGTTTGGTACCGTATGGATGTACTCGTACGGAATTGCACCGTTTTGGTGAGGTTTGGTACCGTATGGATGTACTCTTACGGTATTGCACCGTTTTGGTGTGGTTTGGTACTGTATGGATGTACTCGTACGGTATTGCACCGTTGTGATGTGGTTTTGTACCATATGGATGTACTCGTACGGTATTGTACCATTTTGGTGTGGTTTGGTACCGTAACGAAGTACTCGTACGGTTTTGTACCGTTTTGGTGTGGTTTGGTACCGTATGGATGTACTCGTACGGTATTGTACCGTTTTTGTTTGTTTTGGTACCGTAACGAAGTACTCGTAAGGTATTGTGCCGTTTTGGTGTGGTTCGGTACCGTATGGATGTACTCGTACGGTATTGTACCGTTTTGGTGTGGTTTGGTACCGTATGGATGTACTCGTACGGTATTGTACCTTTTTGGTGTGGTTTGGTACCGAAACGAAGTACTCGTAAGGTATTGTACCGTTTTGGTGTGGTTTGGTACCGTATGGATGTACTCGTACCGTATTGCCCCGTTTTGGTGTGGTTTGGTACCATATGGAAGTAATGGTACGGTATTGCACCATTATGGTGTGCTTTGGAACCGTATGGATGTACTCATACGGTATTGCACCGTTTTGGTGATGTTTGGTACCGTATGGATGTACTCGTACGGTATTGTACTGTTTTGGTGTGGTTTGGTACCGTAACGAAGCTCTCGTACGGTATTGTATCGTTTTGGTGTGGTTTGGTACCGTATGGATGTAATCGTACGGTATTGGACCGTTTTGGGGTGGTTTGGTACCGTATGGATGTACTCGTACGGTATTGCACCGTTTTGGTGTGGTTTGGTACCGTAACGAAGTACTCGTAAGGTATTGTACTGTTTTCGTGTGGTTTGGTACCGTATGGATGTACTCGTACGGTATTGCACCGTTTTGGTGTGGTTTGGCACCGTATGGATGTACTCGTACGGTATTGCACCGTTTTGGTGTGGTTTGGTACCATATGGATGTACTCGTACGGTATTGTACCATTTTGGTGTGGTTTGGTACCGTAACGAAGTAGTCGTACGGTTTTGTACCGTTTTGGTGTGGTTTGGCACCGTATGGATGTACTCGTACGGAATTGTACCGTTTTTGTTTGTTTTGGTACCGTAACGAAGTACTCGTAAGGTATTGTACCGTTTTGGTGTGGTTCGGTACCGTATGGATGTACTCGTATAGTATTGCACCGTTTTGGTGTGGTTTGGTACCGTATGGATGTACTCGTACGGTATTGCACCGTTTTGGTGTGGTTTGGTACCGTATGGATGTACTCGTACGGTATTGCACCGTTTTGGTGTGGTTTGGTACCGTATGGATGTACTCGTACGGTATTGTACCGTTTTTGTTTGTTTTGGTACCGTAACGAAGTACTCGTAAGGTATTGTGCCGTTTTGGTGTGGTTCGGTACCGTATGGATGTACTCGTACGGTATTGTACCGTTTTGGTGTGGTTTGGTACCGTATGGATGTACTCGTACGGTATTGTACCTTTTTGGTGTGGTTTGGTACCGAAACGAAGTACTCGTAAGGTATTGTACCGTTTTGGTGTGGTTTGGTACCGTATGGATGTACTCGTACCGTATTGCCCCGTTTTGGTGTGGTTTGGTACCATATGGAAGTAATGGTACGGTATTGCACCATTATGGTGTGCTTTGGAACCGTATGGATGTACTCATACGGTATTGCACCGTTTTGGTGATGTTTGGTACCGTATGGATGTACTCGTACGGTATTGTACTGTTTTGGTTTGGTTTGGTACCGTAACGAAGCTCTCGTACGGTATTGTATCGTTTTGGTGTGGTTTGGTACCGTATGGATGTAATCGTACGGTATTGGACCGTTTTGGGGTGGTTTGGTACCGTATGGATGTACTCGTACGGTATTGCACCGTTTTGGTGTGGTTTGGTACCGTAACGAAGTACTCGTAAGGTATTGTACAGTTTTCGGGTGGTTTGGTACCGTATGGATGTACTCGTACGGTATTGCACCGTTTTGGTGTGGTTTGGCACCGTATGGATGTACTCGTACGGTATTGTTCCGTTTTGGTGTGGTTTGGTACCATATGGATGTACTCGTACGGTATTGTACCATTTTGGTGTGGTTTGGTACCGTAACGAAGTAGTCGTACGGTTTTGTACCGTTTTGGTGTGGTTTGGCACCGTATGGATGTACTCGTACGGAATTGTACCGTTTTTGTTTGTTTTGGTACCGTAACGAAGTACTCGTAAGGTATTGTACCGTTTTGGTGTGGTTCGGTACCGTATGGATGTACTCGTATAGTATTGCACCGTTTTGGTGTGGTTTGGTACCGTATGGATGTACTCGTACGGTATTGCACCGTTTTGGTGTGGTTTGGTACCGTATGGATGTACTCGTACGGTATTGCACCGTTTTGGTGTGGTTTGGTACCGTATGGATGTACTCGTACGGGATTATACCGTTTTGGTGTGTTTTGGTACCGTAAGGAAGTACTCGTACGGTATTGTATCGTTTTGGTGTGGTTTGGTACCGTATGGATGTACTCGTAGGATATTGCTCCGTTTTGGTGAGGGTTGTTACCGTATGGATGTGCTCGTATGGTTTTGTACCGTTTTGGTGTGGTTTGGTACCGTAACGAAGCACTCGAACGGTATTGTACCGTTTTTGTGTGGTTTGGTACCGTATGGATGCACTCGTACGGTATTGCACCGTTTTGGTGTGGTTTGGTGCCGTAACGAAGTACTCGTACGGTATTGTACCGTTTTGGTGTGGTTTGGTACCGTATGGATGTAATCGTACGGTATTGGACCGTTTTGGGGTGGTTTGGTACCGTATGGATGTACTTGTACGGTATTGCACCGTTTTGGTGTGGTTTGGTACCGTAACGAAGTACTCGTAAGGTATTGTACTGTTTTGGTGTGGTTTGGTACCGTATGGATGTACTCGTACGGTATTGCACTGTTTTGTTTAGGTTTCGTACCGTTTGGATGTACTCGTACGGTATTGCACCGTTTTGGTGTGGTTTGGTACCGTATGGATGTACTCGTACGGTATTGCACCGTTTTGGTGTGGTTTGGTACCGTAACGAAGTACTCGTACGGTATTGTACCGTTTTGGTGCGGTTTGGTACCGTATGGATGTACTCGTACGGTATTGCACCGTTTTGGTGAGGTTTGGTACCGTATGGATCTACTCGTACAGTATTGCACCGTTTTGGTGTGGTTTGGTACCGTATGGATGTTCTCGTACGGTATTGTACCATTTTCGTGTGTTTTGGTACCGTAACGAAGTACTCGTACGGTATTGTACCGTTTTGGTGCGGTTTGGTACTGTATGGATGTTCTCGTACGGTATTGCGTCGTTTTGGTGAGGTTTGGTAACGTATGGATGTACTCGTACGGTATTGCACCGTTTTGGTGTGGTTTTGTTCCATATGGATGTACTCGTATGGTATTGTACCGTTTTGGTGTGTTTTGGTACCGTAACGAAGTACTCGTATGGTATTGTACCGTTTTGGTGCGGTTTGGTACCGTATGGATGTACTCGTACGGTATTGCACCGTTTTGGTGAGGTTTGTTACCGTATGGATGTGCTCGTTTGGTTTTGTACCGTTTTGGTATGGTTTGGTACCGTAACGAAGCAATCGTACGGTATTGTACCGTTTTTGTGTGGTTTGGTACCGTATGGATGTACACGTACGGTATTGCACCATTTTGGTGAGGTTTTGTTCCGTACGGATGTACTCGTACGGTATTGCACCGTTTTGGTGTGATTTTGTACCGTATGCATGTACTTGTACGGTATTGTAAAGTTTTGGTGAGGTTTGGTACTGTATGGATGTACTGGTACGGTATTGCGTCGTTTTGGTAAGGTTTGGTACCGTATGGATGTACTCGTACGGTATTGCACCGTTTTGGTGTGGTTTGGTACCGTATGGATGTACTCGTATGGTATTGTACCGTTTTGGTGTGGTTTGGTACCGTAACGAAGTACTCGTACGGTATTGTACCGTTTTGGTGTGGTTTGGTACCGTATAGATGTACTCGCACGGTATTGCATCATTTTGGTGAGGTTTGGTACCGTATGGATGTACTCGTACGGTATTGTACTATTTTGGTGTGGTTTGGTACCGTAACGAAGCTCTCGTACTGTATTGTACCGTTTTGGTGTGGTTTGGTACCGTGTGGATGTACTCGTACGGTATTGCACCGTTTTGATGTGGTTTTGTACCGTATGGATGTACTCGTACGGTATTGTACCGTTTTGGTGTGTTTTGGTACCGTATGGATGTACTCGTACGGTATTGCACCGTTTTGGTGTGGTTTGGCACCGTATGTATGAACTCGTACGGTATTGTTCCGTTTTGGTGTGGTTTGGTAAAGTATGGATGTACTCGTACGGTATTGCACCGTTTTGGTGTGGTTTGGCATCGTATGGATGTACTCGTACGGTATTATTCCGTTTTGGTGTGGTTTGGTACCGTATGGATGCAGTGGTTTGGTATTGTACCATTTTGGTGTGGTTTGGATGTACTCGTACAGTATTGCACCGTTTTGGTCTGGTTTTGTACCGTATGGATGTACTCGTACGGTATTGCACCGTTTTGATGTGGTTTTGTACCGTATGGATGTACTCGTACAGTATTGTACCGCTTTGGTGTGTTTTGGTACAGTAACGAAGTACTCGTACGTTATTGTACCGTTTTGGTGTGGTTTGGTACCGTATGGATGTACTCGTACGGTATTGCACCGTTTTGGTGTGGTTTGGCACCGTATGGATGTACTCGTACGGTATTGCACCGTTTTGGTGAGGTTTGGTACCGTATGGATGTACTCCAACGGTATTGCACCGTTTTGGTGTGTTTTGGTACCGTATGGATGTACTCGTACGGTATTGCACCGTTTTGGTGAGGTTTGGTACCGTATGGATGTACTCGTACGGTATTGCACCGTTTTGGTGTGGTTTGGTACCGTATGGATGTACTCGTACGGTAGTATGGATCTACTCGTACGGTATTGCACCGTTTTGGTGAGGTTTTGTACCGTATGGATGTACTCGAACGGTATTGCACCGTTTTGGTGAGGTTTTGTACCGTATGGATGTACTCGTACGGTATTGCACCGTTTTGGTGAGGTTTGGTACCGTATGGATGTACTCGTACGGTATTGCACCGTGTTGGTGTGGTTTGGTACCGTATGGATGTACTCGTATGGTATTGCACCGTTTTGATGTGGTTTTGTACCATATGGATGTACTCGTACGGTATTGTACCATTTTGGTGTGGTTTGGTACCGTAACGAAGTACTCGTACGGTTTTGTACCGTTTTGGTGTGGTTTGGTACCGTATGGATGTACTCGTACGGTATTGTACCGTTTTTGTTTGTTTTGGTACCGTAACGAAGTTCTCGTAAGGTATTGTACCGTTTTGGTGTGGTTCGGTACCGTATGGATGTACTCGTATGGTATTGCACCGTTTTGGTGTGGTTTGGTACCGTATGAATGTACTCGTACGGTATTGCACCGTTTTGGTGTGGTTTGGTACCGTAACGAAGCACTAGTAAGGTATTGTACTGTTTTGGTGTGGTTTGGTACCGTATGGATGTACTCGTACGGTATTGCACCATTTTGGTGTGGTTTGGTACCGTATGGATGTACTCGTACGGTATTGCACCGTTTTGATGTGGTTTTGTTCCATATGGATGTACTCGTACGGTATTGTACCATTTTGGTGTGGTTTGGTACCGTAACGAAGTACTCGTACGGTTTTTTGCCGTTTTGGTGTGGTTTGGTACCGTATGGATGTACTCGTACGGTATTGTACCGTTTTTGTTTGTTTTGGTATCGTAACGAAGTACTCGTAAGGTATTGTACCGTTTTGGTGTGGTTCGGTACCGTATGGATGTACTCGTATGGTATTGCACCGTTTTGGTGTGGTTTGGTACCGTATGGATGTACTCGTACGGTATTGCACCGTTTTGGTGAGGTTTGGTACCGTATGGATGTACTCGTACGGTATTGCACCGTTTTGGTGAGGTTTGGTACCGTATGGATCTACTCGTGCGGTATTGCACCGTTTTGGTGTGGTTTGGTACCGTATGGATGTTCTCGTACGGTATTGTACCATTTTCGTGTGTTTTGGTACCGTAACGAAGTACTCGTACGGTATTGTACCGTTTTGGTGCGGTTTGGTACTGTATGGATGTTCTCGTAAGGTATTGCGTCGTTTTGGTGAGGTTTGGTACCGTATGGATGTACTCGTACGGTATTGCACCGTTTTGGTGTGGTTTGGTACCGTATGGATGTGCTCGTTTGGTTTTGTACCGTTTTGGTGTGGTTTGGTACCGTAACGTAGCAATCGTACGGTATTGTACCGTTTTTGTGTTGTTTGGTACCGTATGGATGTACTCGTACGGTATTGCACCGTTTTGGTGAGGTTTTGTTCCGTACGGATGTACTCGTACGGTATTGCACCGTTTTGGTGTGATTTTGTACCGTATGCATGTACTTGTACGGTATTGTAAAGTTTTGGTGAGGTTTGGTACTGTATGGATGTACTGGTACGGTATTGCGTCGTTTTGGTAAGGTTTGGTACCGTATGGATGTACTCGTACGGTATTGCACCGTTTTGTGTGGTTTGGTACCGTATGGATGTACTCGTATGGTATTGTACCGTTTTGGTGTGGTTTGGTACCGTAACGAAGTACTCGTACGGTATTGTACCGTTTTGGTGTGGTTTGGTACCGTATGGATGTACTCGCACGGTATTGCATCATTTTGGTGAGGTTTGGTACCGTATGGATGTACTCGTACGGTATTGTGCTATTTTGGTACGGTATTGTACCGTTACGAAGCTCTCGTACGGTATTGTACCGTTTTGGTGTGGTTTTGGTACCGTGTGGATGTACTCGTACGGTTTTGCACCGTTTTGATGTGGTTTTGTACCGTATGGATGTACTCGTACGGTATTGTACCGTTTTGGTGTGTTTTGGTACCGTATGGATGTACTCGTACGGTATTGCACCGTTTTGGTGTGGTTTGGCACCGTATGTATGTACTCGTACGGTATTGTTCCGTTTTGGTGTGGTTTGGTAAAGTATGGATGTACTCGTACGGTATTGCACCGTTTTGGTGTGGTTTGGCATCGTATGGATGTACTCGTACGGTATTATTCCGTTTTGGTGTGGTTTTGAACCGTATGGATGCAGTGGTATGGTATTGTACCATTTTGGTGTGGTTTGGATGTACTCGTACAGTATTGCACCGTTTTGGTCTGCTTTGGTACCGTATGGATGTACTCGTACGGTATTGCACCGTTTTGAGGTGGTTTTGTACCGTATGGATGTACTCGTACGGTATTGTACCGCTTTGGTGTGTTTTGGTACAGTAACGAAGTACTCGTACGTTATTGTACTGTTTTGGTGTGGTTTGGTACCGTATGGATGTACTCGTACGGTATTGCACCGTTTTGGTGTGGTTTGGCACCGTATGGATGTACTCGTACGGTATTGCACCGTTTTGGTGAGGTTTGGTACCGTATGGATGTACTCGAACGGTATTGCACCGTTTTGGTGTGGTTTGGTACCGTATGGATGTACTCGTACGGTATTTCACCGTTTTGGTGAGGTTTGGTACCGTATGGATGTACTCGTACGGTATTGCACCGTTTTGGTGTGGTTTGGTACCGTATGGATGTACTCGTACGGTATTGCACCGTTTTGGTGTGGTTTTGTACCGTATGGATGTACTCGTACGGTATTGTACCGTTTTGGTGTGTTTTGGTACCGTAACGAAGTACCCGTACGGTATTGTACCGTTTTGGTGTGGTTTGGAACCGTATGGATGTACTCGTACGGTATTGCACCATTTTGGTGTGGTTTGGCACCGTATGGATGTACTCGTACGGTATTGTACGGTATTGTACAGTTTTGGTGAGGTTTGGTACCGTATGGATGTACTGGTACGGTATTGCACCGTTTTGGGGTGATTTGGTACCGTATGGATGTACTCGTACGGTATTGCACCGTTTTGGTGTGGTTTGGTACCGTATGGATGTACTCGTACAGTATTGGACCGTTTTGGTGAGGTTTGTTACCATATGGATGTAATATTACGGTATTGCACCGTTTTGGTGTGGTTTGGTACCGTATGGATGTACTCGTACGGTATTGCACCGTTTTGGTGAGGTTTGGTACCGTATGGATGTACTGGTACGGTATTGTACTATTTTGGTGTGGTTTGGTACCGTAACGAAGCTCTCGTACGGTATTGTACCGTTTTGGTGTGGTTTGGTACCGTATGGATGTACTCGTACGGTATTGCACCGTTTTGGTGTGGTTTGGCACCGTATGGATGTACTCGTACGGTATTGCACCGTTTTGGTGAGGTTTGGTACCGTATGGATGTACTCCAACGGTATTGCACCGTTTTGGTGTGTTTTGGTACCGTATGGATGTACTCGTACGGTATTGCACCGTTTTGGTGAGGTTTGGTACCGTATGGATGTACTCGTACGGTATTGCACCGTTTTGGTGTGGTTTCGTACCGTATGGATGTACTCGTACGGTAGTATGGATCTACTCGTACGGTATTGCACCGTTTTGGTGAGGTTTGGTACCGTATGGATGTACTCGAACGGTATTGCACCGTTTTGGTGTGGTTTGGTACCGTATGGATGTACTCGTACGGTATTGCACCGTTTTGGTGAGGTTTGGTACCGTATGGATGTACTCGTACGGTATTGCACCGTGTTGGTGTGGTTTGGTACC
This sequence comes from Rhododendron vialii, assembly GCF_030253575.1. NCBI lineage: Eukaryota > Viridiplantae > Streptophyta > Magnoliopsida > Ericales > Ericaceae > Rhododendron > Rhododendron vialii. The sequence goes on along the minus strand of NC_080565.1, from coordinate 21,081,272 downwards.
GTATGGATGTACTCGTATGGTATTGCACCGTTTTGATGTGGTTTTGTACCATATGGATGTACTCGTACGGTATTGTACCATTTTGGTGTGGTTTGGTACCGTAACGAAGTACTCGTACGGTTTTGTACCGTTTTGGTGTGGTTTGGTACCGTATAGATGTACTCGCACGGTATTGCATCATTTTGGTAAGGTTTGGTACCGTATGGATGTACTCGTACGGTATTGTACTATTTTGGTGTGGTTTGGTACCGTAACGAAGCTCTCGTACGGTATTGTACCGTTTTGGTATGGTTTGGTACCGTGTGGATGTACTCGTACGGTATTGCACCGTTTTGATGTGGTTTTGTACCGTATGGATGTACTCGTACGGTATTGTACCGTTTTGGTGTGTTTTAGTACCGTATGGATGTACTCGTACGGTATTGCACCGTTTTGGTGTGGTTTGGCACCGTATGTATGTACTCGTACGGTATTGTTCCGTTTTGGTGTGGTTTGGTAAAGTATGGATGTACTCGTACGGTATTGCACCGTTTTGGTGTGGTTTGGCATCGTATGGATGTACTCGTACGGTATTATTCCGTTTTGGTGTGGTTTGGTACCGTATGGATGCAGTGGTATGGTATTGTACCATTTTGGTGTGGTTTGGATGTACTCGTACAGTATTGCACCGTTTTGGTCTGGTTTGGTACCGTATGGATGTACTCGTACGGTATTGCACCGTTTTGATGTGGTTTTGTACCGTATGGATGTACTCGTACGGTATTGTACCGCTTTGGTGTGTTTTGGTACAGTAACGAAGTACTCGTACGTTATTGTACCGTTTTGGTGTGGTTTGGTACCGTATGGATGTACTCGTACGGTATTGCACCGTTTTGGTGTGGTCTGGCACCGTATGGATGTACTCGTACGGTATTGCACCGTTTTGGTGAGGTTTGGTACCGTATGGATGTACTCCAACGGTATTGCACCGTTTTGGTGTGTTTTGGTACCGTATGGATGTACTCGTACGGTATTGCACCGTTTTGGTGAGGTTTGGTACCGTATGGATATACTCGTACGGTATTGCACCGTTTTGGTGTGGTTTCGTACCGTATGGATGTACTCGTACGGTAGTATGGATCTACTCGTACGGTATTGCACCGTTTTGGTGAGGTTTGGTACCGTATGGATGTACTCGAACGGTATTGCACCGTTTTGGTGTGGTTTGGTACCGTATGGATGTACTCGTACGGTATTGCACCGTTTTGGTGTGGTTTGGTACCGTCTGGATGTAGTCGTTCGGTATTGTACCATTTTAGTGTGGTTTGGTACCGTAACGAAGTACTCGTACGGTTTTGTACCGTTTTGGTGTGGTTTGGTACCGTATGGATATACTCGTACGGTATTGTACAGTTTTGGTGTGGTTTGGTACTGTAACGAAGTACTCGTACGGTATTGTACCGTTTTCGTGTGGTTTGGTACCGTATGGATGTACTGGTACGATATTGCACCGTTTTGGTGAGGTTTGGTACCGTATGGATGTACTAGTACAGTATTGCACCGTTTGGAGGTGGTTTTGTACCGTATGGATGTACTTGTACGGTTTTGTACCGTTTTGGTACCGTATGGATGTACTGGTACGGTATTGCACCATTTTGGTGAGGTTTGGTACCGTATGGATGTACTCGTACCGTATTGCACCGTTTTGGTGGGGGTTTGGTACCGTATGGATGTACTCGTACGGTATTGCACCGTTTTGGTGTGGTTTGGTACCGTATGGATGTACTCGTACGGTATTGTACCGTTTTGGTGAGGTTTGTTACCGAATGGATGTTCTCCTACGGTATTGCACCGTTTTGGTGTGGTTTGGTACCGTATGGATGTACTCGTACGGTATTGCACCGTTTTGGTGAGGTTTCGTACCGTTTGGATGTACTCGTACGGTATTGCACCGTTTTGATGACGTTTGGTACCGTATGGATGTACTTGTACGGTATTGTACTATTTTGGTGTGGTTTGGTACCGTAACGAAGCTCTCGTACGGTATTGTACCGTTTTGGTGTGGTTTGGTACCGTATGGATGTACTCGTACGGTATTGTACCGTTTTGGTGAGGTTTGTTACCGTATGGATGTTCTCGTACGGTATTGCACCGTTTTGGTGTGGTTTGGTACCGTAACGAAGTACTCGTACGGTTTTATACCGTTTTGGTGTGGTTTGGTACCGTATGGATATACTCGTATGGTATTGTACTGTTTTGGTGTGGTTTGGTACCGTAACGAATTACTCATACGGTATTGTACCGTTTTGGTGTGGTTAGGTACCGTATGGATTTACTGGTACGGTATTGCACCGTTTTGGTGAGGTTTGGTACCGTATGGATGTACTCGAGCGGTATTGCACCGTTTTGGTGTGGTTTTGTACCGTATGGATGTACTTGTACGGTATTGTACCGTTTTGGTGAGGTTTGGTACCGTATGGATATATTGGTACGGTATTGCACCGTTTTGGTGTGGTTTGGTACAGTATGGATGTACTCGTACGGTATTGCACCGTTTTGGTGTGGTTTTGTACCGTATGGATGTAGTCGTACGGTATTGTACCATTTTGGTGTGGTTTGGTACCGTATGGATGTATTGGTATGGTATTGCACCGTTTTGGTGAGGTTTGGTACCGTATGGATGTACTCGTACGGTATTGCACCGTTTTGGTGTGGTTTTGTACCGTATGCATGTACTGGTACGGTATTGAACCGTTTTGGTGAGGTTTGGTACCGTATGGATGTACTAGTACGGTATTGCACCGTTTTCGTGAGGTTTGGTACCGTATGGATGTACTCGTACGGTATTGCACCGTTTTGGTGTGGTTTGGTACCGTATGGATGTACTCGTACGGTAGTATGGATCTACTCGTACGGTATTGCACCGTTTTGGTGAGGTTTGGTACCGTATGGATGTACTCGAATGGTATTGCACCGTTTTGGTGTGGTTTGGTACCGTATGGATGTACTCGTACGGTATTGCACCGTTTTGGTGTGGTTTGGTACCGTCTGGATGTAGTCGTTCGGTATTGTTCCATTTTAGTGTGGTTTGGTACCGTAACGAAGTACTCGTACGGTTTTGTACCGTTTTGGTGTGGTTTGGTACCGTATGGATATACTCGTACGGTATTGTACAGTTTTGGTGTGGTTTGGTACTGTAACGAAGTACTCGTACGGTATTGTACCGTTTTCGTGTGGTTTGGTACCGTATGGATGTACTGGTACGATATTGCACCGTTTTGGTGAGGTTTGGTACCGTATGGATGTACTCGTACAGTATTGCACCGTTTGGAGGTGGTTTTGTACCGTATGGATGTACTTGTACGGTTTTGTACCGTTTTGGTACCGTATGGATGTACAAGTACGGTATTGCACCATTTTGGTGAGGTTTGGTACCGTATGGATGTACTCGTACCGTATTGCACCGTTTTGGTGGGGGTTTGGTACCGTATGGATGTACTCGTACGGTATTGCACCGTTTTGGTGTGGTTTGGTACCGTATGGATGTACTCGTACGGTATTGTACCGTTTTGGTGAGGTTTGTTACCGAATGGATGTTCTCCTACGGTATTGCACCGTTTTGGTGTGGTTTGGTACCGTATGGATGTACTCGTACGGTATTGCACCGTTTTGGTGAGGTTTCGTACCGTTTGGATGTACTCGTACGGTATTGCACCGTTTTGATGACGTTTGGTACCGTATGGATGTACTTGTACGGTATTGTACTATTTTGGTGTGGTTTGGTACCGTAACGAAGCTCTCGTACGGTATTGTACCGTTTTGGTGTGGTTTGGTACCGTATGGATGTACTCGTACGGTATTGTACCGTTTTGGTGAGGTTTGTTACCGTATGGATGTTCTCGTACGGTATTGCACCGTTTTGGTGTGGTTTGGTACCGTAACGAAGTACTCGTACGGTTTTATACCGTTTTGGTGTGGTTTGGTACCGTATGGATATACTCGTATGGTATTGTACTGTTTTGGTGTGGTTTGGTACCGTAACGAATTACTCATACGGTATTGTACCGTTTTGGTGTGGTTAGGTACCGTATGGATTTACTGGTACGGTATTGCACCGTTTTGGTGAGGTTTGGTACCGTATGGATGTACTCGAGCGGTATTGCACCGTTTTGGTGTGGTTTTGTACCGTATGGATGTACTTGTACGGTATTGTACCGTTTTGGTGAGGTTTGGTACCGTATGGATATATTGGTACGGTATTGCACCGTTTTGGTGTGGTTTGGTACAGTATGGATGTACTCGTACGGTATTGCACCGTTTTGGTGTGGTTTTGTACCGTATGGATGTAGTCGTACGGTATTGTACCATTTTGGTGTGGTTTGGTACCGTATGGATGTATTGGTATGGTATTGCACCGTTTTGGTGAGGTTTGGTACCGTATGGATGTACTCGTACGGTATTGCACCGTTTTGGTGTGGTTTTGTACCGTATGCATGTACTGGTACGGTATTGAACCGTTTTGGTGAGGTTTGGTACCGTATGGATGTACTAGTACGGTATTGCACCGTTTTCGTGAGGTTTGGTACCGTATGGATGTACTCGTACGGTATTGCACCGTTTTGGTGTGGTTTGGTACCGTATGGATGTACTCGTACGGTATTGCACCGTTTTGGTGAGGTTTGGTACCGTATGGATGTACTCGAACGGTATTGCACCGTTTTGGTGTGGTTTGGTACCGTATGGATGTACTCGTACGGTATTTCACCGTTTTGGTGAGGTTTGGTACCGTATGGATGTACTCGTACGGTATTGCACCGTTTTGGTGTGGTTTGGTACCGTATGGATGTACTCGTACGGTATTGCACCGTTTTGGTGTGGTTTTGTACCGTATGGATGTACTCGTACGGTATTGTACCGTTTTGGTGTGTTTTGGTACCGTAACGAAGTACCCGTACGGTATTGTACCGTTTTGGTGTGGTTTGGAACCGTATGGATGTACTCGTACGGTATTGCACCGTTTTGGTGTGGTTTGGCACCGTATGGATGTACTCGTACGGTATTGTACGGTATTGTACAGTTTTGGTGAGGTTTGGTACCGTATGGATGTACTGGTACGGTATTGCACCGTTTTGGGGTGATTTGGTACCGTATGGATGTACTCGTACGGTATTGCACCGTTTTGGTGTGGTTTGGTACCGTATGGATGTACTCGTACAGTATTGGACCGTTTTGGTGAGGTTTGTTACCATATGGATGTAATCTTACGGTATTGCACCGTTTTGGTGTGGTTTGGTACCGTATGGATGTACTCGTACGGTATTGCACCGTTTTGGTGAGGTTTGGTACCGTATGGATGTACTGGTACGGTATTGTACTATTTTGGTGTGGTTTGGTACCGTAACGAAGCTCTCGTACGGTATTGTACCGTTTTGGTGTGGTTTGGTACCGTATGGATGTACTCGTACGGTATTGCACCGTTTTGGTGTGGTTTGGCACCGTATGGATGTACTCGTACGGTATTGCACCGTTTTGGTGAGGTTTGGTACCGTATGGATGTACTCCAACGGTATTGCACCGTTTTGGTGTGTTTTGGTACCGTATGGATGTACTCGTACGGTATTGCACCGTTTTGGTGAGGTTTGGTACCGTATGGATGTACTCGTACGGTATTGCACCGTTTTGGTGTGGTTTCGTACCGTATGGATGTACTCGTACGGTAGTATGGATCTACTCGTACGGTATTGCACCGTTTTGGTGAGGTTTGGTACCGTATGGATGTACTCGAACGGTATTGCACCGTTTTGGTGTGGTTTGGTACCGTATGGATGTACTCGTACGGTATTGCACCGTTTTGGTGAGGTTTGGTACCGTATGGATGTACTCGTACGGTATTGCACCGTGTTGGTGTGGTTTGGTACCGTATGGATGTACTCGTATGGTATTGCACCGTTTTGATGTGGTTTTGTACCATATGGATGTACTCGTACGGTATTGTACCATTTTGGTGTGGTTTGGTACCGTAACGAAGTACTCGTACGGTTTTGTACCGTTTTGGTGTGGTTTGGTACCGTATAGATGTACTCGCACGGTATTGCATCATTTTGGTGAGGTTTGGTACCGTATGGATGTACTCGTACGGTATTGTACTATTTTGGTGTGGTTTGGTACCGTAACGAAGCTCTCGTACGGTATTGTACCGTTTTGGTGTGGTTTGGTACCGTGTGGATGTACTCGTATGGTATTGCACCGTTTTGATGTGGTTTTGTACCGTATGGATATACTCGTACGGTATTGTACCGTTTTGGTGTGTTTTAGTACCGTATGGATGTACTCGTACGGTATTGCACCGTTTTGGTGTGGTTTGGCACCGTATGTATGTACTCGTACGGTATTGTTCCGTTTTGGTGTGGTTTGGTAAAGTATGGATGTACTCGTACGGTATTGCACCGTTTTTGTGTGGTTTGGCATCGTATGGATGTACTCGTACGGTATTATTCCGTTTTGGTGTGGTTTGGTACCGTATGGATGCAGTGGTATGGTATTGTACCATTTTGGTGTGGTTTGGATGTACTCGTACAGTATTGCACCGTTTTGGTCTGGTTTGGTACCGTATGGATGTACTCGTACGGTATTGCACCGTTTTGATGTGGTTTTGTACCGTATGGATGTACTCGTACGGTATTGTACCGCTTTGGTGTGTTTTGGTACAGTAACGAAGTACTCGTACGTTATTGTACCGTTTTGGTGTGGTTAGGTACCGTATGGATGTACTCGTACGGTATTGCACCGTTTTGGTGTGGTTTGGCACCGTATGGATGTACTCGTACGGTATTGCACCGTTTTGGTGAGGTTTGGTACCGTATGGATGTACTCCAACGGTATTGCACCGTTTTGGTGTGTTTTGGTACCGTATGGATATACTCGTACGGTATTGCACCGTTTTGGTGAGGTTTGGTACCGTATGGATATACTCGTACGGTATTGCACCGTTTTGGTGTGGTTTCGTACCGTATGGATGTACTCGTACGGTAGTATGGATCTACTCGTACGGTATTGCACCGTTTTGGTGAGGTTTGGTACCGTATGGATGTACTCGAACGGTATTGCACCGTTTTGGTGTGGTTTGGTACCGTATGGATGTACTCGTACGGTATTGCACCGTTTTGGTGTGGTTTGGTACCGTCTGGATGTAGTCGTTCGGTATTGTACCATTTTAGTGTGGTTTGGTACCGTAACGAAGTACTCGTACGGTTTTGTACCGTTTTGGTGTGGTTTGGTACCGTATGGATGTACTCATACGGTATTGCACCGTTTTGGTGATGTTTGGTACCGTATGGATGTACTCGTACGGTATTGTACTGTTTTGGTGTGGTTTGGTACCGTAACGAAGCTTTCGTACGGTATTGTACCGTTTTGGTGTGGTTTGGAACCGTATGGATGTACTTGTACGGTATTGCACCGTTTTGGTGTGGTTTGGTACCGTAACGAAGTACTCGTAAGGTATTGTACCGTTTTGGTGTGGTTTGGTACCGTATGGATGTACTCTTACGGTATTGAACCGTTTTGGTGTGGTTTGGTACCGTAACGAATTACTCATACGGTATTGTACCGTTTTGGTGTGGTTAGGTACCGTATGGATTTACTGGTACGGTATTGCACCGTTTTGGTGAGGTTTGGTACCGTATGGATGTACTCGTACAGTATTGCACCGTTTGGAGGTGGTTTTGTACCGTATGGATGTACTTGTACGGTTTTGTACCGTTTTGGTACCGTATGGATGTACTGGTACGGTATTGCACCATTTTGGTGAGGTTTGGTACCGTATGGATGTACTCGTACCGTATTGCACCGTTTTGGTGGGGGTTTGGTACCGTATGGATGTACTCGTACGGTATTGCACCGTTTTGGTGTGGTTTGGTACCGTATGGATGTACTCGTACGGTATTGTACCGTTTTGGTGAGGTTTGTTACCGTATGGATGTTCTCCTACGGTATTGCACCGTTTTGGTGTGGTTTGGTACCGTATGGATGTACTCGTACGGTATTGCACCGTTTTGGTGAGGTTTCGTACCGTTTGGTTGTACTCGTACGGTATTGCACCGTTTTGATGACGTTTGGTACCGTATGGATGTACTTGTACGGTATTGTACTATTTTGGTGTGGTTTGGTACCGTAACGAAGCTCTCGTACGGTATTGTACCGTTTTGGTGTGGTTTGGTACCGTATGGATGTACTCGTACGGTATTGTACCGTTTTGGTGAGGTTTGTTACCGTATGGATGTTCTCGTACGGTATTGTACCGTTTTGGTGAGGTTTGGTACCGTATGGATGTATTGGTACGGTATTGCACCGTTTTGGTGTGGTTTGGTACAGTATGGATGTACTCGTACGGTATTGCACCGTTTTGGTGTGGTTTGGTACCGTATGGATGTACTCGTACGGTATTGCACCGTTTTGGTGAGGTTTAGTACCGTATGGACGTACTCGTACGGTATTGCACCGTTTTGGTGAGGTTTGGTACCGTATGGATGTACTTGTACGGTATTATACTATTTTGGTGTGGTTTGGTACCGTAACGAAGCTCTCGTACGGTATTGTACCGTTTTGGTGTGGTTTGGTACCATATGGGTTTACTCGTACGGTATTGCACCGTTTTGGTGTAGTTTGGTACCGTATGGATGTACTCGTATGGCATTGCACCGTTTTGGTGAGCTTTGTTCCGTATGGATGCACTTGTACGGCATTGTACTCTTTTGGTGTGGTTTGGTACCGTAACGAAGCTCTCGTACGGTATTGTACCGTTTTGGTGTGGTTTGGTACCGTATGGATGTACTCGTACGGTATTGCACCGTTTTTGTGTGGTTTGGGACCGTATGGATGTACTCGTTCGGTAATGCTCCGTTTTGGTGAGGTTTGTTACCGTATGGATGTACTCGTCCGGTGTTGCACCGTTTTGGTGTGGTTTTGTACCGTAACGAAGTACTTGTACGGTATTGCACCGTTTTGGTGTGGTTTGATACCATAAGGATGTACTTGTACGGTATTGCACCGTTTTGGTGTGATTTGGTACCGTAGGGATGTACTCGTATGGTATTGCACCGTTTTGGTGTGGTTTGGTACCGTATGGATGTACTCGTACGGTATTGTACCATTTTCATGAGGTTTGGTACCGTATGGATGTACTCGAACGGTATTGCACCGTTTTGGTGTGGTTTGTACCGTAACGAAGCACTAGTATGGTATTGTACCGTTTTGGTGTGGTTTGGTACCGTATGGATGTACTCGTACGGTATTGCACCGTTTTCGTGTGGTTTGGTACCGTATGGATGTACTCGTACGGTATTGCACCGTTTTGGTGTGGTTTGGTACCGTATGGTTGTACTCGTACGGTACTGCTCCGTTTTGGAGAGGTTTGTTACCGTATGGATGTACTCGTCCGGTATTGCACCGTTTTGGTGTGTTTTGGTACCGTATGGAATTACTCGTACGGTATTGAACCGTTTTGGTGTGGTTTGGTACGGTATGGATGTACTCGTACGGTATTGTACCGTTTTGGTTTGGTTTGGCACCGTAATGAAGTACTCGTAAAGTATTGTACCATTTTGGTGTGGTTTGGTACCGTATGGATGTCCTCGTACGGTATTGGACCGTTTTTGTGTGGTTTGGTACCGTATGGATGTACTCGTACGGTATTGTACCGTTTTTTTGTGGTTTGGTACCGTAACGAAGCACTCGTACGGTATTGTACCGTTGTGGTGTGGTTTGACACCTTAAACATGTACTGGTACGGTATTGCACCGTTTTGGTGTGGTTTGGTACCGTATGGATGTACTCGTACGGTATTGGAACGTTTTGGTGTGATTTGGTACCGTAACGAAGTACACATATGGTATTGTACCGTTTATGTGTTGTTTGGTTCTGTATGGATGTACGCGTACGGTATTGTATCGTTTTGGTGTGATTTGGTACGGTATGGATGTACTCGTGCGGTATTGCACCGTTTAGGTGTGGTTTGGTACCGTATGGATGTACTCGTAGGGTATTGCACCGTTTTGGTGTGATTTGGTACCGTAACGAAGTACACGTACGGTTTTGTACCGTTTATGTGTGGTTTGGTTCTGTATGGATGTATTCATACGGTATTGTACCATTTCGGTGTGGTTTGATACCGTATGGATGTACTCGTACAGTATTGCACCATTTATGAATGGTTTGGTACCGTTTGAATGTACTCGTACGGTATTGTGTTGTTTCGATGTGGTATGGTACCGTATGGATATACTCGTACAGTATTTCACCATTTGGTGTGGGTTGGTACCGTATGGATGTACTCGTACGGTATTGGACCTTTTTGAAGTGGTTTGGTACCATATGGATGTACTCGTATGGTATTGAACCGTTTTGGTGCGGTTTGGTACCGTATGGATGTACGGTATTGTACCGTTTTGGTGTGGTTTGGCACCGTAACGAAGTACTCGTAAGGTATTGTACCATTTTGGTATGGTTTGGTACCGTATGGATGTCCTCGTACGGTATTGGACCGTTTTGGTGTGGTTTGGTACCGTATGGATGTACTCGTACGGTATTGTACCGTTTTTGTGTGGTTTGGTACCGTAACGAAGTACTCGTACGGTATTGCACCGTTTTGGTGTGGTTTGGTACCGTATGGATGTACTCGTACGGTATTGGACCGTTTTGGTGTGATTTGGTACCGTAACGAAGTACACGTACGGTGTTGTACCGTTTATGTGTGGTTTGGTTATGTATGAATGTAATCGTACGGTATTGTACCATTTCGGTGTGGTTTGTTACGGTATGGATGTACTCGTACGGTATTGCACCGTTTTAGTGTTGTTTGGTACCGTATGGATGTACTCGTACGGTATTGCACCGTTTTGGTGTGATTTGGTACCGTAACGAAGTACACGTACGGTATTGTACCGTTTATGTGTGGTTTGGTTCTGTATGGATGTACTCGTACGGTATTGTACCGTTTCGGTGTGGTTTGGTACCGTAAGGATGTACTCGTACGGTATTGCACCGTTTATGAATGGTTTGGTACCGTTTGGATGTACTCGTACGGTATTGTATTGTTTGGGTGTGGGTTGGTACCGTATGGATGTACTCGTACGGTATTGCACCGTTTTTGTGTGGTTTGGGACCGTATGGATGTACTCGTTCGGTAATGCTCCGTTTTGGTGAGGTTTGTTACCGTATGGATGTACTCGTCCGGTGTTGCACCGTTTTGGTGTGGTTTTGTACCGTAACGAAGTACTTGTACGGTATTGCACCGTTTTGGTGTGGTTTGATACCATAAGGATGTACTTGTACGGTATTGCACCGTTTTGGTGTGATTTGGTACCGTAGGGATGTACTCGTATGGTATTGCACCGTTTTGGTGTGGTTTGGTACCGTATGGATGTACTCGTACGGTATTGTACCATTTTCATGAGGTTTGGTACCGTATGGATGTACTCGAACGGTATTGCACCGTTTTGGTGTGGTTTGTACCGTAACGAAGCACTAGTATGGTATTGTACCGTTTTGGTGTGGTTTGGTACCGTATGGATGTACTCGTACGGTATTGCACCGTTTTCGTGTGGTTTGGTACCGTATGGATGTACTCGTACGGTATTGCACCGTTTTGGTGTGGTTTGGTACCGTATGGTTGTACTCGTACGGTACTGCTCCGTTTTGGAGAGGTTTGTTACCGTATGGATGTACTCGTCCGGTATTGCACCGTTTTGGTGTGTTTTGGTACCGTATGGAATTACTCGTACGGTATTGAACCGTTTTGGTGTGGTTTGGTACGGTATGGATGTACTCGTACGGTATTGTACCGTTTTGGTTTGGTTTGGCACCGTAATGAAGTACTCGTAAAGTATTGTACCATTTTGGTGTGGTTTGGTACCGTATGGATGTCCTCGTACGGTATTGGACCGTTTTTGTGTGGTTTGGTACCGTATGGATGTACTCGTACGGTATTGTACCGTTTTTTTGTGGTTTGGTACCGTAACGAAGCACTCGTACGGTATTGTACCGTTGTGGTGTGGTTTGACACCGTAAACATGTACTGGTACGGTATTGCACCGTTTTGGTGTGGTTTGGTACCGTATGGATGTACTCGTACGGTATTGGAACGTTTTGGTGTGATTTGGTACCGTAACGAAGTACACATATGGTATTGTACCGTTTATGTGTTGTTTGGTTCTGTATGGATGTACGCGTACGGTATTGTATCGTTTTGGTGTGATTTGGTACGGTATGGATGTACTCGTGCGGTATTGCACCGTTTAGGTGTGGTTTGGTACCGTATGGATGTACTCGTAGGGTATTGCACCGTTTTGGTGTGATTTGGTACCGTAACGAAGTACACGTACGGTTTTGTACCGTTTATGTGTGGTTTGGTTCTGTATGGATGTATTCATACGGTATTGTACCATTTCGGTGTGGTTTGATACCGTATGGATGTACTCGTACAGTATTGCACCATTTATGAATGGTTTGGTACCGTTTGAATGTACTCGTACGGTATTGTGTTGTTTCGATGTGGTATGGTACCGTATGGATATACTCGTACAATATTTCACCATTTGGTGTGGGTTGGTACCGTATGGATGTACTCGTACGGTATTGGACCTTTTTGGAGTGGTTTGGTACCATATGGATGTACTCGTATGGTATTGAACCGTTTTGGTGCGGTTTGGTACCGTATGGATGTACGGTATTGTACCGTTTTGGTGTGGTTTGGCACCGTAACGAAGTACTCGTAAGGTATTGTACCATTTTGGTATGGTTTGGTACCGTATGGATGTCCTCGTACGGTATTGGACCGTTTTGGTGTGGTTTGGTACCGTATGGATGTACTCGTACGGTATTGTACCGTTTTTGTGTGGTTTGGTACCGTAACGAAGTACTCGTACGGTATTGCACCGTTTTGGTGTGGTTTGGTACCGTATGGATGTACTCGTACGGTATTGGACCGTTTTGGTGTGATTTGGTACCGTAACGAAGTACACGTACGGTGTTGTACCGTTTATGTGTGGTTTGGTTATGTATGAATGTAATCGTACGGCATTGTACCATTTCGGTGTGGTTTGTTACGGTATGGATGTACTCGTACGGTATTGCACCGTTTTAGTGTTGTTTGGTACCGTATGGATGTACTCGTACGGTATTGCACCGTTTTGGTGTGATTTGGTACCGTAACGAAGTACACGTACGGTATTGTACCGTTTATGTGTGGTTTGGTTCTGTATGGATGTACTCGTACGGTATTGTACCGTTTCGGTGTGGTTTGGTACCGTAAGGATGTACTCGTACGGTATTGCACCGTTTATGAATGGTTTGGTACCGTTTGGATGTACTCGTACGGTATTGTATTGTTTGGGTGTGGGTTGGTACCGTATGGATGTACTCGTACAGTATTCCACAATTTGGTGTGGTTTGGTACCGTATGGATGTACTCGTACTGTATTGGACCTTTTTGGAGTGGTTTGGTACCATATGGATGTACTCGTACGGTACTCCACCGTTTTGGTGCAGTTTGGTACCGTATGGATGTACGGTATTGTACCGTTTTGGTGTTGTTTGGAACCGTAACGAAGTACTCGTAAGGTATTGTACCGTTTTGGTGTGGTTTGGTACCGTATGGATGTACTCGTACGGTATTGGACCTTTTTGGTGTGGTTTGGTACCGTATGGATGTACTCGTACGGTATTGTATTGTTTGGGTGTGGTTTGATACCGTATGGATGTACTCGTAGGGTATTGCACCGTTTTTGTGTGGTTTGGTACACTATATGGATGTACTCGTACGGTATTGGACCGTTTTGGTGTGGTTTGGTAACCTTTGGATGTACTTGTACAGTATTGTACCGTTTTGGGGTGGTTTGGTATCGTAACGAAGTACTCGTACGGTATTGTACCGTTTTGGTGTGGTTTGATACCGTATGGATGTACTCGTACGGTATTGTATTGTTTGGGTGTGGTTTGGTACCGTATGGATGTACTCGTACGGTATTGCACCGTTTTTGTGTGGTTTGGTACACTATATGGATGTAGTCGTACGGTATTGGACCGTTTTGGTGTGGTTTGATAACGTATGGATGTACTTGTACAGTATTGTACCGTTTTGGGGTGGTTTGGTACCGTAACGAAGTACTCGTACGATATTGTACCGTTTTGGTGTGGTTTGGTACCGTATGGATGTACTCGTACAGTATTGCACTATTTGGTGTGGTTTGGTACCGTATGGATGTACTCGTACGGTCTTGCACCATTTTGATGTCGTTTGGTACCGTATGGATATACTCGTACGGTATTGCACCGTTTTGTGCGGTTTGGTATCGTATGGATGTACGGCATTGTACCTTTTTGGTGTGGTTTACCGTATGGATGGTGTGGTATGGTACCGAATGGATGTTGTGGTACGGTATTGTTCCGTGTTGGTGTGGTATGGTTCCGTATGGGTGTTTTTGCAACGGTATTGTACCCTTTTTGTGTCGTATGGCACCGTACAGATATTGTAGTACTGTATTGTACTGTTTTGGTGTGGTATGGTACTGTATGGATGTTGTGATACGATATTGTACTGATTTGATGTTCTATGGTATCGTATGGATGTTGTGGTACAATATTGAACCATTTTTGTGTGCTATGGCACAATATGGATATTTGTCGTACGGTATTGTACCGTTTTGGTGTGGTATGGTACCATGTGGGTGTTTTGCAACGGTACTGTAGCGTTTTGGTATGGTATGCTATCGTATGGATGTTGTGGTAAGGTATTGTACTTTTTTGGAGTGTTTTTGTATCGTATGAATATTTGGTACGGTATTATACCGTTTTTGTATGATATGGTATCATATGGATTTTGTGGTAAGGTATTGTACTATTTTGGTGTGGTATGACACTGTATGGATATTGTTATACGAAATTGTACTATTTTTTTGGAGTATGGTACCGTACGGATGTTGTGGTTATTGTATTATACCGTTTTGACGAGGTTTGGTACTGTATGGATGTTGTGGTACGGTATTGTACCTTGTTGGTGTGTTATGGTACCGTATTGGTGTTTTGCAATGGTATTGTACCGTATTGGATATTGTCGTACGGTATTGTTCTGTTTTTATGTGGTATGATACCATATGAATATTGTCGTACGGTATTGTTCCGTTTTGGTGTGGTATGGTAACGTATGGATTTTGGGGTATGGTATTTTACCATTTTCGTGTGATATGGCACTGTTTGAATAATGTTGTGGAGTATTGTACTGTTTTGGTGTGGTATGATACCGAATGGATGTTTCGGTTACGGTATATTACCGTTTTGGAGTGGTATTGTACCGTATGTGTGTTTTGCAACTGTATTATACTATTTTGGTGTAGTATGGTACCGTACGGATGTTGTGGTATGGTATTATACCGTTTTGGTGTGGTATTGTACCGTAAGGATGATGTGGTTCGGTATTGTACTATTTTGGTATGTTATGGTACTATATGATTTTGTGGTTCGGTATTGTACCTTTTTGATGTGGTATGGAACCGTATGTATAATGTCGTACGGTATTGTACAATTTTTATGTGGTATGGTACCGTATGGACGTTGTGGTTACTGTATTGTATCGTTTCGGTGTGGTATGGTACCGTGTGGATGTTGTGTTACGGTATTATACCGTGTTGGTGTGGTGTGGTTCCGTATGGGTTTTTTCAATTGTATTGTACTGTTTTGATGTGGTATGGCACAGTATGGTATTGTATTATTTTGGTGTGGTATGGTACCGTATGAATGTTGTGGTATGGTATTGTACCATTTCGTGTGGTATGGCACCGTATGAATATCGTCATGCGGTATTGTACCATTTTGGTGTGGTATGGTACCGTAAGGATGTTGTGGCTGCGGTATTATACCGTTTTAGTGTGGCATGTTACCGAATGGGTGTTTTGCAACGGTATGGTACTCAGTGAATGTTGTGGTATGGTTTTGTACGATTTTGGTGTGGTATTGTATCGTATGGATGATGTGATACGGTATTGTACCGTTTTTGTATTGTATGGTACCGTACGATTTTGTGGTATGGTATTGTACCATTTTGATGTGATATAGAACCATATGGATAATGTCGTACGGTATTGTACCGTTTTTGTGTGGTATGGTTCTGTGTGGACGTTGTGGTTACGGTATTGAACTGTTTTGGTGTGGTATAGTACCGTATGGATGTTGTGGTATGATATTGTACCGTGTTGGTATGGTATGGTTCCGTATGGGCGTTCTGCAACGATATTGTGCCCTTTTAGTGTCTTATGGCACCGTACGGATATTGTTGTAGGGTATTATAACGTTTTAGTGTGGTATGGTACCGTATGAAAGTAGTGGTACGGTATTGTACCGATTTGATGTTGTATGGTACCATATGGAAGTTGTGGTACAGTACTGATCTATTTTCGTGTGCTATGGCACCGTATGGATATTGTGGTACGGTATTGTATCATTTTGGTGTAGTATGGTACCGTATGGGTTTTTTGCAATGGTATTGTACTGTTTTGAAGTGTTTTTGTATCGTATGAATGTTTTGGTACGGTATTGTATAGTTTTGATGTGGTATTGTATTGTATGGATGTTGTGGTATGATGTTGTACTGTTTTGAAGTGTTTTTGTACCATATGAATGTTTTGGTACAGTATTGTACAGTTTTGGTGTGGTATTGTACTATATGGATGTTGTGGTACGGTATTGTACCGTTTTGGTATGGTATGGTATGGTATGTATTTGGTGGAAAGGTATTGTACTGTTTTGGTGATGTATTGCACCGTATGGATATTTTCGTACGGTATTGTTCCTTTTTTTTTTAGTATGTTACCGTATGGATATTGTGGTTATTATATTGTACCGTTTTGGAGAGGTACGATACCATATGGATGTTGTGTTACGGTATTGTACCGTGTTGGTGTGGTATTGTAACGCCCTGAATTTTGGATACGTTAAAAAGACATTTTATTGATAAAATCAAATGGAGTCTAGCTCGTTATTACAACAAAACTCCCTCAAGAGTTCAATAATTACACAAATGGAGGGGGTTCTAGGGTTCCTAACTACAGCTTCACCTGCTCCTCCATTCTTGCCAGCTCCTCAGCTCCAAAAGCCTCCACGGGGATCTGCTTACCCTGATCATCTACAAAATCTGACACATTATACCAGCGTCGCCACCGATATAATATGTCAGGGTCACCAAAAGGCAACACCGTGAGCTACAAAAGCTCAGCAGAATAATCTCATACCCACTAACCCATAACTTACAAACAACAGGTTATAATAAAACATCGATTTTCACATGATACGTATATACAGCTAACAATGACACATCCACATTCATTAATCAACTATCGTTGGTGTCCAAGATTTCAGAGTTTCTCCTACGCGATTCATCGTAGACTGTGTCAACATTTTCACATACCAATCCATCTTTAAAAATCATTTGTTTAACACACCCAACCTCGGTTCCGCCGTTCCGGGTTCCCGAGTATCCTCACAATGGTTCCGCTGTCCCGGGTTCCCATTGGCACACAAAAACATTTGCATTGGCTCCGTACCACGGATAACCAAGCCATACCTCACCATGGTTCCGCCGCTCCGGGTTCCCATGGGAACGCACACATTTCAAAACCCTCGGTTCCGCTGCTCCGGATTCCCGAGTATCCCACAATGGTTCTACCGCTCCGGGTTCCCATTTGGGGTTTTCGAAATCTAAACCCTCGGTTCCGCCGCTCCGGGTTCCCGAGTATCCCCACAATGATTCCGCCGCTCCGGGTTCTCATTGGGTTTTTCACAAATCTTACTTTTACACACGCACACAACTCACATAATGCCACCCAAAACCGGTCATTATGTAGTTTCAAAATATTTCCTTCCTCTGAAAACATTTCCTTTCATTAATCACACCCTAGGTGTCATGTTTCTACTTTCTCGATTCTTGTGTCTCGTTACATGCAAAAACTTCGCGGTAGGACAAAAATAAGCATGAATCATTCTAACAAGATCATCCAATTCTATATTACTTATCACGCTAAATCACCACTTATAGCATAACGCCACATGTACGGACGCCCTTGGAGTGTATCACTTATGCTTATTCAAAGCACAACGCCACATGTACGAACGCCATTGGAGTGAAATCACTTATGCTTTATCACACCACAAGTAATACAATCAATTCATATATGCATACTCATAATCATCTTAAAGATCAAAATACGAATACTTGGATTCACATGGTAAATATCCTACGTATTCATCGAGTAAATATGGTACCTACATTATACTTAGGAATAGGGATAAGGAATTCCTACTTTATACTTGGGGTGGACGATGAGAAGATTCTATCTTACTTCTTGGCGGTAGTCGGCTACGGAAAGTACATCGGTGGTTGGACGAAGTAACTTCCTACGGTATGCCTTCGGGAGCTTCGAAAGAGAATGGTTTCTCTCGAAACTTCTTCTTGGCTATTACTACTACTACTTTTGGATCAAGAGGGTGGTCGAGTGACGGTCTAGGTTGAGTTTCTTGAAGAACTCAAGAACAACTCAAGAACATGAAGAACAAAGAAATAACAAAGGAAGAACAAAGAATTTCTAGAGAGAGAAGTTGTAGAATGGGAGGTGTGAGTTGAAATGCTTGGAATGGCTTGCTATTTATAGGCCAAGGCATGCCCTCTTCCTCTCTCCCAAGGCCGGCCCCCCTCTCTCTCTCTCTACCTCAAATTTTGACACATGGCAAGCAATCTTGGAAGATCAAG